>NC_058086.1:133010904-133328096 GCF_014858855.1 Bufo gargarizans
CTTGTTTTTCAAGCACATTTTACAGATGCTGAATTGGATGGAGATATGGGGAATTTAGAAGGCAAGTCAATGTATTGTTATGTACCTCAAATCACTCCTGGGCAATTCTGGTATTTCCTAAAAGTGGTGGTCTCTTTCAGCAGTATGCCATTAGGTAGTACCGTTCTCATGAAGATGCATACTTGGTCTGCAACAATTTTTAGGTGGGTCTAACATGCACATGAGGAGCGGTCTAGCAACTTACAGTATCCCTGGGGAAAAAAACTAAAAAGTGTCTCATCCAAATTTACAGAAAGCAGTGTAATGCAAGTAGGCAGGGCCAACCCAAGTAGGCAAGGTTTGCCATACCATCTGCAGGGCTGGCTCCAGGCTTTTTTCAGTCTGAGGCCTGAGATGTCTGCATCCCCGTGTCATCTGCACAGGCTTCAGGCCTAGTGGCATGTTTCCTATGACAGTGAACAGTGAGGAACGAAGCAATGGGCTCCTGTGCCCGGCACATTATTCAGCTGTATCACCATCTTTTTAAACACTGTACATATGTACCTGATGTTTCTCTGGTTAATTACGAGTGTTAGATTGTTACATACCTGCTGGCCTTTAGGAGGGCTCAGACTGTCACCTGGGCATCTACCCACCGGGAAATTTCCCTGTAGAGTGTATGGCCAGTCCAGCCATGATGCACATGAATGCAAAGACTCAAAGTTTCTAGGCAGAACATTGCCCAGAGCATTACATTGTATATTCTAATACCTTTCTATCATAGCCAACATTACCCTTTTTCAGCTATTTGTGCTTCTATGGGATCAGACAAGCTAGCCTGTTAACAGCATCCCTTTCATTTTTCCCTGGATAACTTTAGGTAGGTACCTACTCCTGCATACTGGGAACACCCCAGAAGACCTAGCATTTTGGAGATGCTCTGGCTCTGACAAGATGTGGCCCTTATAAAATTCGCTCATATCTTGACTCTTGTCCATTGTTCCTGCTTCCAACTGTTCACTTACATGCCTAATATACTCTACCTTTCACAAGAGTCATTGTCACAAGATAATCAATATTATTCACTCCACTTCTTAGTGGTCTTACTGCTTTAAAGAGGACCTGTACCCTCTCCAGACGTGTCTGTCTTACCAACTGCTGGCATCCTCCACACAGCAACAATCCTGGAGAAGCTTTTCCTATAACTCCATGTTGTACCATTTCTTTATTATTCCTGCTTGCAGTTTATGAACGAAGTTTACAATGATGGTCCAGATGAGTGTTACTAGTTGGGGGGGTGTCCCTGCACAGGATAGGGACAGACGGTGCAGGGGCACACCCACAGTTGGTAGCACCCAGCTGTACCTCCATTGTAAACTGATAGCTCCGTTGTGGCATACTGAAGTGGCATCAGGACTTGCAGTAAAAATAAAGATTCTCAATTTGAATCCTTCTGATTAGCGGTGCATCTTACAGCCTAGTGTGTCTTATGGTCCAAAAATATTCTAACTTTGACTTGAGATCCACTTTTCAGGGCATACTGCTGGCTATCAATAAAAAAGAGGTATACAATAATTATTTACTGTAACTATTGAGAGGTAAAAGTATGCTATTTTCAATTTATATATGTGCTGAAAGTATCCATAGGCTCTAATGGATTGGACAATTGCCAAAAGAGGCCTATAAGCTGGTGCTTTCAAGCGGTGGCATTACATGCCAAGGACGACATCTGCAGGGAGTTTGTGTGGTCTGCCATTTGCATAGTTTTCAAGGTTTCTCCAGTTTCCTCGAACTAACACAGTGGTAGAGTAATTGGCCGCCAGTTGGTCATAGTGTATGTGTGTGTACAGAGCTTTTGAATATGTAATGTCAGTGCTATGTATGCTACAGCAAATGAAATACATACCACAGGCTCTGAAAAGTGAACAGCTTTCAATAAGAGTGAAATTATCCATTTTGCGCAATTTCTTAGACCTTTCAATGTCTGTATACTTTTTAACATCTGTAGCTATATTATTCAATAATAAATTAATGAAACTGTAGTATAAATTCTAAGGTCTTGTTGCTAAGTTAGATATTTTTTTTGTATTATACTTTGCTGTATGGCCCTGTCTTGACTGATGAATGATCGCCACCGTGTTAAACAGTTTAGCTGTATTTAAGAACATATTTCCTGCAAAGCGTTGCCTATGCCTAGCTTACATCCAGCCTGGCCAGAGCCAGCCTCCTGCCTCCAAATGGTTTTATCACAAGCTGTCAACAGGAACAACAATGCAATTAAAGTCTCTCTACGGTATCAGCGATCAAACCACAGCTCAATGCCAGCACTTGTGGCTTTCAGCTCTTTCCAAGCAACTCTTGTTATTCAGCGTCTCGTCCTTCATCTTCTCTGATGCACAGAGATAAAACACATTCTAGGCTGATACCAATCTAACCATCTGCGTTACCGAATCTACTCCCTCCATTGAGGATTTTTGAAATGTTAGATTTTTGTCAAGAGACCTAAAGCTCAATATGCTATTTATCTATTTTCATTTTATTCTCATGTCTCCATTCAGCAGCACACTTCGGAGGTCTATGCGCTCTGTTCAAGCGATCGGCACAAGCCAACCCCAGGGCCCGCCCTATATCATGTGACAAACGCAGGTTCCCTTAGGCAGCAGCTGTTCATATCATCAAGTGAATTTAATGTATTACAGAAGCAGTAATAGAGAGCTTAAAGAAATCCTGTCACCACCAAATGTAATGCATTCTGTAGGCAGCATGTTATAGAGAAGGGGGGGCTGAGCAGATTGATATACAGTTTTGTGGGAAAATATTCAGTAAAACTAGTAATTTTATACATTTAAAGCTCTGCTTTTTCTTAACCGAAGACTGCCCCTTGTACACTTATCAGTGACTGACAGCTATCTATGTACACACACTTACACAGTGAATGCGATCACTGATAACACCTTCCCATGTACAACTATCAGGGACTGACAGCTATCTCTGTATACACACTGACACAAAGAATGCTTTTACTGATAACACCTCCCCTGTGTACAACTATCAGGGACTGACAGCTATGTCTGTATACACACTTACACAGAGAATGCTATCAATCACTGATAACACCTCCTCCATGTACAACTATCAGGGACTGACAGCTATGTCTGTATACACACTTACACAGAGAATGCTATCAATCACTGATAACACCTCCTCCATGTACAACTATCAGTGACTAACAGCTTTCTCCGTATACACACTTACATGGGAATACTATCAATAACTGATAACACCTCCCTTGTGTACAGCTATCAGTGACTGACAGCTCTCTATTTATACACACTTACACAGAGCATGCTATCACTGATGACACCTCCACCGTGTACACACTTACAGAGAATACCATCAATCACTATCACTGACTGACAGCTATCTCTGTATACACACTTACACAGAGAATGCTGTCAATCGCTGATAACACCTCCCCTGTGTACAGCTATCAGTGACTGACGGCTATCTCTGTATACACACTTACACAGGGAATGCTATCAATCACTGATAACCCCTCCCTGTGTACAGCTATCAGTGACTGACAGCTACCTCTGTATACACACTTACACAGAGAATACTATGAATCATTGATAACGCTTCCCCCGTGTACAGCTATCAGAGACTGACAGCTATCTCTGTATACACACTTACACAGAGAATGCTGTCAATCACTGAAAACACCTCCCCTGTGTACAGCTATCAGTTACTGACAGCTACCTCTGTATACACACTTACACAGGGAATACTATCAATCACTGATAACACCTCCCCCGTGTACAACTGATATATAAATGTAAAAAGTACAGATTTCACTGAAATTTTTCCCACAAAACTACATATCAACCTGCTCATACACTGCATCTCGTAGTGACAGATTCCCTCCAAGCATGTGGTGTTGATTCCTAACTGTCATAGTCAACCATGAACCCACATTACACCCCAAAAATTAAAAGGGTTTTCTGAGATTTTTTAACTAATTACCTTTCCTTTGGATGGGTCATCAGTATCTAATCACTACGGGTCCGACAACCAGGATCCCTGCCGATTAGCTGTTTGAGAAGGCACTAGCGCCTTCCTGCAGCTTGTCAAGGTCATGTGATATCACGTTAATTAGTCACATGGCCTAGGCGCAGCTCAGCCCCATTGAAGTAAATGGGATTGAGCCGCGATACCAAGCACAGCCGCTATACGATGTATAGCACTGTGCTTGGTGAGCAAAGAGAAGGCCGCAATGCTACTGCAAGCGCCTGTACCTTCTCAAAAAGCTTAAAAGTGAGGGTCCCGATCAGATCCTGATTACCCAGAGAATAGGTCATCAGTTATAAAATCTCACATAACCCCTTTAATACTTTATGTGATCATGGCTAATAATACCCACAGCAGTAATACAATACACTACAGTACAATACAATTGTATAACCTTTTACAAAACCATCTTCAGTTATAATAAAATACTGTAAAAGGGATTTTATTCAAGGAATACCTATTCACACAAGCACATGCAATGGTTCAGCTCCAAGCCTCTTTAGATCCAGGCTGCAGTACACCTGAGCGTTTTACAGCGCGTTCCTACGCGCTGTAAAACGCACAACAGGCAAGAACCAATGATTCCCTATGGGAATGGTTCTCACCTGGGCGTTTTACAGCGCGTACGATCGCGCTGTAAAACGCCCGACGCTCAAACAAGTGCTTGAGCTTTTTTTTGGGCGTTTGTCGCGCGTTCCCGCACATAGAAATTCGGGAACGCGTGACAATGTGTGAACGCCAGTCTCTGTATGCGCGATTGTAAAGTGAGTGAGGGTGTGGCTCGTATATGAAGAGCCTCCGCCCCTCCCACAAATGCAGGCTGACTAATCAGCCTTACCAACTTATCAGAAAACATAAGTTAAAATAAGAAGTAAAGCTACAGCGGGTGCAAAGTGAGAAGCTATTGAGCTAGTCGTATTCTATCATTACTCTAACTGACTTCAGTCAACAACTTTGCATGTACAGCATTACATAAAATATAAAATTACAACAACAAAACCCCAGCCTCATTACAAAGTCTGGAAGCCATTTTGCATTGCTGTCGTTATCAGTACCCATTTTGCATACCATTTCCTCTATTTCACAGTCAGTTCTCCTATCAGGTCTCTTAACGTCCTTTCTCATTGCATACATTCAATCTCATATATCAAAAGTTCCTATTGCTTCTTCTTTAGTTGGATCCAGTTTATTGCTTTATTTCTCTTAAAGCCCACCTGGGGAGAGTAGCTTTGTACTGGGATCTCTGTGTCGTTTAGTTTCTAAATGAATCATCTAAGAGAGGTGTAATAACTAGACAGGTTGTGTGGAAACTTCACTTCTCTATTCCTGCACACACAGGAAGTGCTTGCAGGCTATATATGTTCTCACATTATTTATATTGTATCATTTTCTTCACTACATGACCTCTGTTGTGGCAGTAGACAGAAGACATAGGGGTAGATTTACTACTGCTATAGATACTAAAAGTTAGCAACAAGTGCCAGGCAGATGCTGTCAAGGCAAATAATATGGTGATGTGCATAGATGCATACGATGAGAGTGCAGTCCTAGCTTCTTACTAGTCCACAAATACAATGCCTTTAAAAAGTATTCATAACTCTTGAACTTTTCCACATTTTCTCACGTTGCAACCACAAACTTAAATGTATTTTATTGAGATTTTATATGATAGACCAGCACAAAGTAGCAAGTATGTGTGAAGTGAAAAGGAAATGATGCACGGTTTACAACATTTTTAATAAAACAAAATCTGAAAAGTGTTGGGTGCAATTGTATTCAGCCTCTTGTACTCTGATACACCTAAATAAAATCTAGTGTGACCAATTGCCTCCAGAAGACACCTGCAAATAGAGTCCACCTGCATGCAATGTATTCTCAGTATAACTATAGCTGTTCTGTGAAGGCCTCAGAGGTTTGTTAGAGAACATAAGTGATCAAACATCATGAAAACCAAGGAACACTCCAGACAGGTCAGGGATAACGTTGTGGAGAAGTGTAGGTTCTGAAAAAAATATCCCAACCTCTGAGCATCTCATGGAGCACTGTTCAATACGTCATCCAAAAATGGAAGGAGTTTGGCACAACTGCACACCTTCCAAGACATGTCCTAAACTGACAGCCCGGGCATACGGTATTCATGTGTTGGAATGGCCCAGTCAAAGTCCAGACCTAAATCCCATTGAGACTCTGTCGAAATACTTGAAAATTGCTGTTCAGATGCATTTCAATCCAATCTCACTGAGCTTACAGCCTCTAGATGTGCAAAGCTGTAATTGCAGATAAAGGTGGTCCTACTAAGTATTGACTCAGGGGGACTGAATAAAAATACATGCTACACTTTCCAGATTTTACATATAAAATTTTTTGAAAACCATGTAACATTTTCTTTTCACTTCACACATATTTGCTACTTTGTGTTGATCTATCACATAAAAGACCAATAAAATACATGTAAAAAGAAAAAATGTGGAAAAGTAAAAAGGGTATGAATGCTTTTTCAAGGTACTGTAACATAAACTAGTTTTAGGCACAGGACATACCTAGCACAACTGAAGTGGGTTTCAAGGTGGCAATCAAAGTAATAAATGTACTGTACTGTATGAGGTGGACTGCAATATTACGATAGGTAATCAAAATTGAAGTTTATAAAAAAAAAAAAAAGGATCAGAAAGTGACCTTATAACCATGTATACATATATCAAAGGTCAATACAGAGATCTGTCTAATGACCTGTTTATACCCAGGACTGTATTAATAATAAGAGAGCATTCACTGTTCTACAGCAATAAATCAAATAGAAAAAACAGCAGTGCTCACCAAAATACATCTTTGGTACTTTACTACTTTAAAAGCAATAAAAGTGGTCTAGGAAGTGGGTTACATACTAGATTGCTTGTATTGGTTTTAAAACTTTATTAACCACTTATTAACCACCAATATGCCTTTATATGCTGTTCACTAAGGGCCCTTAGGCTGGGCTGCTGCCTTTTCACAGCAGCTCAGTCTAATCACTGCATAGTTGTCCTGTGCAGAAGAGAGCAGGGACTCTGCTCTCCTACTCAAACAGCCCAGACTGGTAGGAGCGCAGATCCGGGCTGTTAAACCCAATTCATGTCATGGTCAATAGCGCACTCCACATGTAAGAGGTTACTAAGAGAGCGGACTCCCACAGTATCCCATCAGCAACCAAATTAGATTGCAGGATTCCGATATCAGTAAAGGCAGGTCGAGGCATAGGGTAGGCCTCAAGTGTGCCTCCAGTGTTTTCCAGCAGTCTACTGGTTAAAAAAATGCAATGCAACTTTTTTGTACATTTTTGTAAAATTTTTTGTAACCTTCTCCAGATCTGTGTCTTCACAAGATCATGTCTCTAATCTCTACAGGCAGTTTTTGTCCTCCTCATGGCTTGGATGTCATTCTAATATGCATTGTCAGCTATGAATCTTAATATAGACAAGGCTGTGTCTTTTCAAGTCTAATGAATTTACCACAGGTGGCCTAGAACAAGGTGCAGAAACTTCTCAAAGATCAAGAGAAATGGGAGGCCCATAGCAAAGGGTCTGAATGCACATGTCCATGAAAAATTTTAGTTTTCCTTTTTGATACATTTGCAAACATTTCTAAAATTCAGTTTTTATTTTCTCATTATGGAGTACTCAGTGTAGATTCATGGAGAAAACATGAATGTGTTTGAGCACAAGATCTCAACATAACAAAAAGTGGAGGAGTCGGAAGACTTTCCATATTTAGTGTATGTACCAATGGTGGTCATAAAAATGGACAATGTGAACCGAGCCTGAAAAAGAGTTTTGTCACAAATACTCATCTAAGGCCTCTTTCACACTACCGTATGGCTATGCGGTCCGTTTTTCACTGATCCGTTGTTCCGTTTTTTTGTTTCCGTTGTGTTTCCATTCCGTTTTTCCGTATGGCATATACAGTATACAGTAATTACATAGAAAAAATTGGACTGGGCATAACATTTTCAATAGATGGTTCCGCAAAAATGGAACGGATACGGAAGACATACAGATGCATTTCCGGATGTGTTAATTTTTTTTGCGGACCCATTGACTTGAATGGAGCCACGGAACGTGATTTGCGTGCAATAATAGGACATGTTCTATCTTTCATCGGAACGGAAAAGGAATGCATACAGAGTCCATTCCGTTTTTTTTTTGCAGAACCATTGAAATGAATTGTTCCGTATACGGATCGTATACGGAACACAAAAAACGGCCCGCAAAACGGAAAAGAAAACTGTAGTGTGAAAGAGGCCTAAGGCTGGGTTCATATCACGTTTTTGCCATCCTTTTAACGCATGCATTGGGGGGAAAAGGATACAAAGGCGTAGCACACCACGCTTTTCCATCCTGCAGAGTCCGTCAAAAAAAAGTATACATCAACATACATTGATAATGGAACTCTATGCTGAGGCATCCATTTAATGGCAAAAACGTGATGTAAACCCAGCCTTAGCATCTGTCCAGTACCACACCATGGCTAAAGATTTCTATCTGATGAGTGGATGGTTATAGGACTATTGAAAGAGGGTTTAAAAAAAAAAGACCTTAAGATAAGGTCTTAAAATGCTGTGTTTCTATTTTCTTTTGAAGAAAAAAACTGTAGCAATAGAAAATCATCTATAAAAATATGTTATTGTGTTGTTTCTATGTAATCAAGTTATTGAGCGTTTCATAGAATTAAAGGAGTTGTCCGGGTTCAGAGCTGAACCCAGACATACCTCCATTTTCACCCAGGCCCCCCCCCCCCCCCCCCCCCTGACTTGAGCATCGGAGAAGTTCATGCTCCGATGCTCTCCTTTGAAAGGGCGTTCAGGTGACAAACCGGGCTCTTCATTGGGCTGCTAGGAAGCCCGGTGACGACACTGGCACTGATGGGCGAGCTTTAGCGCTCCCCTAGCCAGTAAAACAGCTAGGGCAGCGCTAAAGCACGCCCATCAGAGCCGGTGACGTCAGGACCAACTGGATACCTGGAAAATTCCCATTAGGCCGGTAGCCCTGACTGCCGCACGGCCGGTGTTCTCTGAAATTAGGCCTACCCATGAAATTTCCCTACCCTCGTCACTTCCTGTTGTGACGCGGCCGCAGCGGACATGACGTTTCCAGCTTTGGAAGGAGGTGTGCCGCGCCGCGCAGACGCACAACTACGGGGTAGGGGAATTTCACACCTGAGTTAGGGAGAAGGGGCCACCTAATGTGCTTGCGCCTTACCTCTCAGCTGGACACCGGCCGGCACTGCACATGCGCCGGGAGCCTCAGCAGCGGTTAGAGTGTAGGGAAAAACTACTGGACAGTGCGCAAGTGCAGCTAACTACTCCCGTCGGGATACACCGTGCGCACCAGCGGACAGGGAGATCTGTTATACCGAACATCCATCTGATTACTGCGCCTGCGCAGTGTGGGGTTAGGGAGATCTGATGCCCATTTGTTCTGTTAAATCTCCGTACCACTCACTGTGCACGCGCAGTACCTGATCATCTGGAGCCAGTTGAGAAGTAAGGCGCAAGCACTTTTCCCCAACTCTGGTGTAAATTTTCCCTACCCTGCCGTTGTGCGCCTGCACGGCGTGGCACACCTCTTTCCAAAGCTGGGAACGTAATGTCCGGTGCGGTCGTGTCACAACAGGAAGTGATGAGAGTAGGGAAATTTCACGGAACACTGTCCGCAGGCGACAGCAAGGAGGCTCCTTGGAAGGTGTGGGTGTGTAGCTGACTTCCGCACTGCCAGCAGTGCCGACAGCGAGGAGGCTCCTTGGCCGGTGTAGCTACCAGCTGACTGCCTCATGGCAGCTGTGCTGATCACAGAGAACAGGTTGGGGCAGCACAGGACCGCACAGTGTGCTGTATGACGTGATGTCACACGTCATCAGCGCTGCTTCGTGAGTGGCACATCCGACGGCGCGTACCTTTAGTTCAGACGGGAGCGGTTTCAGAGCATGGGTGCCATTCTGTTCAATGCTCACTGGCACTGCCTGCCATACACGAGTCCACGCTGCTGGTCCAGGCCTTTCAGTGCTTAACAAGCCAGCAGATGCAATGCTGTGGGGCTGGTATGCAACTTTTTCCAGGGCTGGTTTTTATCCCCAGTCCGGCCCTGGGTGATGTCACCGCCCGTCAGTGTGATATTGTAAACAAAAGAGCCCTTGCCCTGCTTGATCTATCGCAAGGCAAGGAAGTGTATCGGAGCATGAGATGCTCTGATGCTAACATCAGGGTGGCTGCCTGGGTGAAAATATGGTCCAAAGAAAGAAGATGGAGGCAGCATGACCGGTAAAACATCCCTTTATTAGGGGAACCGCCAAGTGAACAGCGTGCAGGGGTTGTGACGTTTCGGCTGCTTCACAGCCTTTATCAAACACAAAATGCCATTAACAAGTGCCTGTTTAAATATCTTAAAACACACCCACTCATAAGAGAGTGGCCAATGATAGTGTGACTAAGGTGCTGAGGTCATCACAGATGCGTCCTCAGGTGCTCCTACTGCATGTGTCAAACAATCATACATATTAGATCCTTATCGCCCACATACCTGACAGGCACACATGTGCCTCGGCGTTCACAAGCGCCAGGCGCGCATGACAGGAAAGAGAGGGTCACGTCACTGCCTGTTTCCTTAGGATCAGCTGCTCGCAGTGCGGCTCCGCCCACCCGATCTCACGTCATCCTATCTCCCCCGTCGTGCGCGCCGTTGTCAGGGACGCCTCCGGGCTGGTCCGCCCCTACCCCACAAGACGGGTGCGATAACTCCACCCCACCGCATCCGCAGTATTCACGATCCAAACCTAGATCGGATTAGGCTGCAATGCTGTTCTGCATTCCCTTCACAGCTTAAGGCAACGATGGGGGACGTCCACAAAGGAGGCGGTGTCATCACGTCATCAGCCGAAACCCGGCCCTGATGACATCACAGTCCCGCCTCTCCAGTGTCCGATCCACCCCGCATTGCCGAAGCTGCAACCTCGGTCTAGCCCCATCCTTTGCTGCGGTGCGTGAAGGGAGAAATCCACACTCATCTAGGGGTCACGGATTGGACCCAAGCCTTAGTTCTATGGCATGCCGTACTCCATGTGGGCTAGGAAAAAGTGAGAAACGTGCCTTAATAAAAAACAAACTACAGTTAAAAACATTACACAGAGAACCAGTTCAAAGGTCACTCAGGCTCATTACACATTCGTTATCGGAAAATCTATGTTCATCCCATAAGGTTGGAGGGCTCTCATTTCAAAAATCCACCTAAGTTCTTTCTTCTGTAGAATCCGATCCTTGTCCCCCCCACGTCTCAGAGGGCCAACCGAATCAATGATTCTGAATCGGAGTTGGTTGACCGAGTGCCCACGCTCCAGGAAATGTTTTGCCACCGGCTTGTCAATCTGGGCCCTACGGATGTTACTCTTGTGGGAATTGATGCGTTCCCTGGCTTCCATAGTGGTCTCCCCAATGTAGATGAGGCCACATGGGCACGTGATCATGTATATCACGTCCCGTGACCTGCATGTGAAAAAGTTTTTGATCTTATACGGCTTGCCGCTATAGGGATGGGCAAAGGTATCACCCTTCAGCATATTGCCACAGTTACAACACCCAAGGCAGGGAAAACATCCCAACTTCCTTGGTGCCAGATACCTTTGCCCATCCCCATGCGGCTCCCCAACCTCGGTCTTCACCAATCTGTCACGTAGGTTGGTCCCTCTCTTGTATGCCATCATGGGGAAACCCACAAATTCCTCTACCATGGGCAAACCTTTTTGTAAAATGTGCCATTCTTTGCGTATAATACGCGCTATATCACCACTTTTGGATCCATATGTCGAGACAAACGGAATCCGTTTAGAATCCCTCTCCTTCTTCTTTCCCTGGAACGTGGACTCCCGGTCAACCTCCCCCACTTTTTGTGAGATCTTCTCTACCAACCGTCGTGGGTACCCCCTCTCAAGGAATTTCTTCCCCATCTCCTCCACCCTTATCCCAAATTGCTCTTCCCCCGATACCACCCGTCTCACCCTCAACATCTGACTCCACGGTAACGACTCAACCATCCGTCGTGGATGACTGCTCCTAAAATCTAACAAATTATTCCTATCTGTAGGTTTGTGGAAAATGTCAGTCTCGATACCCCCATCCCTGACATATACCATCACATCGAGAAATTGCAAAGATACTGTGGACATTGTCATGGTGAACCCGAGCCCGGGCACCATACCATTGAGATACCCAAAAAAGTGCTCTAATTCACCTTGAGAGCCTCCCCACACCACGAAAATGTCGTCGATGTAGCGCCACCAGCACCGGGCTTTCCCGAACAGAGCCGCTTGGTAAATGAGTCTGTCCTCCACCTCCGCCATAAACATGTTGGCATACGTGGGCGCCACGTTCGAACCCATGGCCACTCCGCGCAATTGTTGATAATAGGTGCTCCCGAAACGGAAGTAGTTCCGCCTCAGGACCACCTCTAGGAGATGGAGGACAAAGTCGCGGCCGCCCAGGGAGAGCCCGGTGCTGGCCAGGGCCACATCGACGACATTCAACCCGTAAGTGTGCTCTATGGAGGTATATAGAGAGACTACATCGAAACTGACAAGGATGGGATCGGCAGGTAAACTCAGTTCTCTGAGTTTCAACAAAAAATGACTCGTATCCCTGATATAGGAAGGGGCGCTGGTGGCATGGATTCGCAAAACCCTGTCAAGGAATATGGCTATATTGCTAAAAATCGAATCCCTGCCCGACACAATCGGCCGACCAGGGGGGTCGACCAAGCTTTTATGTATCTTGGGAAGTACATAGAACAGGGGAGTGACCGGGTGTGTGACCAGGAGAAAGTCCCTGACATCCTTATCGATGATACCCTCCACCAGGGCTTCACCGATAATTGTTTCTAAGTCACGTTTGATGTCCCATTTGGGATCATTCTGAAGCTCAATATATACCTCCCGGTCACCCAGCTGTCTATGTACCTCCCGTTCGTAGCTTGTTGTGTCCATCACCACCACCGCCCCTCCCTTATCAGCAGATTTAATCGTCAGGGATTTGTCACCTGTCAGTTGTCTAAGTGCCTCTTTCTCCCCCCTTGTCAGGTTCGATGTAGCCCTCCTCTCCTTATGTTCTCTCAATGTCTCAATCTGTTTAGAAACAATATCAATATATGCCTCCACAACGTGGTTATTACGCGGTGGAGAAAAAACACTTTTGTTTCTCAAATCAAATGTCTTCAAAATAAAGTCAGCATTCCCAGCTCCCTCAGAAGCTGATACTGCCTTCCTTTCCTCCTTATCAAGAAAGAAGGCCTTCAATCTCAATGTACGGTAAAAGCGATGGAGGTCAAGTTCCAACTCAAACCAGTCCCTGTCATATCCAGGGCAAAAGGACAGTCCACGTCCCAAAACACGATGTTGTTCAGTGGATAGTGGTTTTGTAGAAATGTTGACAACCAGTTTTGATGGTAGAGGAATTTGTGGGTTTCCCCATGATGGCATACAAGAGAGGGACCAACCTACGTGACAGATTGGTGAAGACCGAGGTTGGGGAGCCGCATGGGGATGGGCAAAGGTATCTGGCACCAAGGAAGTTGGGATGTTTTCCCTGCCTTGGGTGTTGTAACTGTGGCAATATGCTGAAGGGTGATACCTTTGCCCATCCCTATAGCGGCAAGCCGTATAAGATCAAAAACTTTTTCACATGCAGGTCACGGGACGTGATATACATGATCACGTGCCCATGTGGCCTCATCTACATTGGGGAGACCACTATGGAAGCCAGGGAACGCATCAATTCCCACAAGAGTAACATCCGTAGGGCCCAGATTGACAAGCCGGTGGCAAAACATTTCCTGGAGCGTGGGCACTCGGTCAACCAACTCCGATTCAGAATCATTGATTCGGTTGGCCCTCTGAGACGTGGGGGGGACAAGGATCGGATTCTACAGAAGAAAGAACTTAGGTGGATTTTTGAAATGAGAGCCCTCCAACCTTATGGGATGAACATAGATTTTCCGATAACGAATGTGTAATGAGCCTGAGTGACCTTTGAACTGGTTCTCTGTGTAATGTTTTTAACTGTAGTTTGTTTTTTATTAAGGCACGTTTCTCACTTTTTCCTAGCCCACATGGAGTACGGCATGCTATAGAACTAAGGCTTGGGTCCAATCCGTGACCCCTAGATGAGTGTGGATTTCTCCCTTCACGCACCGCAGCAAAGGATGGGGCTAGACCGAGGTTGCAGCTTCGGCAATGCGGGGTGGATCGGACACTGGAGAGGCGGGACTGTGATGTCATCAGGGCCGGGTTTCGGCTGATGACGTGATGACACCGCCTCCTTTTTGGACGTCCCCCATCGTTGCCTTAAGCTGTGAAGGGAATGCAGAACAGCATTGCAGCCTAATCCGATCTAGGTTTGGATCGTGAATACTGCGGATGCGGTGGGGTGGAGTTATCGCACCCGTCTTGTGGGGTAGGGGCGGACCAGCCCGGAGGCGTCCCTGACAACGGCGCGCACGACGGGGGAGATAGGATGACGTGAGATCGGGTGGGCGGAGCCGCACTGCGAGCAGCTGATCCTAAGGAAACAGGCAGTGACGTGACCCTCTCTTTCCTGTCATGCGCGCCTGGCGCTTGTGAACGCCGAGGCACATGTGTGCCTGTCAGGTATGTGGGCGATAAGGATCTAATATGTATGATTGTTTGACACATGCAGTAGGAGCACCTGAGGACGCATCTGTGATGACCTCAGCACCTTAGTCACACTATCATTGGCCACTCTCTTATGAGTGGGTGTGTTTTAAGATATTTAAACAGGCACTTGTTAATGGCATTTTGTGTTTGATAAAGGCTGTGAAGCAGCCGAAACGTCACAACCCCTGCACGCTGTTCACTTGGCGGTTCCCCTAATAAAGGGATGTTTTACCGGTCATGCTGCCTCCATCTTCTTTCTTTGGACTGTTCATGAAGGAGCCCTGATGAATCTTGGACTCCAGGTAGGCTGCTGCATACCGGATGACCTCAAGCTCTGGTGAGTGCGATTCCAATACTAATTTTTCTGTTACTGGGTGAAAATATGGGTTTGTCCGAGTTTACCTCTGAACTGTGACAACTCCTTTAATTGTGACCACTAAATGCTGTGTACATGTGTCTTGGTTTTCTTTGTTCCAGTCAAAAGAGGATTTAGAGATCAGTGTTTGTTCCCATTTTACAAGTGTTTTCTCATTACTAATTTTTATTTAACTGTGAGAATACATGTTCACAATGTGTCACATTACTCATTTAGCTTACTGTATTGTGTTTTAGGCAATTCCAAGTCATTTCCGATTAAATTTCAATTGTGCTCTATATCTGTAAGGGTTGCTTTCCTTGGAAAATCTTTTTTCTTAAAAGGGTCCCCCAACAATAAGCTGTCAAGAAGGCATCACTCTCTAGGATTCCCAGTGGACAGCTGTAAAAGCAGACAGAGAGTGTCCAGTTTTCCAGAGCACCACCATAATGGACACATTAAACAGTAGTGCATGGATTGTTTGGGTCCTCCAGAGTAAGAGGTCTTAGGACACCATTTTTGTTTTTACATAATCTGGCTTGGCAATATTCCCTTGTCAAATCCAAAGGCATTTTGGAAAGTTGGATCTTGACTCATAGGGAGCCACTTCCAATACGTGGTGCTGGTGAGATGGTTCTAATTCATGGGAGATACTTGTCTGTGAAGGTTCTCATTTATCCAGGTCATAGTATATATCTGTAAAGAATAAAGCTCGTTGGAAGAACGAGTGAAACATTTTCAAGAAATCTACAGTACGTCCAGTTGCCTTGATTTATTCTTTACAGATATATGGGAGATACTTGTTTTCATATTCGTTTCCCATGGAGAATTGCCAATAAGTCTCCATACCATGGAGTACTTCCAGTAAATCTCCATACAGGGCTGGTCTCTTTAAGAAGCTGTCTATGGATTGATATCTGGCTTGGCTATATTTACTTGTCAAATCTCAGGGCTTGTTGGTAAGTTTGACCTTGACTCATAGGGAACCACTTCCAATAGGTGGCGCTGCCAAGATGGTTCTCTTTTTTGGAGATACCTCTTTGCATATACATTGAACACAATAATAGAACACTATGGAGCAAACTCCTTTTCTCCCTCTAGAGATGGATCTTGGCAGCCAGAACTGTATTATTTGACTTTATGCTTTGGGACCTAAATCTAAAATATGCAGTGAAGTAGGAATGGGTCCTATTAGATAAGACATTTTTAACCTTCTTCTCCTTTCAGACAGCTACCTGCAGCAGGAACCTCTCCCTACTACACTGCCTGCAATAGGAAATGATGAATGTTAAAAGGGTTTCCCAGGCAAATAATGGATTGTGGCAGTCTAATACCCAGCACCCCAAAAAATTACCTGTTTCCTGCAGTCACGTGTGCTGGAACTAGTATTTTAATCGAGCTAGAAGCATTGCTCCATTCAAAGTGTATTTTTCATGCCAGGTTACTGCAGCTCAGCTCTCTTTTATTTGGAATACCGACAATTTTTGTTTCTGGGCAGGACATCATACTTTCTAAAAGGCTATCTTCTGCCAAGAAAAAGAGCGGCTGTATGAGGACGAACTATCACAATACCAATCCCTCGTCCTCATACTGTGAAGGAGATTGCTGAATATAAATCAGCTGCTCCTCGGCCAGTGTAAACCTGCCTTAAGTTCAGTAGCTTAGGGAAAAGATGATCTGTGAGTGTGCTAGGTGTCAGACAGCCACCAATCAATGAGAACTATCAAGATGATAGGTCTCCAATATTAGGAACCCAGAAAATCCCTGTAAAACCCATCTCTTTTCTAAAGTCCACTCACCCTGTCATCTGCCAATTAAATATGGAAGAGATCAGAAGGAGATTAACCACAGTTTTCTCTGTATGATTTCTACAAGACTTTGTTTCAAGAACATTCAGTAGATTGCAGACAATCAAACAACGTGGTCATGTTTTTGGTGTACATATGTGCACTGAACAGTTTCACCTAACAACTGTGTGCACTGTGCAGCTTAACATTTCACCTACAACTTCCTTTCTCAAGAACAATTTGTTTAATTAATGAAAAGGTTCTCACTTCCTCATTTTACTGCAAAGAGTTTGTAGCTACTTCTTATATATTGGGAGGAGTCGGGCTCATCGAAGTCCAAGTGAACCATAGCAGCATGTGAAAAGGGTTTTAGTAAAAAAATTGACATGACTGCTTCAACATTCAGAGAATAGACAAAAGAACGTATTCTATATTGTAGAAAGGATATATTTAAAACTCGGCACTAATGATACAAATATTTTGGCGCAATACGAGCAACTTCACATTGTAGCAGGTGTGACTACTGATTAGTGATTGGTGAAAAAGGTGACAGGGGCTGTTATTGTTGTGAACTTGTGACATCAAAGCACTATGTCTGTAGCATGTACAGTATGTATGGACCATCAGCTACACTATATCACTATCTAACCTACACTGACTATCCCCCACTAACTATCTGTATTATATATATATAAGCTAACTAACTAACTATCTAATGTAATGACACAGTAAAGCAGAGCGCACAGCAATAACACTGCTCTCTCTCAGATCAGCAAAATACTGCACACAAGGGCTGCTGGGGAGGTTCTTATATAGTAAGGGGGAGGCAACTCCTATTGGTTGCTAGGGATGTTGCTAAGCTGTGACAAAGACATTGCAGCCTTCTCATTGGCCTACAAGCAAGAAGGGAGGTTACTGATGAAAAAAAAACATTTGAATATTGGAAATTGCGAATATATATCGTTCTATTCTCAATATTTGCGAATTCTCGAAGTGCCGATATTCGCAATTAATATTCGCTATTCGAATATTCGCACCCAACATTAATGTAGACTGCCGTAGTGGAACCATATCAGTAGAGAAAAAGGAACCAATATGGTAGACATCCCTAGGGCACTCGCTCCCCAAGGAGAGATAGTACTCCCCAAATCCTGACAGGCCTCTCACCCAGTTAAGCCAGTACACTCTGCATTGCACTGATGAGATGCAATCACTTCAAAACAGCTGTCTGCCAGGGCCGTCTTTATCAAGGGGCAGCTGCCGCGTGCTCCGTTGGTCCTGGGGGGCCCAAGGCAGCTGCCTCTTCAGCCCTGCTAGCCACTGCCCCGGGTGTCAGGCTGTCAGCTACACAGGGGGTGCTGCCATGCCATGCCTGCCATCACTGAGTCCAGGCATCGTACTGTGTTAGAGCTGTGATGATGTGATCTAGGACATCATCACCATGTGACCAGTAACCTAGCAATATTACTGGTCACATGGCTATGAAGTCATAACATGTCCTAGCAGGAGTGCTGCAGGAGAAGTTTGCCTTAACTGTGGAGCTTTTTTTGTGTGAAGATTACATCAGAAAAAGGTGACAGGTGCTGTTATGCTAATATTTTGTAAACTACTGTATAGTGGGGTGTTGTATACTGTGTGGGGGCTGTATACTGTTTGGGGGGCTGTATACTGTGTGGGGGGCTGTATACTGTGGGGGGCTGTATACTGTGGGGGGTCTGTATACTGCGTGGGGGGCTGTATACTGTGTGGGGGCCTGTATAGTGTGGGGGGGGCCTGTATAGTGTGGGGGGCCTGTATAGTGTGGGGGCTGTATAGTTTGGGGGGCTGTATACTATATACTGTGGGTGCTGTATAGTGTGGAGTGCTATACTGCTGTACTGTATAGTGTGGGGGGCTGTATCGTGTATAGTTTGGGGTGCTGTATACGGTGAGGTGCTATACTGCTCTACTATATACTGTGGGGGGTTGTATACTGTGGGGTGCTGTATAGTGTTGGGTGCTATACTGCATAGTGTGTGGTGTTGTATACTATAGGGTGCTATACCGCATACTGTGGGGTGCTGGGGTGCACTGTAACACTAGGGTGAGCCCTGGTCTCCTTCCTGCAAAGCGGTGCCCACTTCCAGCCTGAGCCCATCTGCCCAGAGCACTGATCCTGAGTCACTGGAGTCTTCAGAACTGGAAGTATTTACAGTCATTCACTGGACTCTACCAGATGTGTGGATGTTTTGTGTGTGTTGTGGTGGAGGGCGTGATTGCCTGCTAAGGTGTGGGAAGGCGGGATCCAGGGGGCCCAAGTAAATTTTTGCCCAGGGTCCAATCAATATTAAAGACAGCCCTGCTGTCTGCAGATGAGGTGCTGGCTTATTTAATATCCGATTCTTGTCTCAATGCCTATTTAAAGGATTAAACATTGACTTATAGGATGGCTGCCTTACATCTGGTGGAGTGGTAGAGCTTGTTAAAAGCTCATTTGCATCCCTTTCTTCCCATAATTCCAGAGGAGCATGAATGGCCTATAAGTCTCCTCTTGCTGATAAAGGCGCTCTCTCCAAGGAGAAATAGTACCCCAATTATTATTTTTTATATGCAACCCATAGTTTAGCCAGGCTGCTCCTAAGCTACTAAATAGCCCCACCAAACATGAAGGTTATGCTGCCTGAACCTTATTATCAAACACTATTCTTCTTATAGCCCTGAATGTGGCCAGATTTCTTTTAATGGACTGCTTCCAAATCAAACATAATAAAAACACATCTGAGGCCGTAGTGTTCTGCATAACTGCAAGCATATTAGTGCTTTTTCGGATGCCAACCAAGGTGCACAATGTATGAAGCAAGGACAAAAAATACGTATAAAAGCCACTGTATATTTTGTAACAATAAATCCTGATATGGTAATATTTCTACTTTTAGTATCAAGAAATCTTGGGGGTTTTGGTCTCTCATGTTTCCAATTATGTGAAAATCTCCATGGCAACAACCAATCTGCAGGCGCTAAAGTCGTATTTGTGGGAAGCCAGGTTTTGTGGTTTCAGATAAAGGGTGAAAATTCAGGAATGTTTTTAATGGGAGATACATGCACTCCACCGAGGGAGGATACTGATGCATATTGTACTATTATGCTATTGCTGTGCAATTGTGTTTGACAGGTATTCTATAAGATTTGAAAACCTAATACAAAAAAACTTTACATGTTTTACGGATCAAGTCATATGTAGTAATATTTTTATCTGTGGCTTTGAAGGGGTTTTCTGGAATGATAAAGCTTTTGAGAAATAGAACAGATTAGGTTAAAAAAGGAAACTTTACTCACCTCGCTGATCCCACAGTGTTGTCATTCCAGTGCTTACTGGTCCCTTACTGGTCCCTACTTCCTTGACCAGGAAACAGAGACCAGTGAGAACCTGGTAAGCATTGGGACAGCAGTGGTGAGAAATTGGTGATTTTTTGCAACCCATTCTGTTCCTAAAAAAATATCTATCCTATCGGAAAGCCCTTGAAGGGCATATCTTGGGCTTTCTGTGACGTTACAAACTTGCTGCAGATTTTTGTAACTGGGTGAAAAAAGCAACAAATTAAAAGCAAAACCCATGACAAAATCTACATATGGAGTTACTATGGATGTTTGTCAAAATTTGTAGCTGAACATACTGTGTGTGCCATGTCTGAGCTCGCCCTAAGGTTCCGTTCCGGACCGCATGCGAAACCATTCACTTCAATGGGGCTGTAGAAAATACGGAAGTTACTCCATGTACATTCCGTTTCTGTTTGTCCACATGGCCATTCAGGCTTCAAGTCATTGGGTCCATGAAAAATACGGAACACACACGGAACACATCCGTATTTTGCGTATCCATACTGTAGAAATGCTAGTCCAGGCCATATTGCTCATGTGCTTGGTGATTAATAAGTTACTGTTTCCGTTTCCGATCCTCAAAAAATGTATCGCATACAGAAACCATACGGATATGTTTTGTGGAATAACAGAATGGAAGAGGACTTAAATCGTAGAAAAAAAAACCTCAGATACGGAACAACGGATCCGTGAAAAATGGACCGCAAAACAATAAAGGTCGTGTGCATGAACCCTACGTTTCAGCAAATAAACAAGCTTAGGCGTGGTTTTATTGGACACTGATGGCGATTTGCCGTACGATTTCTCGCCTTCAGTTGCAGTGATATTTTTTGCATTTTCAGCATTTCCAATAATATACGGTATGTGTATTATAGCAATTGCTGCACTTTTTACTGGAATAATTTGACAATTGAGCTGGAGTATAATCCAGTTTTTCACAGCTTGCCTATCAGCCCAACAATTGTTACAGGCGGTATTATGACTGCTTGTGTTTGCTGTACCATAAGCAGAATAGAGGTTGCTGTAAGTAGTAATCTGTATTGTGCAGATTCCAGTAGTAGACCAGCACGATACAGCAAAAAAAAATTCTGTCCTTTATTGAAATTCCATAGATTTTAGGCGCACAAATAGGCGCACAAATTGGTCTTAATGTAATACAGCTAGGAAGCTGCCTTACACTTTACATTTAGACTGGCGCTGGATGCGCTGAAGTTATGTAAAGGCCGGTGCCCCTTCATAACTTTGACACCAGATATACAGGTTATCAAGACCAGAGTCTTAAATACCGATCTTAATAAATGACCGCAAAAGAGTTATTATTTATTACACAGTAGGACAGGAAAACGGCACAGTGGGGTATTTCAGACCTACAGTAACTGTGGTCTTTACTCATAGCCATATGTATTATTTGAATTCATTCCTAGGGAAATGGTGAAGAGCTGTCACCGCCATGTTATTCTATCAAATTAGTCCCACTCCAAAAGGAGAGATATTTAAATAACGCATTCTAATACCAAAAAGTATACCATAGATTTACTCTATATGAGGAGCGGACTGGGAACTTAAAGTGGCCCTGGAAAAAATACTAAAAGTGGCCCCATTTTGTCGTCAGTTTGGAATTGATGGAAGATAGAGACAGCAATACCATATTGTGGCGCATTATACCTCCCCAACAGAGCCAAATACCACAGTCCATCACAAAATACTGCAGTCAGCAGCATAAAATACATCCCCCAAAACTTTCCCTAGCCGGACGTGAGGAGGGTTCAGGCATCCCCCAGGGCATCGGCCCACCGGGAAATCCCTGTAAGGTCTATAGCCAATCCGTCCCTGCTCTATATTCATTTCTAATATGTGAAGATACAACTGTACAAGACAATGTAATTATTGTATTATTGTAATTAGCATGTGATGCTTTCAGCAGAACAAGGTCTTTGTGACATGACAGGAAGCAGGGGGTGATGTGCTATAGAAATGTGGGTGTTAGTAGTTAAAAGTGAACGTATTTCGTAAAATATGACTAATAATGAGAATGAGACTAAGTTAAAAATCTTACAAAATGTGTAAAAGAAGAAAATTTATAGCTAGATCACGATGTGAGGGGCTTTCATGTGCTCTAGGTCTCTTTAGCATATCAAGGGTTAAACATCAGAAGGGATTCCACACATGAGCATGAAATTGAAGAGGCCACCTTGTTTCAGAACTGTCGTACTGCTTGACAATCACATTTGAGAGGTAAAAGGCCTTAGGGTTTTTAACCTAAAATAAAAAGGCCCTATTTCTTTACCGTCAAAAGTTAAGTTGATGCTGGCAGTGCCACATCAATGGAGCACAGTCACATCTATCAGTCTTTACGGTGGAGGAGACAGTCATTGCTTGTGATGGAAGTGAAGAAGGAAGAATAAAAGTTTCCCTAGTTTTTATGTCACAATGAAAATGGAAGCAGCAGAGAAACAGAGAGAGACTTTCACCATCGGGACTAACACTAGAGGGTCAGTGTCCATATACAGGACTTACAATGACTGGGTGTCTGGAAAAAGGAATGGCAGCTGTCACTCTTCATTAAATGTTACAAAAGCTAATATAACCTCAACTAAAACACTGAGCACAGTCTATTATATTGGTACATACATGTTGTGTACAGGCTCCAGATTGTAACTTGTGTTGAAGGACAGACTTTAACTCTTTATATTGCCGTGACTCATGTCTTTCTAGTTCCCCGAATTCTCTGTTATTTCATGAGTTGATTTAATTGTGTGATCTTTTTATTGCATAAGATTCAATTCACATCATATTTGGGCCAAACAGTTTTTGTTTATAAGCTGCAGCAGAATAATTCAAAATATTTACATACTGAGGGATCTGTAAAAAATGTTATATTTAGGGCTTGTTCACCACACGACCGTGTGAAGCCCGTGCCCGTGCTGTGGACCGCAAATCTGCCGTGTGGCAGCCGCATCCCTTCGTTGGGTCCGCGATCCCTCCGTTCCGCAAAAAGATAGAGCAAGCTCAAGCACCGAACGGAACCTCAGGAAGCACTCCGTAGTGCTTCCGTAGTATTCCGTTCCGTGGTTCCGTTCCGCACCGTTCCGCATCTCCGGATTTGCGGACCCATTTAAATGAATGGGTCTGCATCCATGATGCGGAATGGCCACGGAACGGGACCCGTGTAATGGGGTCTGCAATACGGGCACGGGCTTCACACGGTCGTGTGAACGAGCCCTTAGGAATAGATATAAAATCTTGCAGCCAGCTCACGCTTCCTTGTGCTCCCAGGATCTGTGCTGGATGGACTCCGCTGGTAAATGTGGAAAACTAAAAGTAGAAAATAGTCCAGCATCTCATAATCCATGAATCGGGGCTTTATTCAAGAAAATGTATACATAATAAGTGGTTGCAAAAAGATACAATCAATGCCTAGGATTCCGTTAGGACACGGCAGCTATCTGAGACACGTAGGCATTGTACAATCACTTTTTATGTATGAATTTTCTTGAATTCTAAGGCTACTTTCACACTGCCGTTTCTGGGTCCGCTTGTGAGATCTGTTTCAGGGCTCTCACACCATTGCCGATGCAGAGCCAAACAGATCTTTCCTGACTTAAAATGTAAGTCAATGGGGACGGATCCGTTTACATTGACACAATATGGTGCAATTGTAAACAGAACCGTCCCCCATTGACTTTCAATGTAAGTCAGGACAGATCTGTCTGTACAGATACAAGACACATCTGCACCTAAACGCAGGTGTGAAAGTAGCCTTAGGTGCTGAGCAGTTTTCTACCTTAATATTTGGGAATACATTATATTCAAGAAATGTAAAGTTACTGTTAGTTTTTTTCAGAAGGATCCAAACACATCTGGTAAATGTCTGCAAATATCCGCCACGGGTTAGCAATAGGATCTATCTACCTGTCATTTTCTGGTGAAAAAGAGCACTGTATAAAGTAGGGGAATCTGAATTCTAGCACAATTTTTCACCCAAAAACTGGAATGTATTAAGTTTTTAGCAAATTTTGGCATAAATGACATTTTGTTGTCTTACACCACCCTTGCCACTTTTGGGGAGGGGGGGAGAGGTGGCGTAGGAAAAATAGAGCAGGATTTCTACACGAAAGTTTAAGACTTACAAATGCGCCAAATTTAACAAACATCCATTTCAAAATATCAACTTCTGTTCCATTTGGTGATCATTCCGCTAATTTTACCCCTGCAAGAGCAAGTCCATTTTTGTTTTTTCCTCCCCACATTCCAAGAACCAAAAATTCTTTGTGGAGTGAAATTGAAAAAAAGAAATCTGCTAAGTATTTAGGGTTTTGACATTACAGTGTTCACTGTGCTCTAAAAATAACATGATGTCCTTAATCTGCGAGTCAATACGATTATGGCGATACCAAACTTGTATTGTTTTGTATTTTGTTTTACTACTTTAAAAAAAATAAAAAGCATATAAAAATGGAAAATTTGTATGCATCTCCATTTTCTGACAGCCATAACTTTTTTACATTTCCATGCGTGGATCTGTATGAGGGCTTGTTTATTGCAGAATGAACTGTAGCTTTTATTGGCACTATTTATGTGGTACGTACAACTTTTTGATCACTGTTATAAAAATTTTTTGGGTGGGACAAGGTGACTATTAAATGGCGAATCGTGTGTTTTTCATTTTTTTTTTCCATTACAGCGTACAACGCACATGAAAATTATTTTTAAGTTTGAATAGTTTTCGGACACGATGATGCCTAATATGTTTATTTTCATTATGTAAAATTGGGGAAGTGATTTAATATTTTTTTTTTTATCTTTAACCCCCTTAGGGGGATAGAACCTGGGATCTTTTGATCACTTATCCTATTCACCCTAATAGAGCTTTATTAGGGTGAACAGCTCAGCAGCCAGATTACTATGACAGCCTTGGGAAGCCTCAGGAGGCCCAAGGCTGTCAGCGTAACTGATCGGGGCCCCATGATTTCACTGCAGGGGCTCCAATCAGAAGGCAGAGGGAGCTGCATCCTTCTTCCTTACCTCACAGATGCCGCAATTGCTTTTAATTGTAGCATCTCAGGGGTTAAATTATGGGGTTTGGCATAATCACCTTTCCCCGTAAGTGCAGCTGAGTGCCTTCTGTATTAAACAGCCGGGACCTGCCGTGTATTGAGCGGGTCACCGCAGCAGCCCACTCTATACAAGCCCTCACACATAATCATGTAATGCATGAAGGGGTTAAAGTCAATGCAAAACTGACTCCCAAAAAGTCTTATCATGGTACTTTCTCCTCTATAGAGGGGACATTTATCAGGTTTGCTACACCAGTTTTCTAGTGGAAAATTGTTGCAAGTGATGCCTGTGTGCGACATTTCGTGATCCTCACCACTTTAAGATGTGGAGTAAAAAGTAGGTCAAGAATTCAGATTAAAACACCTTTAAGTCTCATTTATGATAGCGACTTTTTAAAAAGTTGCAAAAAAAACGCATCTACAACCCAGACAACCACC
The DNA here is from genome assembly GCF_014858855.1 of Bufo gargarizans. Classification (NCBI taxonomy): domain Eukaryota; kingdom Metazoa; phylum Chordata; class Amphibia; order Anura; family Bufonidae; genus Bufo; species Bufo gargarizans. The sequence goes on from NC_058086.1 coordinate 133,036,635, forward strand.
AGGTATACTTTTACAGATATAGGTGTACACCACATTGCACTTGCACCAAATATATTATTACTGTGTGCATCTCACAAATTTGTCACAATTTCACAAAGCATAGACAAACTGACACCAAAACTACCACAAATGATAAATTCCCCCATTTACACAGTTTTAAACAACTGTGATAGGCCTGTGGCTTAGAAGGAAGGAGTACCTCTGTCTGAGGTGAGACAGCTCCTTTAAGATATGACAATGTGCCGCTACATTTTGGAACAAAATTTTGGTGACAAGTAAGCCAACTAAGTTGTATAAACTTAGGAGTGAGTTTACGAAGGCTGGCATATCATAATTCAGTTTTAGTTTAAAAAAAAAGTCCACTAGAATGAGAAATTAGCTACAATAGTTTGACCCAAGGCACATATATAGGCACTTTATATACTTATTTACAAATAGTCTTTTGGACTAATAATTGTCTTGTTTTTACATGTGCCTCGTGTTCCAGTTCCTGCCAATATTCTGCAACTTCGCACAGCTATCGAAGAGGAGTGGACCAACATTCCACAGGCCACAATCAACAACCTGATCAACTCTATGTGGCGGAGATGTGTTGCACTGCGTGAGGCAAATGGTGGCCACACCAGATACTGACTGTTTTTTTGACACCCCCCTTCCCCAGTAAGGCAAAACTGTGCACATTTCAGAGTGGCCTTTTATTGTGGGCAGTCTAAGGCACACTTGTGCAATATTCATGTTGTATAATCAGCACCTTGATATGCCACACCTGTAAGGTGGGATGGATTATCTCGGCAAAGGAGAAGTGCTCACTAACACAGATTTAGACAGATTTGTGAACAATATTTGAGAGTAATCGATCTTTTGTGTATGTAGAAAATGTTTCAGATCTTTCAGTTCAGCTCATGCAAAATGGGAGCAAAACCGAAAGTGTTGGGTTTATATTTTTGGTCAGTGTATATATATACAGTCATGTGAAAAAATTAGGACACCCTTTGAAAGCATGTGGTTTTTTGTAACATTTTTAATAAAAGGTTATTTCATCTCCGTTTCAACAATACAGAGAGATTAAAGTAATCCAACTAAACAAAGAAAACTGAAGAAAAGTCTTTTCAAGATCTTCTGTAAATGTCATTCTACAAAAATGCCTATTCTAACTGAGGAAAAAGATAGGACACCCTCACATGTATTCCCTCTTAAATTGGCTCAGATCTCACACAGGTATATCACACCAGGTGCACATAATTAGTAGATCGTTACTCTGCATGTTGAATGAGGCTTGCCCTATTTAAACCTCAGACATTTAGTTTGGTGTGCTCCTGACTGTTGAAGTGAGAGTGAGCACCATGGTGAGAGCAAAAGAGCTGTCAGAGGACTTCAGAAAAAAGATTGTAGCAGCCTATGAGTCTGGGAAGGGATTTAAAAAGATCTCAAAAGATTTTGAAATCAGCCATTCCACTGTCCGGAAGATAGTCTACAAGTGGAGGGCTTTCAAAACAACTGCCAACATGCCCAGGACTGGTCGCCCCAGCAAGTTCACCCCAAGAGCAGACCGCAAGATGCTAAAAGAGGTCTCCAAAAACCCTAAAGTGTCATCTCGAGAACTACAGCAGGCTCTGGCTACTGTTGATGTAGAAGTACATGCCTCTACAATCAGAAAGAGACTGTACAAGTTTAACTTGCATGGGAGGTGTGCAAGGAGGAAACCTTTGCTTTCCAAGAGAAACATCGAGGCCAGACTGACATTTGCCAGAGATAAAGTTGACAAAGACCAGGACTTCTGGAATAATGTTCTTTGGACAGATGAGTCCAAAATTGAATTATTTGGACACAACAGCAGAGGACATGTTTGGCGTAAACCAAACACAGCATTCCAAGAAAAGAATCTCATACCAACTGTGAAGCATGGAGGTGGAAGTGTCATGGTTTGGGGCTGCTTTGCTGCAGCAGGACCTGGTCAGCTCACCATCATAGAATCCACGATGAATTCTACTGTGTATCAGAAGGTGCTTGAAGAACATGTGAGACCATCAGTTAGAAAATTAAAGCTGAAGCGGAACTGGACCATGCAACATGACAATGACCCAAAACATACTAGTAAATCAACCAAAGATTGGCTGAAAAAGAAGAAATGGAGAGTCCTGGAATGGCCAAGTCAAAGTCCAGATTTGAATCCCATTGAGATGCTGTGGGGTGACTTGAAAAGGGCTGTACGTGCAAGAAACCCCTCAAACATCTCACAGCTGAAAAAGTTCTGCATTGAGGAGTGGGGTAAAATTTCCTCAGACCGATGTCGAAGACTGGTAGATGGCTACAAGAACCGTCTCACTGCAGTTATTTCAGCCAAAGGAGGTAACACTCGCTATTAGGGGCAAGGGTGTCCTATCTTTTTCCTCAGTTAGATTAGGCATTTTTGTAGAATGACATTTACAGAAGATCTTGAAAAGACTTTTCTTCAGTTTTCTTTGTTTAGTCGGATTACTTTAATCTCTCTGTATTGTTGAAACGGAGATGAAATAACCTTTTATTAAAAATGTTACAAAAAACCACATGCTTTCAAAGGGTGTCCTAATTTTTTCACATGACTGTATATATATATATATATATATATATATACAGACATATTAGGAATCACCGCATCCGTACCGACCAGCTCTATAAAAATATAACATGATCCATCCCCTCAGGTAAACGGCAAGAAAAAAAAAAAAAATGTTCCAAAAAAACATTTTTTTGTCACCTTACATCACAAAAAGTGCATTACCAAGCGGTCAAAAAGTCGTATGTACCCAAAAATAGTACTAATCAAACCATCATATCATCCTGACAAAATGAGCCCCTACATGAGAATAAATCCCCCCCAAAAATTAAAAAATATATGGCTTTCAGAAAATGTATACACCGAAACATGCTATTTTTGAGTAAAACAGAATTATTCTTAAAAAAAGACATATTAGGTATTGCTGCATTCATAACAACCTGCTCTATAAAATAATCACATGATCTACCCCCTCAGGGAAATGCCATAAAACAATAAAGTAAAAACTAATTTTTGGTCACCATAAAGAGTAATATTGAATGATTCAAAAATCATATGTACCCAAAAATGGTACCAATAAAAACATCAACTCTTCCCGCAAAAAAAATGAGCCCCTGCACAAGATGATTGGGAGGAAAATAAGAAAGGTATAGCTTTCAGAAAATGGTGACACCAATAAAACATGATTTGTTTTGTTTGGCCAGGGATGTCATGTGACCACTCCTCTGAAGATGCTTGCTGTGTTGCATGCTGGGATTTTTACTTTCACTTTGAAGCTGCTCTAACCACACTGCCACTCATCAATGGGAGCATGCTATGCTGAACACATTAGAAAAATTATATGTTCACAGTATATTTCTCATGATACAAATACCTCTTGGCTTTAGTTATTTTCTGGGACCATTTTTCTTTATGTGTATGGTAGCCATATAATTTGACAGGCCACTCATCACTTTTTTCCACATATTACCAGTCTATAGATTACTTTTTTTATTAAAATGGTTGATGGTATAATTTTCTCAAGTCACTCATGCAATCTACTTCCTGTCCTGGTTGCTTAACTTCCTCTTTTGTTTGGACTTTTTGCACGGCAAACAGCCTCACTTGACTTTCTCAGTCAGACCATTCGCTGCAGCCAGAGAGGGATGGAGTATTAGTGGTTCAATTACAGGCATCACACACTACCTTGTAGGCCTATCTTGGGAACAACAGAGCTATCATACTGTTATCCCAATGATACATCTATTATATTATTATATATATTATCATTTGTGTTGACTGCTATGGAAAGACAATATTTTGTATTTAACTTTCAATATCATAGTTCTAAAAAGAAAAAAAAAGGCAACATTTCTAAAGAAAAAGCTTTCTATGAATATTGTATTTAAAATAAATACCACTCTCTGATGGAAGTGTCCCTTTAAAGCTTCTGGGCCCCAATGCAAAATCTCTAACAGGGTTGCAAAACCATCTCAAGTAGTTTATAGGGTTCATCTTCTCCTATTAGGCCCCCTCTGCCCCAGTACCCAGGTACAATTGCAACCTTTGCACATCCTATAATTATGCTTGATGAAGGTGTCGGTTCAGTAACACAGGGCACAGTAACCAATATTTTGGTCCATACATCTATACTCATCAGTGCCAGAGGTGACACCCAAGTGATAAGCAATAGGTAGGTTTATTTGTCATTTCTATCATGTACAGTGTATCAATACATATTAAGAAACGAGATAGCGTTTCCCCCGGACCCACAATGCTGCATTCAATCGCACAAACATATCATTTACAGGGCCTAGCATTTAGAAGTCAAGTGTTCAGAAGTTCAACCCTCGCTTGTTTAGCAGTCTGATGCCTTATTGGAAGAAATTGTCGTGCAGCCTGCTAGTGGAAGTCTGGATGCTTCGGTACCATCTGCCAAACAGTAAGAGGTTGAAGAGAGTGTTCACAGGGTGTGTGGCATCTCACACAATGTTTAATGCTTTCCTGGTACAGCACTTGGCATAGATGTCAGCAATGGAGGTGAGTTTTTATCAGTCTGAGAAAGTGCGTTCCCGAACCAGGCAGTAATACAGCTGCTAAGGATGCTCTCGATGTACCCCCTGTAGAAGGTGGTAATGACAGGAGGTGGTATGTGGGCCTTCTTTAGCATTCTCAGGAAGCTGATGTTTTGTTTAATTGCATATGGAGTTGGTGTTGTGGACCAGGTGATTTTCTCTGTTGGGTGTACCCCCAGGAATTTTGTACTTCCTACAATTTCTACTGAGACGTCATTGATGTGTATTTTTTTTCCTGAGGTCTACTACCATCTCCTTTATCATGTCTATGTTCAGAACCAGGTCCTTGCACCAGTTTGTTAGCCGCTTCAAATTACCCCTATACTCCGACTAGCCATTTTTTCTGATGTGGCCCACTAAGTCGTGACTTCTGAGAACTTGAGGATGTGGTTGGAGCTTTGTTTTGCTGTGCCCTAGGGTGCTCCTGTGCTCAGCGTAGCAGTCCTGAAGGTGTTTTTCTTTTTCCATTCTAATGGTTTAGGTTCTCCCTGTTAGGAAGTCTAGAATCCAGTTACAGATGGTAGTGTCCAAGCTATAATTCTGTCAGCATAAACCACCTTGTGAATAGGCCTTTATATATTTTTTTACAGAAAGTGGACACATAAAAAATTATGTTACTTACTATTTAAAGACATTTGCTTGCATAAAATGGGGAATTTCTATTACAAAACCTAGCATGTTACTGAGAAGTAGGATGTCATTGCACCAAGTATACCACTTCTCTATGTGATTGTAATGCTTCTCAGTATGGAGGCCAGAGGATGGGTTTTAAGCAAGTAAAAAGAACATTAGACACTATAAAGAAACTAAATTACAACAGTGGTTGTGGAACCACTGTGTCACCAAACAGGTTTAAATTTGGCCTGAACCTAAGGGCTTAGTCTTGGCAGTGCTCTGGTATTTACCCTTTAGCCCCTGTACATAGATATAAACTTTTCTGCAGAGGATTGACCACTGCCTACTGGAGCAATTCCAGTGTGGTTAACAACTGACCCATGGGTGTCAGAGACACCAGTGCAGATGAAGGATCAGGCAAACTACTAGTCATTAACAGGCTGAGGTACGAGCAGGCAGAGTTCGTGCAAATATGTGAAAGAGATCCAAGGTTGAGGCAGACAAAAAAGGGTCAAAATGGTAAACAGGCACAGGTCAAGTTGAGGAGGGTCAAAGCCAGGAATCAGGCAGAGGTCGATCCACGGGAAGACAACAGAAAAGCACATCTTTGCAGCCCCCCCCCCCACACACGCACATATACACTGAGGAAGGTGCCTGAAGTACCCCATGGTTGCGAATCATTGGCTGGTAAAAATTGGGACTTATAAATTTCATGAAGATTGGGCAAATGCACATGAGCACCCTATGAGTGCAGAGACGAGGCTGACTGGCAAGCAGGCCACAGCCTGTGGGGGGAGACAGAGCAGGTCGAGCTGCCGGATCTCATGGGGTAAGGGGGAGCAGCAGGAGTAGGGTCAAAGCAACAGCTGCTCACAGTCACTGCTGCTATAAAAATGCGAATACATTGCTATCTATATGTTCATCCTGTTCAAGTTTATGGCATGCATATACCTATTATCACAGTTAAAAGATCTCTTTACTGCACAGTAAATGGCTGCAAAACTATTAAAAAATATATCATTCTGAGGGAGAATGGAGATGGATGAGAACAAATTGTAAAGGTTTAATAGTGCTGCAAAGCATATATTTATGTGGTAGGCATCTGTTTAATGTGTGCCCCAAATTCAAGCCCAGATATTCTACTAGATACAAGAGATATGCCTGCAGGAAAGGGCATCTGGTAAAAACCATACTCAGAATCCTGATAACAAGATGTTGTATAGCAGTCACCATTTATACCTATAAACATGGCATGAAGCTCTATGTAGTATTTAGTTATAGCGCATTTCTGGCATTCTGGTATACTTTCACTAGCCAAAGAGTACTGGTCCTCTCGATGTCATATTCACACAGGAAAATCTAAGTGCAGGAAATTTGCCTATAGGCTACAATTAGAGATAAGACAATAATAATAATAATTCAAGGTGGATCCGAATCCTAATTTTTGATGATTCGGGTGAATTTTGGAGGGAGAGAAAAAAAAAATATCAATTTTTTTCAAGTAAGAAACAAAACAGAAAAATATGAATCCTAGGAGACCTCAAAGTGTTTTCAGGCCACAAATTTTCTGGCAAAATTGAATTGTTCAATCAATTCAGCCAACTCAAGCCTGACTCAAACGATGCGCAATTCACATTTCTAGCTTCAATACTGACTACACTAAATAGCCCACTGCATATAAATGAAAAATGTGTGTATTGTCAAAAGGCCATGTTTCATAGGCTGCATTTATAAATCATGGATCCATCATTTGCCTATATCATTGTACTCCATGAGCTTTAATTGCAAGGAATATCGATGTAACTAGTTCTAAAAGCTAAGGGCATCTTTATCATGTAGTCAGATATGTTTGGCATTTTATGGACAGGACCAGGTGTGTAGCTAAAGGCTCATGGGCCCTAGTGCAAGAGTTCAGCTTGGGCCCCCTTTGTAGCCAGGGACAGGGAAGCACATAGCAACCCCCCATGCCAAATTCTTGACCTAACCCCTTCCCTCCTGCCAGAGGTGTAACTTGACCAGCATGCACTTTCTATAATACCAGTGTCTTTTTATGTGGCACAAGGGTCCCCCCCCTCCCCCCGAGGCTCCTGGGCCTGGTAGTGACTGCTACCTCTGCACCCCTGGAGAGGATGGATGAAAGCCATTTTTGGGGACTCACTGATACAAATTCTAGAAATGTTAATAATTTATGTCCAATTGTTTAGCAAAAAAAAAATCTTGATAGAAAAGGTTTACCTGTAGTACAGTTATGAGTGCATGCAAAGCACTACAAAAAGTATGCAAAGAAATGTGCCTAAAAATGAAAGTGCCTTAATGAATATAAAATGCTTAGTTTTCACCCTGTTGAAGTTTATAAGAAAAGTACCACAAAAATACCTGGTATAGAATATAATACGACATCAACGATTTTGAATAAAACTGCGGGTGGATGGAAATGTAAAAATTCCTCACAGGGAACATCTGGACGCTGCATATAATGCAAACCACAGAGATGCCGTGACAAAGTCAGGCTCAATGACTAAAAGATTCATTGATCAATCTTCCTAGGCACTCTTTAAGTATATGATATGCATAATAGCGACATATATCGCTAAACAACTTGGCCTATCATCCTTAATACCCTATACATATTTGTGACTCTACAGACAAGCTATATACAAAGTATTCTATACGTGCCAAACATCCACAGACTTTATGAACATATATGGCATACATGAAGAAGGTACATAATGATTGGTCCCTAAATTTGGGGATCAAGTTGATTCCCAAAGCACTTTACAATGTGGCCCATTTGGTTAAGTTCTAGCATGGTGGAGCCTCAGACGACCCTTCACCTTCAGATAGAACACTGTTATGGAGGACAATGGTAAAGATAGTCTATCAAATGTTATTTTCGATATCATTTACAACGCATACGTTTCTGGTAAAGCTCAAGACCTTTGGATCTCATCCTACAATCACTATAAAACAATCGTATAAAGCACAACTAAATTAAAAACTAGCCACCATAGCTAATGTCAAAATCTATTTTTACAAGTTATGGTCAATAATCTTAAGCTATAGCATCAGCACTGCAGTTATAATACATGCACATAAAGGTTCAATACAGCTTAGCACTTACCTTGGATAAAATGATTTTGGTCCCATAGAAGAAATCCAAGAACTATCAATTTTAGACACAAATTCATGGTGTTGAAAGCCCCTTTTGCCTCTCACCCTACAATATATACGATCCAGTTAACATCAGGTTAATAACGTTTCAAAATTAACATAGAGAAGTAACATTTTCATGTACGGTGAAACCTTTGTTATCAATCCTCTTGCAGCTTCCTCTATGACTTACACTGTGCTGTAAGTGCACCATGCAATGAAACCTTCAGACCAGAGCCTAGTTTTGTCCTACCTACTTCTTCAAAGCTTCCAGGAAGTTGGTTTTTAAACCGCGCTGTCATTTCCTTAGCACAGCGATGTGCTACGAGTATATCAGAGAATAAGTTCCAGTAGTCTAGGCCCGCTGTCCACCATAGTAACATATGTATAGAGCAGGGTCTTCAAGGGGCAGAAAAAAAGGTGTTGAACTGTAATTTATTTTCATTGACTTCCAAGTTCTTAAAACTAAGAGCAAGTCTTGAGCCCCAGCCTGAAACACATGCCATGCATGAAATACACTCATTGACCAAAAAATGATGCTCCCACATAGAAATGTCGGATTGATGCAAAACTAGGCATACAGTTATGTCTTAGGGCTCACGCACATGACATTTGCCTGTTTTGCAGGCTGCAACCGCATTTTGTGGAACAGAACGTCCAGCCCCTAATAAAAGTTCTATCCTTGTCCGTAATATGGACAACATATAGGACATATTTTATTTTTTTGTGCAACGGCCTTAAAGACATATGGAAATTCATTTTTTTATCCAGACCCATTGAAGTTAATGTATCTGCATACGGGCCGCAACACAGCACAGAAACTGAATAAAAATACGTTTGTGTGCATGAGCCTTTATGCTGACTTGTAAATGATGGGGTTGAGATACTGAATAGAAATCAAGTGATTAAAGGGCTAATCAGGGACTAAAAGGTTAATTAATTCCCTTACAAAGTTTGTAAGATGTAAACTGTTAGTACCAAATAATACCCCCTGGGAGGAGTCCTAGGCAAGGAAAACTTGAACTATCAACCGTGATCAAAGTTGATCACCATAAATCCCACTAGGGACACCAAAAAATAAATTTATATAAGAGGAATATAAATAAAGAAAAGAAGAATTAAAACTATCAACTGACTTCTTTTTGTGAATCTATATATGAGACCGACAGTGGGTCACGAAAATATTATGAGGGGATTTTGTTTGGAGATCAGTTGGAGGGAAGATCGTTTATAAGGTGCAATGTATGTTGTTCTGTGTTTTGCTACTACACCCAAACACTAAATATCAAAGATACAATGTAGCACTGTAATTGCTACAGGCTCGTCACACTGTTAGGTGTAAATTAACAATCAGAGGCAAATGTGCTACAGTGTTTCTTTACACCGAACAGTGTGGCAAGTCTGTAGCAATTACAGTGCTACATTGTATCTTTGATATTTAGTGTTTGGGCCTTGATCATCAATTACAGCTTGACAACGACATCTCATCCTGTTCACAAGTCGACTTATCGTCTGCCGAGGCATGGCATCCCACCCTTTTTGAAGGGCGGCCCTCAGGTCATTGAGGTTCTGGGGTACATAGCGTGCAAAAATATCCATACTACTAAAATATAAAAAAAATATTAATCCGATATGGTGAAATAGAAAAAGTCAAAATGGCTGATTTGCTGTTTTTGGTCACTTTACCTCCTACAAAACTTTTTATAAAAAGTGATCAAAAAGTTATAGACACCCCAAAATAGTATCAATGAAAAGTACAGCTCATTCTGAAAAAAAAAAATAGCTCTAACACAGCTCCATATACATAATTACAAAAAAGTTACAGTGATCAGAATATGGCAATGAAAAGAACACATTTTTTTCAGGGTATTTTTTTTTCTCAGTATTAAAATGCAAGAAAAACTAGACAAATGTGGTATCCCCATAATCATACTGACCTGGAGAATGAAAGTAATAGGTCAGTTTTACCACATAGCGAATGCCGTAAAAACAAAACCCTTAAAACTGTGACGGAATTGCGTTGTTGTTTTTTCCATTTCCACTCTATTTGGATTTTTTTCCAACTCCTCACTACATTATATGCAATATTAAATGTTGATATTAGAAAGTACAACTTATTCTGCAAAAAACAAGCCCTCATACAGCTATATGAATGGAAAAATAAAAAAGTTATGGCCCTAAAAAGTCAGAGAGTGAAAAACGAAAATGCAAAAACGTTCTGTCCACTCTGTTACTACCTGTTTCACATTTGCAGTAAGGAGATCCAGCAGGCTGTTCCAGAAGGAAACAGCTTGCCAGATCTCATTGCATTCCGGCATTGCCAGAAGCAAACACATCACCGACTGGCCCCATTAACTATAAATATGCAGCCGGAAAAATACTGCTGCGTGCAGCGGTCTTCGTCTGGCCACTTCTCCGCATGTTTGCTAGGTTTCCACCTCTCCCCATTGTAGTGAATGGGGCCAGCGGGTCTCAGGTAGCATCTGACAGTGCTGGATCTAGACATCTCCGGTAGGCTGCTCACCTGCCAGAACAGCCTGCTGGGTGTGTCAACACAAGTGTGAAACTTGCCTAAGGACCGGAGGTGTAACTTTTACAAAAATTCATTGACATACTATGTAGTTTGTTGGAAAATATGGTTTTGCTAAAATCTTGTATTGAAAAGCTGCAATGAATGCTGATGACTCCCGAATATCCACAAACTCCTGGCTTTCTCTGCCTACCTGCTGCTAACTCAGTTGGAAAAACACTATCAATCAGTGGTAGTGGGCAGAGAAAGACAGAAGCTCAAAAATATGAGGACTCGTTGGCATGTGCTGGAGCTGTTTGAACCTAGCAGCATAAAACGGGTGACAGATTCCCTTTAAATTGTATAATTTCTGGTAAGATAATGCAACACATGTTCGAAACATTTTCAAAAAGTGTCCATTTTACAGATAGTGCTCTATAATTTTGGTTTATGCAACATCATCCATATTGACTTAATGCTTCGATTCAACATATTTTGAGTGTACAATTGAGGTCTGTACTAGAGAGGAGCAAGTCAATTCGTGAACTGAGTGTGTTACAAATTTGCCCAAAATGTGTCCATCAAACAATCCCAAAGCTTTTCAGGTTTGCTTTGAATGAATCCAGCATAATGGTACGCAGCGCCATTTTACTGCACATGTTGACAGGCAAAACCACGAAGGAGGAAGAAGAAAAACGCTCACAGGACCCTGGGAAGAAGTGGGAGGAGGACTTGTCCTGATTGGCTCACAGCCTGACAGTCAATCGGTGGGGCAGCAGGCAGAGAGATGCCTGTGCAGAACAGACAGAATGTCTTTCTGTGTTGAGCTGTTAGCAATGAGGGTGGAAGTGTCTATGCAGTGTCTGACAGACATTAATCTTAGACTGTACATAGAGTCACAAGTAAGCATCTTCTAGTGCATGTTCTATTATCACATGGAAAGTATAGGGAATAGATATAATTGTGTAGAATACTAGGGACTTTGATTAGTAAAAGTAATTTGAGGGAGTTAGGGGCTGAGGAGATGGGGCATAGCGCTTAATAATAAAGCTGCTGCAGATTCATATTCTTTCTGTTCTGTGTTACAAAACCAGCCACCTGCAAAACATATCCCCAAATTATTTTTCTCATTTGAACAGAGAAACAGCCATTTTCCCCCCCAAAAAACCTCAAGTTCCCACATATTACTATTGCCGGCACAGCACCTCAAAAGCATTCTGCTGCTGAGCAATTGTACTTTTCTTTCAGTGAATTATATCTGTCCAGTGTTATTAAAGGGAATCTGTCACCCTGACTTTGGATCATTATCTACAGTAATACAGTCCAGATCACATTTTTTTTATTTTCCTACTACCCTCTGTTCCCCCGCTGTTAGCTGTTGTAAACTACATTGTCAGTACTGCCATGCATGCACATATGAGTCCTCTTCATTATGTTAGAACAGCAAGCAGTCTGTGTATTTCAGTGCAGCTTTGAGTGCTGACAGTGGGGGGACAGGGGGCAGCAGAAAAAAAAATACATTGTGACTCATTATCTGCAATACCATGCATGTATTAGTGTAGATGTTAGTCCAAAATCAGAGTGCATTGCATTATAGCAAAAGCATTTTAAGACAAGAACGTCATATTTCATGAATTTAAATGCAAATTACACCATAGACAGAAATATTTCCTTTCCTGCATAGCTATATTGGTATTATGGGATGGAGAATAATTGCATTGCAAGTTTGAAAAGTGTGTTTTACAGTTGAGAAAGGTCTTTTTTGAAACTGTGTTTTTAAATGCAAATAACACAATTGACAAACATTACACCAGCCTTTCCTGCATTGTTATATTGTTGGGGTGGAGGTGAGAATAATCACATTGCTTTTACAGTGGAAAAAGGTATTTTCTGAAACTGTGTTTTTAAACGCAAATAACACAATAGTCAAATTTTACAGGTGCCAATACTGCATTATTCCCAAAGTAATTACGGCTCTGTCTTTTTAACAGACAACAATGCTTGCATTGCTCCATAATTTGTATGACTGTGTTCCAAACCTGTGACTTTTCATTTAGGAAAACTGTGTGTTTACATTAGGCCTCATAATAAAATGTCTGGAATATGGAAGGGTACAAAACGAAAGACTCAGGCCTAGTCCTCCCAGACACAGTAGGGTAGTAGCAGCACCAGCTATCCAGCTAGAAGGGGTAGTAGCAGGCTACAATTTTCCCTGGCATTGGAAAAGCGCAACACCCTGCAATTATTGAGGAGAAAGAGGATGAGATTGTGGATTGGAAGTCTCACTCCTCTTCTCAGTCACAGCAGGAAGACATTGAGGTCACTTCTGAGTCTGACTCCATGCCTTGGAGGCAGGCGTCACAGCATTCTTCCTGTTCCTTCTACTTGAAGCCCCAGATATGCCTTTTAGTGGTGTCCTGTCTTCACTGCCTATTCACTACCTCGGTACCAAATCCGACTTTGGATTCAATTATTGTGGCTTGTTCCACCTCATGCCATAACACAGAGGTATGAAGCCCTAGAAGGATTTCTTCTAGGTTACCATATGCAGGCACAGTATGGCATCACAAGGAGTGCCTGCAACTCTGTAATTTAGCCAGGAGACTCCTGGTGCCTGCGTACCCAGGGCCGGCGCTTCCATAGAGGCAAGGGGGGCAATTGCCCCCGGGCCCCCAAGTCCTTAGGGGCCCCCCGCAACTAACTTTAAGCAGGGCCGGCGCTTCCATAGAGGCAAGGGGGGCTCTCTCCCTCCCCCCTTTGCTGCTGCTGCCGCCGCCTCCGCCAATAAGAAGAGACGGGAGGAGGAGGGGAGGGGCTGTGGCCACTGTGCCACCAATGAAGAAAACTGACCTGTAATACAAATGCAGGAGGCGGGTGCCGGAATCAAATAGCCGGCACCGACCTCTATGACAGGGAGCGGCACCTGAGGGGTTAACTGCCGCTGATCGCAGCCCCCTATCATAGAGGTCGGGTGCCGGCTATTTCATTCCGGCACCCGCCTCCTGCATTTGTATTAACACGTCAGTTATCTTCATTGGTGGGGCAGTGCGCCCCCCCCCCAACACCCCAGTATAATAAACATTGAATTTGAGTGCCCCCCCCCAATAAACATTGAATTTGAGTGTGCCCCCCCAGTATAATAAACATTGAGTGCGCCCCCCAATAAACATTGAATTTGAGTGCGCCCCCCCAGTATAATAAACATTGAGTGCGCCCCCCCAGTATAATATACATTGAGTGCGCCCCCCCAGTATAATAAACATTGAGTGCGCCCCCCCAGTATAATAAACATTGAGTGCGCCCCCCCCCCCCAGTATAATAAACATTGGTGGCGCAGTGGGAAGTGCCAATAAGGGTTAAAAAAAATTAATAAAAAATTAACTCACCTCCACCAACAGCTGCCGGTCTTCTGTTCTTTCTTCAGGACCTGTGGTGACGTCACTGAGCTAATCACATGGTCCATTACCATGGTGATGGATCATATGATGTACCATGTGATGACCACAGTGATGTCACCACAGGTCCTTTGACAGGTCCTAAAGAAAGAACAGGAGACCGGCATCTACATGATCAATTGAAGGAGGTGAGTTAATTTTTATTTATTTTTTTAACCCTCATTGGCACTGCCCACTGCGCCACCAATGTTTATTATACTGGGGGGGGGGGGCGCACTCAATGTTTATTATACTGGGGGCGCACTCAATGTTTATTATACTGGGGGGCGCACTCAATGTTTATTATACTGGGGGGGCGCTCTCAGTGTTTATTATACTGGGGGGGGCGCTCTCAATGTTTATTATACTGGGGGGGCGCACTCAATGTTTATCATACTGGGGGGCGCACTCAATGTTTATCATACTGGGGGGCGCACTCAATGTTTATTAAACTTGGGGGGCGCACTCAATGTTTATTATACTGGGGGGGCGCACTCAATGTTTATTATACTGGGGGGCGCACTCAATGTTTATTATACTGGGGGGGCTGCACTCAATGTTTATTATACTGGGGGGGCGGTGCACTCAATGTTTATTATACTGGGGGGCGCACTCAATGTTTATTATACTGGGGGGGCGCTCTCAATGTTTATTATACTGGGGGGGCACTCAATGTTTATTATACTGGGGGGCGCACTCAATGTTTATTATACTGGGGGGGCGCACTCAATGTTTATTATACTGGGGGGCGCACTCAATGTTTATTATACTGGGGGGCGCACTCAATGTTTATTATACTGGGGGGGTGCACTCAATGTTTATTATACTGGGGGGCGCACTCAATGTTTATTATACTGGGTCGGCACACTCAATGTTTATTATACTGGGGGGGCGCACTCAATGTTTATTATACTGGGGGGGCGCACTCAATGTTTATTATACTGGGGGGCGCACTCAATGTTTATTATACTGGGGGGGCGCACTCAATGTTTATTATACTGGGGGGGCGCACTCAATGTTTATTATACTGGGGGGCGCACTCAATGTTTATTATACTGGGGGGGGCGCACTCAATGTTTATTATACTGGGGGGGCACACTCAATGTTTATTATACTGGGGGGCACACTCAATGTTTATTATACTGGGGGGGCACACTCAATGTTTATTATACTGGGGGGCACACTCAATGTTTATTATACTGGGGGGCGCGCACTCAATGTTTATTATACTGGGGGGCGCGCACTCAATGTTTATTATACTGGGGGGCGCGCACTCAATGTTTATTATACTGGGGGGGCGCACTCAATGTTTATTATACTGGGGGGGCGCACTGTGAAAGGGGCCTAAGGGTGGATAGGACAAGGGTTCCAGCCCCTAAGGGGGCTAATAGTAAGTAAAAATAAAACACAAACACTAAGGCTACTTTCACACTTGCAGCAGTGTGATCCGGCAAGCAGTTCCGTCGTCAGAACTGCCCGCCAGATCCGCCGATCTTGATGTGACTGAAAGCATTTTTGAGATGCATCCGGATGCGGATCCATCTCACAAATGCATTGCAAGAATGAATCCATGTCTCCGCTTGTCATGCGGACCGACGGATCCGTCTTGTATCTTTTTGCACATTTTTACCGGCATGCGCAGACCGGAAGGACGGATCCTGCATTCCGGTATTTTAAATGCCGGATCTGGCACTAATACATTCCTATGGGAAAAATGCTGGATCCGTCCTTCAGGCAAGTCTTCAGTTTTTTTCGCTGGAGAGAAAACCGTAGCATGCTGTGGTTTTATCTTTTGCCTGATCAGTCAAAATGACTGACCTGAAGACATCCTGATGCATCCTGGACGGATTACTCTCCATTCAGAATGCATGGGGATATGCCTGATCAGTTCTCTTCCGGTATAGAGCCCCTGTGACGGAACTCTATGCCGAAAAAGAAAAACGCTAGTGTGAAAGTACTCTAAAATATTAAGTTTAAATCCCCCCTTTCCCAATCTTACATATAAAAATATATATACAATAAATAAACATATTACATAGCGCTGCGTCCGAAAAGTCCAAACTATTAAATTATTAAAAAAATATCTCCTATGCGGTGAGCATTCGCCATTTTTTAGTCACCTTGTCACCCCAAAAAATAGGATAGGACTGTTCAATTATGGGCCGAGCGTTTCATAAAATGCGAAATGCACGTGGCTTTTTTGCGTGGTATTGAGTATCGCAATACTTTTTTATGGTGACGAAAGTGTACAGTATACCTCTACACTGTGCCACACAATATACAGTACACCTCTACACTGTGCTACACAATGTACAGTATACCTCTACACTGTGCCACACAATATACAGTACACCTCTACACTGTGCCACACAATGTACAGTATACCTCTACACTGTGCCACACAATATACAGTACACCTCTACACTGTGCTACACAATGTACAGTATACCTCTACACTGTGCCACACAATATACAGTATACCGCTACACTGTGCCACACAATATACAGTACACCTCTACACTGTGCTACACAATGTACAGTATACCTCTACACTGTGCCACACAATATACAGTATACCGCTACACTGTGCCCCACAATATACAGTATACCTCTACACTGTGCTACACAATATACAGTATACCTCTACACTGTGCCACACAATATACAGTATACCGCTACACTGTGCCACACAATATACAGTACACCTCTACACTGTGCTACACAATATACAGTATACCTCTACACTGTGCTACACAATATACAGTATACCTCTACACTGTGCCACACAATATACAGTATACATCTACACTGTGCCCCACAATATACAGTATACCTCTACACTGTGCCACACAATATACAGTATACCTCTACACTGTGCCACACAATATACAGTATACCTCTACACTGTGCTACACAATATACAGTATACCTCTACACTGTGCCCCACAATATACAGTATACCTCTACACTGTGCCACACAATATACAGTATACATCTACACTGTGCCACACAATATACAGTATACCGCTACACTGTGCCACACAATATACAGTATACCTCTACACTGTGCCACACAATATACAGTATACCTCTACACTGTGCCACACAATATACAGTATACCTCTACACTGTGCCACACAATATACAGTATACCTCTACACTGTGCCCCACAATATACAGTATACCTCTACACTGTGCCCCAAAATATACAGTTTCTTCTGTAAAAGTCATCAAGTGTCATGGGGGGGCCCCCTTATTGTTTTTCGCCCCAGGGCCCCATTTCACCTAGAACCGGCCCTGTGCGTACCTATTGTGTGCATGAGCTCTAAAGGTGAGGGAAGCACAGCCTTGAATTGCAAATTAATTTCTTGACCAGTATGATTAAATTGTGGGTTGGGAAAAATGAGGCAATGCAGGAGCCTGGTATATTCTAAGCCATCATTCAAATTTGTATTACTCCCAATAATTTGAATACAGATAAGGAAGAGACACATATAAACCAGCATTGTTCCTGTGTTCATTATTAAGTCCCATCAGAGCATACATACAGTAGATAGTAGTGCACATTAGAACGTAGATATCTCTGCACTTCAAGGAAACCAAAGGTAAATGTTACAGTTTTCCACTGTACGGGTTAATCGTCTACGTGGTGCAACTTTTATCAGGATCCCTGATGATATCAACTAAAAAAGCAGCATTGTTGCCTCATGTTCCTTTGATGTTCACATAGTCTGTGCTCCTGTGTACACCTCCTCCCTACTGCTTTTCTCGCTGTAAAATAAAAATGAAACTTACTTTAGCGAAAAAAACATTTTTGAACAACTTTAAAGACATTTTACCTAAATAAATGTAATATCAGACTACCTACAGATTTGATAGACAGACAGAGACAGATAAATACAGAAGAAATAGCTAGGTAGCGAGGTAAAATAAAAATACAAGTACCTCGTATTTTTATTGGATGTATAGGCGGTAGGACCACTGCCTCAGCCGCTGGCACTCCACTTTGTACGTTTGGTTGTTGGTGCTGCCCAGAAGTGTATGTTTTGAAGGTAGCTAGGTAGATAGATAGACAGACAGACATATAGATAGATACAGGGGCTATAGGGGGTGCAGAGGTAGCAGTCGCTACCTGTCCCAGGAGCCTGAGGGGCCCAAAGACCCTTGTGCTGCAGAAGAAGACACCGGTATTATAGAAAGTACATGCTGGTCAAGTTACACCTCCGGCTGGAGGGAAGGGGTTAGGTCAAGAATTTGGTATGGGGAGGCAGTTTCAATTTTTGCCTCAGGCAGCACGAAGGCCTTGTGCTCCCCTGCCCCTGGCTACAAAGCACTGAGGGAAGGGGGGCCCAAGCTGAACTCTTGCACCAGGGCCCATGAGTCTTTAGCTATGCCCCTGGATAGATAGATATATAGATAGATAGATAGATAGATAGATAGATAGATAATATTTGGGTGCTCTAAGGGCCTCATTATAAAAAAATTCAAATAGAAAGTCTCTCCTTGTTGCCCAGAGCACCCAATCAGAACCCAGCTTTCATTTCTGAAACTGCTCTGGAAAAAATGAAATCTGAGCTCTAATTGGTTGATGTGGGCAAAACACAGACTGTTAGGCAGTTAAATGAAGCTGTAGGAATTTTTCTGAATTTAATTCACCTAAAACCAATGTCATACATTTACTAAAGAAAGGACTTTCAAGGAGCATAGTCTGTACACTTCACCAGCTTAAAGGGGTTTTCCAGACTCCTGATATTGATGACCTGTCCTCACCATAAATTATTAACCCCTTCTGTACCTGTATGCCACAGTGGCTGAGGGAATGCATGGAGCGAGCTGCTGTGGCGATCTTGCTCCATACACAGCAAGTGCTGACTGTATAATACAGCAGCATGTCCGGTGTGACTGTTTATTGGGAACCAAGAGTGCACACACAAAAGGATACGATGTTTCAGCTATGCAATAGCCTTTATCAAGTATATAGATACAAAAGAGTGAACAGTCATATATACAACAGAGTGGCCACCCATGTGGCATAGTGTAGCCAATAGGATAAAAGGTCAATCTTATCAGCACATGTGTTATAATTAAAATGGTCTGCACATCATTGAGACTCATCCACATACCTCAGTCATATCGATTCCCAAAGTCGGCATCTCAACATACCTATTGCGCATGTCCGTGACATCATCACGTTTCAATATGGGCGGGCCGCCGTCACAAGCATCAACGGTGCGGCCAGACCTCACTCTGTGACTACAGCACCCACAACCAATAAGCGCTCATACAGCAAATCACATGTAGAGTGCATCATCGGGCAGCACGGTGGCTCAGTGGTTAGCACTGGTGCCTTGCAGCGCTGGGGTCCTAGGTTCGAATCCGACCAAGGGCAACATCTGCCTGGAGTTTGTATGTTCTCCCTGTGTTTGCGTGGGTTTCCTCCGGGTACTCCGGTTTCCTCCCACACTCCAAAGACATACTGATAGGGGACAGTTGGATGATAATGTTTGTAAAGCGCTGCGGAATTAGTACTGCTATATAAGTGTGTATAATAAAATAAATCATCAGCCCATGTCATCGTCACCTTACCTGCAAAAGGTCCTAGATCCACCTAATAGTAAATGGGTAAATCAATGACAATCTAATTGTCACTGAACCTCAGCTTAGGGAAAAAAGAAGGCAATGGCTGGGGCAATGGGTGTCGGTATATCCTATGGAGCTAGTAAACCTAAAAAATTGTACCACAAGGGGACAGCTAGTAAAAGTGCAAAAATACAATGTGAATCATATAGCTTAGAATATTAAGTAAAAACATTATATATCGAATCAGACAGTAATAAATGAAAATATTCTACCTATCTACACTGTTAACATTGAATTCATTGTTAAGTCACTGGGGTTGTAGGGATTGTAATGTGAAAATCCATTTTAACTCTTTTTTCCTCAACATGCGCTCCCTATCACCTCCTCTCTTGGGGACTTGAACAGAATCGATGACCTGGAATCTCAGTTGGCTGACAGAGTGTCCACAATCAACAAAATGTTTAGCCACCGGCTTATCCATAATTTTTTTCCGTATAGTGCTTTTGTGTTTGTTGATACGCTCCCTAATCTCCATGGTCATTTCTCCCACGTAGATCAAACTACAGGGGCAAACAATCATGTAGATGAGAAACCTTGACCGGCACGTGTAATATTCTGCAATATTGAATCTCTTGCCACTGTATGGGTGAACAAAAGCATTTGCCTTTCAACATGTTCCCACAATTACAGCAACCCAAACAAGGGAAATTCCCAGTCTTTCTGGGCTTCAAATACATCTGGCCCCCTCTATTAACATCACACGTGTCAGTCTTAATCAGTTTGTCATGCAGATTAGTACCCCGTTTGTATGCCATCAATGGCGGTTTGTCAAATTCACTTACTGTTGGGAGAGCCCTATGCAAAATGTGCCACTCCCTTCTCAAAATCTGTGCTATATCAGCAATTTGATTGCCATAGGTGGATACAAACGGGATGCGTCCCGTATTCTTTCTCCTAGGACAGTGGTCGGCAAAGCCGCTCTTTAGACCCTTCAATGTGGCTCTTTGGTGCGGGCTCCCACGCATTGGCATACATACAGGGGTCGCAGTTGAGACCGTGCCCGGCACTCCAGTGGCCGCCTGTGGACGCCCCTGGCCCCTGCAGTCAGTGTTCCGGGTGGGCGGCCGCGTAGCCATATCGCGCCGCTCAAGTTGCTTGCAAAATGTCCGTCATGCGCCTCCTGCCCCGTCTGTCTGCTTCTTCCACTTTATGAATGAAGCAGGCAGGCGGGGGAGGAGGCGCATGACGGAGGGAGAGATGTCACGCCGTGCACAGCAGCAGTAGGGCAGGCAGCGGCGCTCTAGTTCGGCTGCACACTGCCGGCCATGCGAGGAGTGGTGGAGTGGTGAAGAGGCCGCCGCTCAGGAGACTTGGAGCAAAATGTTCTGCAGCAGAAAGGTAGTAGCTGCCCCCGGTGTGTGCACAGCACCAGGCACTGCACCGGTCCCTCCGCAAGTTTCCCTCCTCCTCCCTTCCCCCCACTAATACATTACTTTACTAGAAGGCACTTATGGGGGATAGCTGTGGAGGGCACTTATGGGGGATACCTGTGGAGGGCACTTATGGGGGATATCTGTGGAGGGCACATATATAGCATCTTATGCTATATATGTGTCATCCACAGATATCCCCCATAAGTGCCCTCCACAGATATCCCCCATAAGTGGGTTATCCACAGATATCCCCCATAAGTGTGTCATCCACAGATATCCCCCATAAGTGCATCATCCACAGATATCCCCCATAAGTGCGTCATCCACAGATATCCCCCATAAGTGCGTCATCCACAGATCCCCCCATAACAGTGTGTCATCCACATATCCCCCATAACAGTGCGTCATCTACAGATTGCAGTACGGAAGGATTGCCATCCAAAATCGGCCTGTCCCGCAGTATGTAAAAACACACTCTGGGCTCATGCCCACGAATGTAATGGCACCGTGCCTGTGCTGCGGACCGCAAATAGCGGTCCGCAATGCACGGACATAGACCATTGGGCAGCTGCATGAGGATTGCGGACCCATTCACTTGAATGGGGTTCGCGATCCGCATCCGACTGCCCGTACCGCAAAAAAGTAGCGCATGCTGAAGTGTACAGCACGCATGCGCTACTTTTTTGCGGTGCAAAGGCCATGTGCAGCCCGCATCATGGACCCATTCACTACAATGGGTCCAGGATCGGGGATATGAGTGCTACAGAGTGCTTTCGTGGTGCTTCTGGCTGTGCACGGCCGTGTGCAGCCCACATCATGGACCCATTCACTTCAGCATGCGCTTCCTTCCTATATATTTTAGGTTTTAAAAATGTGGCTCTCAAAAGAAATTTCAATCGTGGTTTTTGGCAATATTTGGCTCAGTTGACAAAAAAGTTTGCCCACCACTGTCCTAGGAGAAGCTTGAAAAGTGGACACTCTGTCAGCCGAGGAGATCCTGGTCCTCGTCCTGTCTAGCAGCCTGCCTGGATATCTTCTATTTGAGAACTTGTTGCACATCTCATCAATGCGACCCATAAATTTGTCATCTTCAGACACCACTTGTCTCACACGCAGCATCTGGCTCCAGGGCAAGGTGTCAAGCATGTGGCATGGGTGATTACTGTCATATCTTAGAAGATTGTTCCTATCTGTAGGCTTTTTGCACGTCAGTTTTTAAAAACACCTCCTTCACGGTATACCCTGACGTCAAGAAACTGCAACTCCTCAGAAGAGGCCGTCACAGTAAATTGAAGCCCGGGTACACCATTATTAAGATGTTGGTGGAACTCATTTAAGGAGTCAATCGAACCACTCCAAATCATAAAAATGTCGTCGATGTAGCGCCACCAGCACAGGACCCACTGTTGAAACTATGATGCGTATACCAATTTGTCCTCGATCTCCGCCATAAAAATATTGGCATAAGTTGGTGCCACGTTGGACCGCATGACCACACCGCGTGACTGTTGGTAAAAGGTATTGCCAAAGAGAAAATTATTCCTCTTGAGGACCAACTTTAGGAGGTCGAAGACAAAGCGGCGCGCATCAGGAGTGAGTCCCGTGCCGGCCAGGGCCACATCGACGACATTTAGTCCATAGTCATGCATAATAGACATGTACAAGGACACCACATCAAAACTCACCAAATAGAAGTGGACCGGTAGAGTGATTTCACTCAACTTGGTTAAAAAGTGTCCCGTGTCCCTGACATAGGAGGGAGCTGAGGTTGCGTGGACACGGAGCAGTCTGTCTAAAAATATAGCGATGTTGCTGAAGATAGACCCCCTGCCCGACACAATGGGTCTGCCCAGGGGTCTACCAACCGCTTTTGTATCTTTGGGAGAACATAGATCAGTGGGGTGATGGGAAAGGGTACCTTGAGAAACTGGCATAAATCTAAATCAATAATGCCACGTGCATGTGCTGTATCAACAATGTCAGTTACCACCCTGGCAATCTCCCATTTGGGATCCTGTTTCAATTTTCCATACACTTCTCCATCACCCAACTGCCTATGTATCTCCCCTGAGTATCTGTCCGTGTCCATGACAACCACAGCTCCCCCTTGTCGGCTGGTTTGATAGTGATGTCCCTGTTTTGTGTCAATGCCTTGAGGGCTGCCCTCTCTTTGTATGACATATTGGAATTATACTGTTGCTGTCTACTACGTTCTTGCAAATTCCTAATCTGTTTAGTGACTATTTGGATATACGATTCCACAATATGATTATTTTGTGGGGGCAAGAAGTTGCTCTTGTTACTTAGCTCAAATTTAACAAAGGACAATTCAGCAACTTCATCATTGGGAGTACCCCTGATGTTGACATTGTTATCAAAAAATGCTTTTAATCTAAGCCGCCTAAAAAAACTTTGCAAATCAAGTTCCATCTCGAACCAATCAGTGTCCGCCATAAGACAAAAGGAAAGTCCATGTCGCAAAACATTGATCTGGTCATCATCCAATTCAATAGATGATATGTTGACCACCAAATTATTTATTTCTTGTGCGCGCCGTTTTGTCCTCGACCTCCTAGAGTTGGTCCTCAAGAGGAATTATTGTCTCTTTAGCAATACCTTTTACCAACAGTCACGGGGCCATGGGGTCCAACGTGACACCAACTTATGCCAATATTTTTATGGCGGAGGTCGAGGACAAATTGGTATACGCATCACAGTTTCAACAGTGGGTCCTGTGCTGGTGGCGCTACATCGACAACATTTTTATGATTTGGAGTGGTTCGATGGACTCCTTGAATGAGTTCCACCAACATCTTAATAATGGTGTACCCGGGCTTCAATTCACTGTGACGGCCTCTTCTGAGGAGTTGCAGTTTCTTGACGTCAGGGTATTCCGTGAAGGAGGTGTTTTTAAAAACTGACTTGTATAAAAAGCCTACAGATAGGAACAATCTTCTAAGATATGACAGTAATCACCCACGCCGCATGCTTGATTCCTTACCCTGGAGCCAGATGCTGCGTGTGAGACGAGTGGTGTCTGATATTGACATATTTATGGATCGCATTGATGAGATGTGCAACAAGTTCTCCAATAGAAGATAACCAGGCAGGCTGCTAGACAGGACGAGGGCCAGGATCTCCTCAGCTGACAGAGTGTCCACTTTTCAAGCTTCTCCTAGGAGAAAGAATACGGGATGCATCCCGTTTGTATCCACCTATGGCAATCAAATTGCTGATATAGCACAGATTTTGAGAAGGGAGTGGCACATTTTGCATAGGGCTCTCCCAACAGTAAGTGAATTTGACAAACCGCCATTGATGGCATATAAACGGGGTACTAATATGCATGACAAACTGATTAAGACTGACACGTGTGATGTTAATAGAGGGGGCCAGATGTATTTGAAGCCCAGAAAGACTGGGAATTTCCCTTGTTTGGGTTGCTGTAATTGTGGGAACATGTTGAAGGGCAAATGCTTTTGTTCACCCATACAGTGGCCAGAGATTCAATATTGCAGAATATTACACGTGCCGGTCAAGGTTTGTCATCTACATGATCGTTTGCCCCTGTAGTTTGATCTACGTGGGAGAAATGACCATGGAGATTAGGGAGCGTATCAACAAACACAAAAGCACTATAAGGAAAAAAATGATGGATAAGCCGGTGGCTAAACATTTTGTTGATTGTGGACACTCTGTCAGCCAACTGAGATTCCGGGTCATCAATTCTGTTCAGGTCCCCAAGAGAGGAAGTGATAGGGAGCGCATGTTGAGGAAAAAAGAGTTAAAATGGATTTTCACATTACAATCCCTACAACCCCAGGGGCTTGACATTGAATTCAATGTTAACAATGTAGATAGGTAGAATATTTTCATTTATTACTGTTCGATTCGATATATAATGTTTTTGCATGATACTCTAAGCTATATGATTCACATTGTATTTTTGCACTTTTACTAGCTGTCCCCTTGTGGTACAATTTTTTAGGTTCACTAGCTCCATAGGATATACTGACACCCATTGCCCCATCCATTGCCCTCTTTTTTTCCCTAAGCCGAGGTTCAGTGACAATTAGATTGTCATTGATTTAACCATTTACTATTAGGTAGATCTAGGACCTTTTGCCGGTAAGGTGACGATGACGTGGGCCGATGATGCGCTCTACATGTGATTTGCTGTATGAGCGCTTATTGGTTGTGGGTGCTGTAGTCACAGAGTGAGGTCTGGCCGCATCGTGGATGCTTGTGACGGCGGCCCGCCCATATTGAAACGTGATGACGTCACGGACATGCACAGTAGGTCTGTTGAGACGCCGACTTTGGGAATCGATATAACTGAGGTATGTGGATGAGTCTCAATGATGTGCAGACCATTTTAATTATAACACATGTGCTGATGAGATTGACCTTTTATCCTATTGGCTACACTATGCCACATGGGTGGCCACTCTGTTGTTTATATGACTGTTCACTCTTTTGTATCTATATACTTGATAAAGGCTATTGCATAGCTGAAACATCGTATCCTTTTGTGTGTGCACTCTTGGTTCCCAATAAACAGTCACACCGGACATGCTGCTGTGAACCTTTTTACTTTCTACAATTGCTTATGGGACTGCTGTGGATCGGTGGTCCTATCACAGCTGGTGCATTCCGGATTGGTCGTGAGGTCCATGTGTGCTGCTCTGCAACTTTATTCTATCGCGTTATAATACAGCAGGCACCCAGCTGCAATGATCAGGTACCGTCACAGTGTATGTTGTAATGGAATAAATAAAAATAAAAACACAAGATTCATCATTTTTGGTCACCTTATCCCCCTCAATAAATTGAATAACATGTATCAAAAAGTTGTATGCATCCCAAACATGGTACAAATAAAAACTACAGCTCATCCCGCTAAAAATAAGTCCTCATACAGCTCTGTGGATGGAAATATAAAAAAGTTATGGCTGTCAGAAAATATTTTTCTTTAAGTAGTAAAACAAATTAAAGTATACAAATTTGGTATCGCCATAATTGTATTAAGCCCCCAGGATGTCATGCCATTTTTAGCACACAGTGAACACCTTAAAAAAAAAACTACTTAGAAATCAGAATTGTTTTTTTTTTTTTTTTTTTCAATTTAACCACAGAAAGAATGTTCCCATTTTCCAATACAAGACATGATAAAATAAATGGTGCCATTAAAAAATACAACTAGAAAATAAGCCCTCCTATGGCTATTTCAATGGAAAATGTAAGAAAAGTTATAGCTATTGAAACGTGGGGAGGAAAAGGCTAAATTGTAAAAATGAAAATGGGCCAGGTACTTAAAGGGGTTGTCTCACTTCAGCAAATAGCATTTATTATGTAGAGGAAGTTAATACAAGACACTTACTAATATATTGTTATTATCCATATTGCCTCCTTTGCTGGTTGGATTCATTTTTCCATCAGATTATACACTGCTTGTTTCTATGATTACGACCACCCTGCAATCCTGCAGTGGTGGTCATGCTTACACACTATAGGAAAAAGTGTACATAGACAAAAAAAATTTTTTCCTGTAGTCTGCAAGCATGACCACCACTGATGCATTTCAGGATGCTTGTAACCATGGAAACGAGCAGTAAATAATGTGCAGTAAAAAATGAATCCTGCTAGCTAGGGATTAGCGAACTTCTGTTTTCAAATTCGGCGTACAAAGTTCAGGTTAAAGAATTCCGTTATGGGTTCCGTTAACACGGACCATAACTTATGGTCTGTGGTAGCAAAATCCATAATGGAATTCTTAGATAACCCAAACCTTGTACGCCGAACTTGAAAACAGAAGTTCTCTCAACACTCAGATCAATGAGGGTGAGGAAGCAGAGCTGCAGTAACCCAGCATGGCCACTACACTTTGAATGGGCTCTGCTTCCTCCTCTACTCAAAGTGCTAGTTCCAGTGCTGGAGGCCAGCATAGGATTAGGCTAGGTCATCAATATCAGGAGCCTGGAATCTACATGCTTTCCAGCATGACCACCATATTTTGGCCGGACCAAAACCAGTACATGCACCAGTTTTTAGCAGGCCTAAACCCGGCGTTCATGCCGGAAACAGGCTAGCTTCCCGCAGTCCTTTCTCCAGGAAGCAAGCTTTCTCAGCAGGCATGTCCTTTCTGCTGCAGCCGTTTGCAGTTGGAAGGTGAAACTGAAAACGTGTGTGAACCTTAGTGAGGTGGACAGAGACATTGGAAAAAGAGCAAACAACAGGTGGCGCTATAAGGATATATTTTATTGAATAACTCAGTAGCTATTCTACATTTTAATTGCATGCAATTATTAAAGTGTTCACATCTGGTTCCTGGTTTGAAACTGTAAATTCTGTTTTGTAGGATAACCCCTTTAAATTCAGCACGAATCACACATGGGTATTACAATCCCTTAAATGCTGACTCAGGGTACATTCACACAACCGTTGATGTTTTGCGGCCCATATTTAATGGATCTGTTGTTCCGTATCACGATTCTGTATTAATTCCATGCGTTTTCCACATCTGTTCCATAAGTACGCAAAAACATGTGTCCATTTGGTGTCCGTTTTTTGCAGATTGTAAAAAAAACTTGAAATAGGAAAGAGTAAAAAATTAAAGGCACAGCCCTTTTTTCACACCCCTTGATGGTCACGTGATAGCCTACACTCCATTTCTATTGCAGCATTGAGAGCTTTGTGGGAGGCCTGTGCTTGGCTGGCATTGGTTTCTGGCTACTGCTATCTGTTGTGTCATGGCTGACAACTCTGTGGATGTGTCTCTCCTGTGCTGGCTGCTTTCTCAGGAATACGGACAGCAGTCAACTATGCCGAATATAGGACCGAGGAGGCGGAGGCTTTGGGTCCACCCAATTGTCACTCAGCGCCACACAATAGGCCACTTCCACATGCTGTAAATGGATCAGCGGCAGGAAAATGTCATGGATTCTGTCGTATGTCTGAGAACAGATGTGATATTTTGTTAGGTCTCTGCGTCCTGGTCTCACATCCTGGGACACAAATATGAGGTGCTGCATTTCTCCAGAAGAAAGGGTCATTGTGGCGTGGAGGTTTAAATTATTTTTGAATGTCATTATTTTGTTATAAAAATAAAAAAAATTGATTGTTCTAACTTTATTGCACATGTTTTCCCATTACTTTGATATTTATAGTATTATGTGCTTTATTGGGTATGTGTATTATCATGTTTTTTTTTGTATTCTTAGTGTTTTATTTTTTATTTAATTTTTCTCCTTTTTAGATTCCTGGCTACTGGGAACTAATTTGCATCACTGCATTTTGAGTTACTGCTGGGCATCTCAACTATTATTATTTTTTAATTAATAATAGATATCATTACTCATAGACTCATTACTATTTTAATAAAGTATTAACAATAGGTTGTTATGAACAATGTTTTTGTTCTTTTTTGTTTGAACAAAAAAGAAAAAATATTTAATTCAAAAATCTGGATCCAAATTTATTGTGCCTTCTTATATATGTTTGTTTACATGTGATAATATATGGCCATGTTCTTAACACAATGGCGCTGTCCATGGTAACTATAAAGTCAGTTCTAGAAGTGGCAAAATGCAGTGTGTAACAAAGGCAATTGTAACAATTAAAATTGCTATGGCTCTTTTCCTTTCACAACTCCAGATTAAACATAGGATAACAATTGCAGACGGGAGATAGTCGCACAGTAGAGGTAGAGGCAGCCAAGCTCGGCTTTCTTCTGGCATGTTTTTTCAAACATTACACACAAATTTGCCCTCCAAAAATATATACGATACTTACGGTCGCATCTCCAGCACAGGGCACAAAAACTGCAATTGTGCTGTATACATTTATAGCCTCTTGCAACCGCTTCGGCCCTTCATCTGGATTCTCGGCGGAATTGATCACGGCAAGACTGCCACCTTGTTTTGACTTTGTTAACTGTCAAAATATATTTATTATAAATATATTACATAACTCAAACATCTTTGGAGAAAGAGGTTATGAACATAAAAGATGAAGCAATACTTAGGATTCACAGATCCTATAGCACTGTTATACATATGATAACTCAATAACCAGGACACTAAATGTAGGCTCCCTTCCCTCAGTGCTTTGTGGCCAGGGGCAGGGAAGCTCATAGCCTTCGTGCTGCTTGAGCACATAGCCTTCTTGCTGCACTCACATGTAACGGGCCCCAGCACTGTCAGTGTACTTCATGCCGGGCCCCCGTCAGAGCGCTCATCACACATGCGGTCGGTCTGCCATGTATCAGGCCCCAGCGCTGCTTTACTAGTAGTATTCACAAACTAAGCAGGTGGGCAGAGCCTGACTAATGTACGTTAGGCTCCACCCACCCAAGTCACATGTGAATACTGGGGGCAGTGAGGGATATTACTGGGCGCAGTGAGGGACATTTCTGGGGGCAATGAAAAGACATTACTAGGGGAAGTGGAAGGACATTACTGGGGACAGTGGAAGGACACTACTGGCGGCAGTAGGACATTACTGGGGGCAGAGGAAGGACATTCCTGGGTGCGCTATAGGGACATTACTGGGGGTAGTGTAGGGGATATTATTTTTACCAGAGACCAGGAGTGGACAGGCCTGGTGGGGGTGGGCAGGGGGTGCTCTGATTTAAAGTTTGCCCTGGGGCCCATAGAACTCTAGTTACGCCACTGGTCTCGGACCATGATTTGCAGACAATAATAGGACAGGATTTTTGGAGGCTGGTGGAAGAATTTATGTTGTAATGTCATATGTACAGCGCTATGGAATGAATGGCTCTTTAAAAATAAATTATTATTATTATTATATTAGGAAGTTGTTGGTGGAGCTTCAGGGGGTTTGTGAAACTTGCTTCATTCATTCACAAGCAAGTTATTGCATTGAGTTCAGGACAATAAGTATAAGGCTATGTTGACCGGGCAAAATCTGCTGTTGATTCAGAATTGGAAATTTTTTGTTTCTGCTGAATAATCTCATATCAACAGCTTCCAATTAACTTTAATGTTAAAAACATCCTCAAAAGCATGTTACTTTTTTTAATCTGATTTAATAAAAGTCAAAATAAATACATTGATGAATAGGAGTAGTAATTGAGTGGCTTTGGTGATGTTTCCACTACCAAAAAAGATCTGTCTTCAGCTGATGATTCTGGTACTGATTTGCCATTGATTTTTCCGCTGTGGATTTTGATGTGAACATAGTATAAAGGACGAATACAATGTCGGAGCTCTCTCAACTTACTTCCTATCATATAAAAATTCCACAATACATGCCTATTAGCGTTGGGCAAGCATGCTTGGCCAAACACTTTTTTACTTTTTTATATAGCACCCAATTATGCGTTCCGGGTGCTCGAGTCTCCTCCCTGCACGTTTGTTGGCTGCTATGCAATTACAGTGATTGGTTGGCCGGAACGCGTCATCGGGTGCTATATAGCACCCGATGACACGTGGTTCGGCTCAGTCTTAGTCAGGGAGAGCTGCAGCAGAAGGGACAGATATTGTAGGGACAGGAATTGGTTTGCTTGTTAGGCAGGTTTTACTGGCAAAAGGTGCTAGAGACCTAAAAGTCATTTTAAGGACTATTGTTTTATCTGGCTGCCATATATATTATTAGCGCAACCTGTGCTAAATTGCATTCAATTTTGGAATCATGGCCAAAAAGTTCAACCTTGGTTTCATCAGACCATAACAACTTTTCCCAAATACTTTTGGGAGACATCAGATATGTTTTTGCTAAATGTAGCCTGACCTGGATGTTTTTCTTCATAAGAAAATGCTTTCGTCTTGCCACTCTACCCCATAGCCCAGACATATGAAGAATACAGGAGATTGTTGTCATATGTACCACACAGCCTGTACTTGCCAGATATTCCTGCAGCTCCTATAATGTTGCTGTAGGCCTCTTGGTGGCCTCCCAGACCAGTTTTCTTCTTGTCTTTTCATAAATTTTGGAGGGCCGTCCAGTTCTTGGTAATGTCACTGTTGTGCACTTTTTCTCCACTTGATGATGACTGTCTTCACTGTGTCCCATGGTATATCTAATGCCTTGGAAATTCTTTTGTACCCTTCTCCTGACTGATACCTTTTAACAATGAGATCCCTCTGATGCTTTGGAAGCTCTCTGTGGACCATGGCTTTTGCTGTGGGATGCGACTAAGAAACTTTCAGGAAAGACCAACTAGAGCAGCTGAAATTTATTTGGGGTTAATCAGAGGCACTTTAAATGATGGCAGGTGTATGCTGACTCCTATTTAACATGATTTTGAATGTGATTGCTTAATTTTGAACACAGCTATATCCCCAGTTATAAGCAACCACATTATTATTTTTTTTGTTTGTTTTCTTCCCTCCACCTAAAAGATTTCAGTTTGTTTTACAATTGAGTGGTGCAGTATATAGGTCACATTAAAGGTGGAAAAAGTTCTGAAATGATTTATCTTTGGCTCATTTTTTTACAGCACAGAAACCTGACATTTTAACAGGGGTGTGTAGACTTTTTATATCCACTGTATATATATATATATACAGGTGAAACTCGAAAAATTAGAATATCGTGCAAGAGTCCATTTATTTCAGTAATGCAAATTGAAAGGAATTGCAATAATGCAGCTTAAAATTTAAATTTTGTGAAAAGGTTCAATATTCTAGGCTCAAAGTGTCACAATCTAGTCAGCTAATTAATCCATACCCTCTGAGCAAAGGGTACCTCCAAATTGAGACTTTGGGATTTTCATAAACTGTAAGCCATAATCATCCAAATTATAACAAATAAAGGCTTGGAATATCTCGCTTTGCATGTAATGAGTCTATCTCATATGTTCGTTTCACCTTTTAAGTGGCATTACTGAAATAAATGAACTTTGCACAATATTCTAATTTTTCGAGTTTCACCTGTATATATATATATATATATATATATATATCTATATATATACACTACGTGCAGAATTATTAGGCAAATTAGTATTTTGACCACATCATCCTCTTTATGCATGTTGTCTTACTCCAAGCTGTATAGGCTCGAAAGCCTACTACCAATTAAGCATATTAGGTGATGTGCATCTCTGTAATGAGAAGGGGTGTGGTCTAATGACATCAACACCCTATATCAGGTGTGCATAATTATTAGGCAACTTCCTTTCCTTTGGCAAAATGGGTCAAAAGAAGGACTTGACAGGCTCAGAAAAGTAAAAAATAGTGAGATATCTTGCAGAGGGATGCAGCACTCTTAAAATTGCAAAGCTTCTGAAGCGTGATCATCGAACAATCAAGCGTTTCATTCAAAATAGTCAACAGGGTCGCAAGAAGCGTGTGGAAAAACCAAGGCGCAAAATAACTGCCCATGAACTGAGAAAAGTCAAGCGTGCAGCTGCCAAGATGCCACTTGCCACCAGTTTGGCCATATTTCAGAGCTGCAACATCACTGGAGTGCCCAAAAGCACAAGGTGTGCAATACTCAGAGACATGGCCAAGGTATGAAAGGCTGAAAGACGACCACCACTGAACAAGACACACAAGCTGAAAAGTCAAGACTGGGCCAAGAAATTTCTCAAGACTGATTTTTCTAAGGTTTTATGGACTGATGAAATGAGAGTGAGTCTTGATGGGCCAGATGGCTGGATTGGTAAAGGGCAGAGAGCTCCAGTCCGACTCAGACGCCAGCAAGGTGGAGGTGGGATACTGGTTTGGGCTGGTATCATCAAAGATGAGCTTGTCGGGCCTTTTTGGGTTGAGGATGGAGTCAAACTCAACTCCCAGTTCTACTGCCAGTTTCTGGAAGACACCTTTTTCAAGCAGTGGTACAGGAAGAAGTCTGCAAGGTAAGAAAAACATGATTTTCATGCAGGACAATGCTCCATCACACGCGTCCAAGTACTCCACAACGTGGCTGGCAAGAAAGGGTATAAAAGAAGAAAATCTAATGACATGGCCTCCTTGTTCACCTGATCTGAACCCCATTGAGAACCTGTGGTCCATCATCAAATGTGAGATTTACAAGGAGGGAAAACAGTACACCTCTCTGAACAGTGTCTGGGAGGCTGTGGTTGCTGCTGCACGCAATGTTGATGGTGAACAGATCAAAACACTGACAGAATCCATGGATGGCAGGCTTTTGAGTGTCCTTGCAAAGAAAGGTGGCTATATTGGTCACTGATTTGTTTTTGTTTTGTTTTTGAATGTCAGAAATGTATATTTGTGAATGTTGAGATGTTATATTGGTTTCACTGGTAAAAATAAATAATTGAAATGGGTATGTATTTGTTTTTTGTTAAGTTGCCTAATAATTATGTACAGTAATAGTCACCTGCACACACAGATATCCCCCTAAAATAGCTAACACTAAAAACAAACTAAAACCTACTTCCAAAAATATTCAGCTTTGATATTAATGAGTTTTTTGGGTTCATTGAGAACATGGTTGTTGTTCAATAATAAAATTAATCCTCAAAAATACAACTTGCCTAATAATTCTGCACTCCCTGTATATATATATCAGAACAGCAACATATGCAATGGCACCTGTTTTTAATTTGACAAAGAGGTGACACATTTCCTGGCTGGCAAACTGATTAACCATGAGTAAACTGGGTTATTCCCCACATATTGCAGTCTATCCTGTCTGACTCTTAACAGTTAGTTTTTGGGTATAATCCAGGCCTTGTAAAGGAACATGCATGTTTCTAGTTAAGATACAAGAAAAGCAGTTGCAGAGAGCCCCTGAGGTGCCGATGCAGAGGATGGCGGTAGTAGTTGACCTGATCAGATGTTGAGTCATGGTGTACTTGCAGCATCCCCCTGGGGAGCGCCTGTAGAGGATAGAAGTAGTAGTGGCCCTGAATAAGTGTTGTGTCATGGTGAGCTCCCCCAGGCCGCTGCTCCCTGTGGATCGGCGCGGTGGAATTATAATACTGAAGAATGAGTCCAGAGTTAAATGTAACAAAGTCCTTTTTACAATGTGCAATGTAGAACTTGAAATACATACAGCAGCAGCAGGCTTGAGTGCAATTCTTATCTGGCACCAGCAAGCATGTGGAGGCAGTTTGATTGGTGGTACATTCAGCACTTAGGTGATACTGGCCTAGTGGTGATGGGTGGCTTAGCTGTATTACCTCACTTCACAGCAGTGTCTGTAGATGGAGATGTGGCAGGTAACCCATAAGGGACAAATTATGCAGGAGAGAATATGGAAACAATGTGTGTCCCCCGATTACACTGAACGGGTAAGGACACAAAGGCAATAACAACAAATTATAACCATCATGGTTAAGTAACAAACACTGCCCGAATCCTACACCCACCCAGCATCCATCAATAACATTCCATATCAGAAGGCACATTGCCTAAGGCCCCATGCACACGGCCGTGTTTCACAGCCGTGTGCGGGCCGTGTAACCGCGGCCTGGATCCCTCCTGAGAGCAGGAGCGCACGGCGTCACTGGTTGCTATGACGCCGTGCGCTCCCTGCTGCCGGCACAGTACAGTAATACACTGGTATAGATCATACCAGTGTATTACTGTATTGCGGCGGCAGCAGCAACCAGTGACGCCGTGCACTCCTGCTCTCAGGAGGGATCCAGGCCGCGGTTCCACGGCCCGCACACGGCTGTGAAACACGGCCGTGTGCATGGGGCCTTAGGCAATGTGCCTTCTGATATGGAATGTTATTGATGGATGCTGGGTGGGTGTAGGATTCGGGCAGTGTTTGTTACTTAACCATGATGGTTATAATTTGTTGTTATTGCCTTTGTGTCCTTACCCGTTCAGTGTAATCGGGGGACACACATTGTTTCCATATTATCTCCTGCATAATTTGTCCCTTATGGGTTACCTGCCACATCTCCATCTACAGACACTGCTGTGAAGTGCATGGGGCCTAACTGTGTAATGGAGACAAGTGCCTGCACCCCCGACTGGGAGTGCTAACAGCAAGTCCCCAACACAATATTACTCTTGAGCAGCCTAATAACATACACATACATGGACACAGCTGTGGGGATACCAACCAGCGATCAGGAGACACACCACTCCGAAGTACGTTTCGCCGTCGCTTCCTCTTGGGGGCATGTCTCAAGATCTACCACCTCCTCTTAATATAGTACCCATAATAGGTCATAAACCATGATTGACAATTCAAACTGCCTATCAGCCTCATTTGCTGTTGTAATCCCCTCCTGCTCATAATGGGGCAAATTACCCATGATGCCTCCTGTTCCCTGATGTGAAAGCAGTGCCTCTGAGCACTCCCTCCCCTTATGCGTCATTTGATGCGATCACATGATTGCCTATCACATGACCGCAGGTCCTGCATCCACCACAGTGTATACAACAGAGATGATAAATAGATATATCTAAATATATATATGGTTATATCTTTAATAAATTTATAAATAAATAGATAGATAGACATGGACACAACAACACTATGATTACATTGAAAAGATCGATACATTAAACGGTGTCAATACTAAAATCTGCATACATCAATAAATCATGTTTTATTTTTGGAGGTGCTGTCTATTTGTGGTATTTCTTTTAGTTCATGAATCCTATCCAGACAAACATCAGTGAATACATGAAATACATAAAGTACCCAATAAATGATATACATAAATATATAATATTCCATATTCTCTCCTGCATAATTTGTCCCTTATGGGTTTTATTGTGTCTATATTGTAATCATGGTATAGATACGTAACTAAGTAGAATTGAGTTTTAGTTCTAAGTGAATAGAGAGAGGATCTAATTTTCTTAGTAATTTTTATATTAATATGTGAATGGATTTTGGGTTTTATATAATCTGTCTGAGATCTGTAAGTTTCTATATAACTAGAAGTGTGTTGATTACTTTATATATAAGGTTTATTCGTGGGATTTATTATAAGAATTAGGTTAATTTCTTCTAGAGTCGTAAAATAATTGCTTCAGTCTTAGGAAACCTTTTCTTGGAATTGTAGACACAAGTGTTTAAGAACAAACAATGGATCTTCACAGAGACAATAAGGACAAGAGTTATATGACTGTGTTTTTCTCCATATGAATGAAAAGGCCTCAGTCATGTTTAGGAGTTGTGTACCTACAAATACTTGAGAATAGAGGTATAATCCTGGATACACATTTAAATTTACATTCTATTGTTTTAGAAGTTCTGTCTAAAATCTCAGTTAAAGATTATCCCTATTTCAAATTAAAAGCAAAAAGAGAAAATAGCTGTAATTGCAAAACTTTTTATATGGATCTCTAGTGCCATATAGTGGTAGAGTAAATTAAGACCTGAATTGCGAAATCGCAAGGGTGGAGTGACTGATGATGCCACCAATTATTGATTAACCTGACCAAGCCCCTTCCTAAGGGGGATAAAAAGGCAGCATAAGCTAATAAAAGGGTCATTAAGGTTCATCATCACTTCATGAGATCATCCATTGATCACTCAATCCATCCATCCAAGGAACAGCCACCACAGCAAGGAGACTAAGAAAGGAGGGAATAAGACCTGACCATACTACATTCCTGAACCTTGACCCTAATTTTTCCCAGGCCGATTCGTGGTATAGTATAAAATGTCTTTCTTTATATTAGGAAATTAATTTTATATGTATATATATATATATATATATATATATATATATTGCATCAATCATATCGTGTATGTATGATCTAGATTAATTTGGGATAATTGTACCTGCAGCCTCAATGGTGCCATTTTGATATCGGGGGAAAATAGATACATTTTACATATAGATATCTGTAATATCCATATAGATATCTGAATATATATATATATATATATATATATATATATATATATATATATATGGAAATATGATGAAGATCTGAGACATCTGTTGGCTGAGAGAAATCAGGTATCAAAGTCATTTAAAATTTATTGTAGGGTATTACCACAATAAGGAGTTGCAAGAAATATATATATATATATATATATATATATATATATATACATATATATATATATATATATATATACATATATATATATATATATATATATATATATTCTATAGGTTATTTGGCTTTCTTAAAAAGTTGCATATCATTGATTCATTTTTCATAATTTTATGGTCACAGATTTTTATATTTCATTGGTTGCACTGTATTATTATTATCTTAAATAAATAAATAAATATATATATTTTGATTACCACTGCCTTTTCTTTTGTCGTCAAACTTAACACAGATCACAAGCTCTTATAGGCTTGGTATTTATGTTAATAGGTTAGAATCTCCTCCCTTACAGATTCTAATTTATTTACATAAATAATACAGACTGTTAATCAGAGCAGTATAAATATTTGGACAGAATCTGATTTGTTCTAATTTACACCAGTTTAATAAATGACCCCAGTCCATTGATGTTTTGCCTGACACCATCACATTGCTAATCACCAAAGTAATAAGGTGCCCTCATCCCAGTTTCATGATGCAATTAACATTTTCCACATCCTTGTTTGCTAACATTGCACCACATCTTTGTGCAGGTCCCCATCACCAGTTAAAATGGGTGGGTGAACAACCTAAAACCTCTCCAGAAACCCCATGGCAACTACATGAACTGTCTCATACGCTCTTGCCTACTATACCATAGCTATTAGTTTAAACATCCATCTCACAATAGGCATTGAAGTAGAGAACTGCTTTAGAGCAAGAGGTCACCTTGCAACCTTGACTAACATGTTGGGCACGTGGGGAAAGTGCGTGTTGGGAAACCAAATTCTTCTTCACTATTCTTCCAGAGTCATCCACTCATTCCATAAACAGCACCACTATGGATAGGGAGAGGGGAGTAATAGAGTGCTAGCAATCATCACGAATGTTTACGGCCCTGAAATTGCCAACTATGTTCTGTTGATGACAATGTCTGTAATTTGTTGACAATAAGTTTGATTTCCTGCACAAGATCTTGCCTATGGTCAAAAACCAAACTGTAATAGTCACTGTAGCAAGAAAATGGGATGAGATGAACACAATTGTAGATTGTTGAAATTAACTTCAACCAGTTGCATTATCTTCCCATTATTTTGCAAACAGACACGTACAAAATAAAATTATGCCCATAGCTTCCCTTATTAACTCCTTAAGGACACAGCCTTATTTCACCTTAAGGACCAGGCCATTTTTCTGCAAATCTGACCAGTCTCACTTTAAGTGGTGATAACTTTAAAACGCTTTGACTTATCCAGGCCGTTCTGAGATTGTTTTTTCGTCACATATTGTACTTCATGATACTGGTAAAATGAAGTTAAAAAAGATCATTTTTATTTATAAAAAAATACCAAATTTAACAAAAATCTGAAAAAAATTGCTAATTTCCATGTTTCAATTTCTCTACTTCTAGTTATTACCTTACATTCCCCATATGTCTACTTCATGTTTGCATCATTTTGGGAATTATATTTTATATTTTGGGGATGTTACAAGGCTTAGAAGTTTGGAAGCAAATCTTGAAAATTTTCAGAAATTTTCAAAAACCCATTTTTTAGGGACCAGTTCAGGTCTGAAGTCACTTTGTGAGGCTTATATAATAGAAACCACACAAAAATGACCCCATTCTAGAAACAACACCACTCAAGGTATTCAAAACTGATTTTACAAACATTGTTAACCCTTCAGGTGTTGCACGAGAGTTATTGGCAAATGGGGATGAAATTTGAAAATTTCATTTTTTTTGCCTAATTTTCCATTTTAACCCATTTTTCCACTAACAAAGCAAGGGTTAACAGCTAAACAAGCCTGTATCTTTATTGCCCTGAATCTGCCGTTTACAGAAAGACCCCATATGTCGCCGTACACTACTGTACGGCCACACAGCGGGGCGTAGAGTGAAAGGTGCGCCGTTTGGTTTTTGGAGGGCTGATTTTTATGGACCGGTTTATTTACACCGTGTCCTGTTTCATCCCCCGGATGCGCCTCCAGTTCCCAAGGTACTCCGGCCTGCTCTTTCCCGGTCCGAAAAGATCAGGGCCTTGAGGCCTGCCTCATAGAATTGGAGGAATGTCGCTGTGCTGCCAGCGCTTCGGGATAGTACAAAAGCGTTGTACAAGGCAACCTGTACCAAGTATAGACTGGATAGAACCGGCACTCAAAACAGTCGGATTTCACGTGGGAATTGAATAAAAATGTATTAAACAATAAACGCTATATACTGAGTGCACCAAGGTAAAATTTATATAAAATGTAAAAAACAAATAAAAAGCATATAATCTCAGTGTCAGCCAAACGAGTAAAATTTTCTTAGGGCACAGAAGTCTGAATGCTACGCACAGAGGGCTGCATCCGTGTCCCCCCAATTGGGTAGGCTATTGGATCACAGTCGTCTGCGACGGAGCAATACAGAGTTGAATATTGTGCTTCAAATATATTTGCAGGTAGTATTCACATATAGATTTAACATGATCTTAAATGCATATAAATATAGTCTTATGCCACCGTATAGGGTATGGGAAAAGATATTTGAGGATGAACTGTGTTCAATTATCCATCACCTATAGTGGTCTCGAATTCTGAGTAAACTGTAGGTGAGAAAGTCACTAGTCCAGCACGTCTATTGTCACCGTGCTTATGCCGCCTTGCGTACAGCGGTTCAGTATAGTTCCACTTGCGTTAGTGTTACTCACTGTGTCCCGTGTGAATTCATTTGGTTAGGTCTGCGGGAGGTTTTCTGCCGTGGCGTCCCACGCTTCAGTCTTTTTCCGCTGTATTTGTATCGGGTCCGGTTGTCTGTTTGGATCCCGTCTGTACTCTCGTGGGAGACCTATGTCAGCTGTTTCACTTACGTGAATTTTACAGCGCTTCTTGGTCTTACGTGAGTAAGTGGATAAACTTTAGTACATGGCCATGCACCGCTGCGATGGTTCTTTCACAGGTAATTGGGCGTATTACCTGTGAAAGAACCATCGCAGCGGTGCATGGCCATGTACTAAAGTTTATCCACTTACTCACGTAAGACCAAGAAGCGCTATAAAATTCACGTAAGTGAAACAGCTGACATAGGTCTCCCACGAGAGTACAGACGGGATCCAAACAGACAACCGGACCCGATACAAATACAGCGGAAAAAGACTGAAGCGTGGGACGCCACGGCAGAAAACCTCCCGCAGACCTAACCGAATGAATTCACACGGGACACAGTGAGTAACACTAACGCAAGTGGAACTATACTGAACCGCTGTACGCAAGGCGGCATAAGCACGGTGACAATAGACGTGCTGGACTAGTGACTTTCTCACCTACAGTTTACTCAGAATTCGAGACCACTATAGGTGATGGATAATTGAACACAGTTCATCCTCAAATATCTTTTCCCATACCCTATACGGTGGCATAAGACTATATTTATATGCATTTAAGATCATGTTAAATCTATATGTGAATACTACCTGCGAATATATTTGAAGCACAATATTCAACTCTGTATTGCTCCGTCGCAGACGACTGTGATCCAATAGCCTAGCCAATTGGGGGGACACGGATGCAGCCCTCTGTGCGTAGCATTCAGACTTCTGTGCCCTAAGAAAATTTTACTCGTTTGGCTGACACTGAGATTATATGCTTTTTATTTGTTTTTTACATTTTATATAAATTTTACCTTGGTGCACTCAGTATATAGCGTTTATTGTTTAATACATTTTTATTCAATTCCCACGTGAAATCCGACTGTTTTGAGTGCCGGTTCTATCCAGTCTATACTATATTTATCAGAATCAGGGGGTTCTTCTTTGAACCTGTGCAC
The DNA here is from genome assembly GCF_014858855.1 of Bufo gargarizans. Taxonomy (NCBI): domain Eukaryota; kingdom Metazoa; phylum Chordata; class Amphibia; order Anura; family Bufonidae; genus Bufo; species Bufo gargarizans. The sequence continues at coordinate 133,077,695 of NC_058086.1, forward strand.
CTGTCGTGTCAAATCACAGTGAGCCACCTGCACAGCATCCTTTGTAAACCTGTACCAAGTAGATTGCAAATTTTTTGTACCATGCCTGGGTTTTGCGCATGGCATTATATGGCTTGAGGACTTGATCAGAGAGATCAACTCCTCCCATATACCGATAGGGGTGATGCTGTTACCATGAATTGTGGACAGACATCCATCTTGTCCTTATATCTGACCAGCAACAGGTTTCCAGTGGTAAGGGCACGGGTCGCACCCCTGGGGATAGATACCTGGAGGGGATGGGCAGGGAGGCCGCGTTGATTTTTCCGCATGGTCCCACAAGCGGACGTGGATCTGGCGGCAAAGGACTGGAACAAGGGGATACTAGTATAAAAGTTATCCACGTAAAGGTGGTAACCCTTATCTAGCAGTGGGTACATAAGGTCCCACACAAGTTTCCTGCTGACACCCAGAGTGGGGGGACATTCTGGGGGTTGAATACGGGAATCTCGCCCCTCGTATATACGAAACTTGTAAGTGTACCCTGAGGTACTCTCACAAAGTTTGTATAGCTTCACGCCATACCTCGCCCGCTTGGAGGGCACATACTGGCGGAAAATGAGTCTCCTCTTGAACGCAATGAGAGACTCATCAACCGCGACCTCCCTTCCAGGTACATAGGCCTGTACAAATTTGTCCCCAAAATGATCGATGACCTGCCGTATCTTATACAGACGGTCATAGGCAGGATCACTTTGGGGGGGACATGCTGCATTATCTGAATAATGCAGACTTTCCGGATGGCCTCAAACCGGGAGCGTGTCATGGCCGTACTGTAAAGTGAGGCCTGGTAGAGGACGTCCCCACTGCAGTAATGCCTGACACTAGGTTTCTTGACCAGGTCCATATGCAGCATGAGGCCCCAAAATGTCCTCATTTCGGGTGCACTGACTGGCGTCCAGCTCCCCCAGAGCTGCTTGTAGTAGGCTGGGCCACAGGGTCCCTAGCATGGTGGTCCCCTTGCTCCACCTGGCGGCGTCTCCGCCGCCTTGGGGGCTCATCATCATCGAGGGATGATGAGGATGACGCGGATGACAACAGGAAAGTGGGGTCATCCTCATCCTCACTGGGACTCTCAGACTCAGAGGCAAGCTGGGCGTATGCCTCCTCGGCCGAGAACGTCCGGCGGGCCATAGGGGAGTGTGTGTCTGCGTGTGTATGTGCGTGTGTAAATCTTTATTTGGTGTGCGTGTGTGTGGGGGCATGGGTGTTAACGAACTCACCCTAAAACTAATAGAAAAAAATATGTATATCCTAAAGGGCAGAAAATGTGAAAAATAAATTCAAAACAGCTGATCAACCGTCCGAAGTTGATCAGCAGTGGGGTGTGCGATGCGCTAACAGTGGCCGGACACTAAGAGTGGCGGCCACAGTCAGCGTACACAAAAAAATAAATCCTGCACCCCAAAAAAGTTTTTTGGGGGGGCAAGGGGGTGGCAAACGGCAGCACCCCTGGGTGGGTCTAGGGTCACACACTGTGCAGTGGACCCCAGACACCCTAACTTAGGGTGATGCAATAAAGGTTTTTCAAACTGACCTTCCCTTTATTTTCCCTGCCTAGCCCAAACTTTCCCTATACTTTCCCTATGTATCTGCTGTATAGATGGGGGGTGCTGGGGCACAGATCGGATCCTGGGGTGATGCTGGCACAGATCGACGGCGACGTGCAGGCAGCTCCTCTCTCCTCCGGCTCCGGAACACAAAAGGAGGAGGAGAGGAGCGCTTGCAACATTTGAATCTCCCGCCGGCCCGCCCACCAACCAATCAGAGGCGGTCCTGAGAGGTGATGTCACCATCACCACTCAGGTTCGCAGGATGGTGATTGGTGGGGTAAAATCACACCACCATCAGAGACCTGAATAACCCGGAAACACAAAAAAAAAAGCAGGTCTGAATTGACCTGCGGTTTTCTGTGATCGCATACATGGGGGGGTCACAGGACCCCCCGGCGCATTTGCCCCAGGTGTCTGCTTAATTATTTGAGCAGGCAGCGGGCTCCGATCACCGCCCGCCGCGCGGCGGTGATCGAAAATACACAGGGCGTACAGGTATGCCCTGTGTCCTTAAGTACCAGGACATAAGGACGTACCTGTATGCCCTGTGTCCTGAAGAGGTTAAAGGGGTTGTCCGGGATTGGTGACATTTGTTTAATAGCACCAAAGTAAGTCACCTTAAGTGTTTATATATCTGTGAGTTATCTTTATTTTTCTATTGTGATCCCCTGTTTCATCAGATCTAAATTGCGAACCGGAAGTGAGGATTTTCTGAACAACTGAAAATATGTCATATTCTAGGTTCTTCAAAGTAGCCACCTTTTGCTTTGATTACTGCTTTGCACACTCTTGGCATTCTCTTGATGAGCTTCAAGAGGTAGTCACCTGAAATGGTCTTCCAACAGTCTTGAAGGAGTTCCCAGAGATGCTTAGCACTTGTTGGCCCTTTTGCATTCACTCTGCGGTCCAGCTCACCCCAAACCATCTCGATTGGGTTCAAACCATCTCGACTGTGGAGGCCAGGTCATCTGGCGCAGCACCCTATCACTCTCCTTCATGGTCAAATAGCCCTTACACAGCCTGGATGTGTGTTTGGGGTCATTGTCCTGTTGAAAAATAAATGATGGTCCAACTAAACGCAAACCGGATGGAATAGCATGCCTCTGCAAGATGCTGTGGTAGCCATGCTGGTTCAGTATGCCTTCAATTTTGAATAAATCCCCAACAGTGTCACCAGCAAAGCACCCCCACACCATCACACCTCCTCCTCCATGCTTCACGGTGGGAACCAGGCATGTAAAGTCCATCCGTTCACCATTTCTGCGTCGCACAAAGACACAGTGATTGGAACCAAAGATCTCAAATTTGGACGTATCAGACAAAAGCACAGATTTCCACTGGTCTAATGTCCATTCCTTGTGTTCTTTAGCCCAAACAAGTCTCTTCTGCTTGTTGCCTGTCCTTAGCATTGGTTTCCTAGCAGATATTCGACCATGAAGGCCTGATTCACACAGTCTCCTCTTAACAGTTGTTCTAGAGATGTGTCTGCTGCTAGAACTCTGTGTGGCATTGACCTGGTCTCTAATCTGAGCTGCTGTTAACCTGCGATTTCTGAAGCTGGTGACTCGGATGAACTTATCCTCCGCAGCAGAGTTGACTCTTGGTCTTCCTTTCCTGGGGCGGTCCGCATGTGAGCCAGTTTCTTTGTAGCGCTTAATAGTTTTTGTGACTGCACTTGGGGACACTTTCAAAGTTTTCGGACTGACTGACCTTCATTTCTTAAAGTAATGATGGCCACTCATTTTTCTTTACTTAGCAGCTTTTTTCTTGCCATAATACAAATTCTAACAGTCTATTCAGTAGGACTATCAGCTGTGTATCCACCTGACTTCTCCACAACACAACTGATGATCCCAACCCCATTTATAAGGCAAGAAATCCCACTTATTAAACCTGACAGGGCACACCTGTGAAGTGAAAACCATTTCAGGTGACTACCTCTTGAAGCTCATCAAGAGAATGCCAAGAGTGTGCAAAGCAGTAATCAAAGCAAAAGGTGGCTACTTTGAAGAACCTAGAATATGACATATTTTCAGTTGTTTCACACTTTTTTGTTATGTATATAATTCCACATGTGTTAATTCAGTTTTGATGCCTTCAGTGTGAATCTACAATTTTCATAGTCGTGAAAATAAATAAAACTCTTTGAATGAGAAGGTGTGTCCAAACTTTTGGTCTGTACTGTACATTAAATATGAGTGGCAGGATGTGGAATAGCAATGAGGGGGAGTGATACATGGAGGAGTGGAGACTGCTGTAACATATAGCCTAGCAGCGCCGATGGGACCCACAAGGCACTGCGGCCGGAAATTACATAACCCAGTTTCAGAAATGTAAACATTCTGTGGGGGACCGTAGCAGCACTGGAGAAATACTGAAAATATTGAAAACCAACAGGGGGACATTGAAACTGCTAGACAAGGTCATATTGCATGTTTAAAAAAATGTGTTTTATCCCGGACAACCCCTTTAACAGGTTGTAGTCCTACTGCCAACTTTCTAAATTTCAACAGACATGTCCATACCATCGGATTAGACAACTCAACCCCTGAACTGTCTAAAATAAGCGGAGGATTAAAAGCCACTTCCCACCACCTGCTTTTTCTCAATTACATTATATATTAAATCAGTTTGTAGTAAGAGATCCAAAGCCATGTAGAAATGTGGTGAAAACAATCTAGTGTGGTTTGATAACACATGGCGTCTTCCCTTCCTCTTTTAAACATGTAACATGCAAACATGACACCATGATGCCCATACTCAAGAAGACCTCCCTGGACCCATACTCTTTATCTAGCTATCTAGCCCCATTTCACTACCCCCATTTGCATCAAAACTAGAACAACAAGTCCATCTTGAACAGTTTTCCCACCTCTCATCCAAATCACTTTTTGATCAGCTGCAATTCAGCTTCAGAGCCAATTACTCCACTGAAACTACCCTAACCAAAGTCGCTATTGATCTGCTAGCTTCCAAAGCTAAATTTCATTACTCTGTGCTCCTCCTCCCTGACCAGTCCTCTGACTTTGATATTATCGACCACTCTCTCCTGTTGCAAACCCTCCCTTCCTTAACATCAAAGATCTGGCCCTTTCCTGGATCTCCTCGTACCTCACAAACACAACCTTCAGCGTTTCATATTCATACACCACCTCCTCATCACACCCTCACTCTGGTGTCCCTCAAGGCTCTGTCCGGGTCCCCTACTTTTCTCAATTTATACATTCAGCCTGGAACAGCTCATAGAGTCCCATGGCTTCCAATACCATCTCTATGCCGATGACACTCAAACCTACCTGTCTGGCCCAGATTTCACTTCTCTGTTATCCAGAATCCCAGTGTGTCTGTCACCAATATCTAAATTCTTCTCCTCCTGCTTCCTAAAACTCAACATGGAGAAAACTGAATTCATCATCTTTCCCACATGTAATTCAGCCCCCTTCTTGACTTATCCATTAAAGTTAATAGCATGAAGCTTTCTTCAGTCTCAACGTTCCACATCCTGGGGATAACATTTGTTTCTGCCCTGCACTCGAAGCCACATATCCAAACCCTCACCTCCACCTGCTGCTTTCAACTTAAGCACATCTCTCATATTCATTCCTTTCTCACCCTTCAGTCAACCAGTGCAGGCTCTTGTCATCTCCTACCTGGACTATTGCAACATCCTCCTGTGTGGCCTCACATCCAGCACTCTCGCACTCTTCCAATCTATTCTCAACTCTGCTGCCTGGTAATCCACCTCTTCCCTCATCTCTCCTTTGCCTCCCACGTTTGCCAATCCCCTCAATTAGTATTTTGTGAAAGCAGGTATCTGTAGGCCTTAATCAGTATTTGGTAGAAGCAGGTATATAGATCTCCTTTATCAGTATTTTGTGGAAGCAGGTGTATCACAGGCCTCAATCAGTATTTGGTGCAAGCAGGTATATCGCAACCCTCAATCAGTATTTTGTGGAAGCAGGTATATAGAACCCCTTAATCAATATTTAGTAGAAGCACGATTATCTCACCCCTCAATCAGTATTTTGTGGAAGCAGGGATATCAAACCCTTTAATCAGTATTTTGTGGAAGCAGGTATATCGCACCCCTCAATCAGTATTTTGTGGAAGCAGGTATCTTGCAGGCCTTAATCAGTATTTTGTGAAAGCGGGTATATCAATCCCCTTAATCAGTATTTTGTGGAAGCAAGTTTATTGCACCCCTCAATCAGTATTTGGTGGAAGCAGGTATATCAAACCCCTTAATCAGTATTTGGCCGAGGCAGGTATATCAAACCCCTTATTCAGTATTTTGTGGAAGCAGGTATATAGAACCCCTTATTCAATATTTGGTGGAAGCAGGTATATCGCACCCCTCAATATGTATTTTGTGGAAGCAGGTATATCAAACTCCTTAATCAGAATTTTGTGAAAGCGGGTATATCAATCCCCTTAATCAGTATTTTGTAGAAGCAGGTGTATCACAGGCCTCAATCAATATTTAGTGAAAGCAGATATATCAATCACCTTAATCAGTATTTTGTAGAAGAAGGTGTTTTGCAGGCCTCAATCAATATTTGGTGAAAGTAGGTATATCAATCCCATTAATCAGTATTTTGTAGAAGAAGGTGATTCGCAGGCCTCAATCAATATTTGGTGGAAGTAGGTATATCAATCCCATTAATCAGTATTTTGTGGAAGCAGGTCTATAGAACCCCTTAATCAATATTTGGTGAAAGTAGGTATATCGCACCCCTCATTTAGTATTTTGTAAAGGCATGGATATCAAACCTCTTAATCAGTATTTTGTGGAAGCAAGTATATCGCACCCCTCAATCATATTTTGTGGAAGCAGGTATCTCGCAGGCCTCAAACAGTATTTGGTGGAAGCAGGTATATAGAGCCCCATAATCAGTATTTTGTGAAAACAGGTGTATCGCAGGCCTCAATCAGTATTTGGTGGAAGCAGGTATATCAAACCCCTTAATCAGTATTTGGCGGAAGCAGGTATATCAAACCCCTTAATCTGTATTTTGTGGAAGCAGGTATATAGAACCCCTTAATCAATATTTGGTGGAAGCAGGTATATCGCACTCCTCAATATGTATTTTGTGGAAGCAGGTATATAAAACTCCTTAATCAGAATTTTGTGGAAGCAGGTGTATCGCAGGCCTCAATCAATATTTGGTGGAAGCAGGTATATCAATCCCCTTAATTAGTATTTTTTAGAAGCAGGTGTATCACAGACCTCCATCAATATTTGGTGGAAGCAGATATATCAATCACCTTAATCAGTATTTTGTAGAAGCAGGTGTTTCGCAGGCCTCAATCAATATTTGGTGGAAGTAGGTACATCAATCCCATTAATCAGTATTTTGTGGAAGAAGGTATATAGAACCCCATAATCAATATTTGGTGAAAGTAGGTATATCACACCCCTCATTCAGTATTTTGAGGAGGCAGGGATATCAAACCCCTTAATCGGTATTTTGTGGAAGCAGGTATATCGCACCCCTCAATCAGTATTTTGTGGAAGCAGGTATCTTGCAGGCCTCCAACAGTATTTGGTGGAAGCAGTTATATAGAACCCCATAATCAGTATTTTTTGGAAGCAGGTATATCGCACCCCTCAATCAGTATTTTGTGGAAGTAGGTATATCAAACCCCTTAATCAGTATTTGGTGGAAGCAGGTATATCAAACCCCTTAATCAGTATTTTGTGGAAGCAGGTATATTGCACCCCTCAATCAGTATTTTGTGGAAGCAGGTATATAGAACCCCTAATCAATATATGGTGAAAGCAGGTATATTGCACCCCTAAATCAGTATTTGGTGGAAGCAAGTATATCAAACCCCTTAATCAGTATTTGGTGGAAGCAGGTATATTGCACCCCTTAATCAGTATTTTGTGGAAGCAGGTATATTGCACCCCTCATTCTGTATTTTGTGGAACAGGTATATAAAAAACCCTTAACCAGTATTTTGTGGAAGCAGGTATATCGCACCCCTCAATCTGTATTTTATGGAAGCAGGTATATAGAACCCCTTAATCAATATTTGGTGGAAGCAGGTATATTGCACCTCTCAATCAGTATTTTGTGGAAGCAGGTATATCGCACCTCTCAGTCTGTATTTTGTGGAAGCAGGTATGTAGAACCCCATAATCAGTATTTTGTGGAAGCAGGTGTATCGCAGGCCTCAATCAATATTTGGTGGAAGCAGGTATTTCAATCCCCTTAATCAGTATTTTGTGGAATCAGGTATATAAAACACCCTTAATCAATATTTTGTGGAAGCAGGTATATCGCACCCCTCAATCAGTATTTTGTGGAAGCAGGTATATCGCTCCACTCATTCTGTATTTTGTGGAAGCAGGTATATAGAACCCCTTAATCAGTATTTGGTGGAAGCAGGTATTTTGCACCCCTCAATCAGTATTTCGTGGAAGCAGGTATATCAGACTCCTTAATCATTATTTGGTGGGAGTAGGTATATTGCACCCCTCAGTCAGTTTTTTGGGGGGCAAAAGGTATATCACACAAGTTGCAAATAGCGCTTGTCCCTCTATATACCTGTGGTATCGCAGCAGAACCGCACACAACTGCTGCACAATACAAATGCACTATATACTTTCTATGTTAGAAAATATATAATAGGTATATCACACCCCTCAATGTGTTTTTTTGGGGCAACAGGTATATTGCACCAGTTGCAATTAATTACTCCAATAGCGTTTGTCCCTCTATGTAGCTGCGGTATCGCAGCAGAACCGCACACAACTGCTGCACAGTACAAATGCACTATAATATATTTTTTTATGTTAGAAAGTATATTATAAGTATATCCCACCCCTCAGTATATCACACCTATCGATAGCACACCTACACCAGTCCTTAAGAGAACTTTTGTGGCCCTATTAGCTAATGTTTGGTGTCCCTAACAGCCTTTCCCTGCTCCACAAAGCAACATCTCCCTACACAGAATGTAAAATGGCTGCCAGATCGGGTTCTGTTATAGGGTGGGGGTGTGTCATATGCTAAAACATCTCAATTGGCTGTCCTGTCCCACCTGATGTGTGTGTCATGTGTCAAAGTTGGTTGCAATGCAAAAGAATATGGCGCCGGCGGAAATCGGCATATGTTCGCATATTTGGCGAATCGCAAACGCGCATAGTTTGCCGCAAAATGACCACCGGGCGAACCATAAGGCCATCTCTACTCACAGGACTTACCGTATTTTTCGCTTTATAAGACGCACCTGATTATAAGACGCACCTAGGTTTTTGAGAAGGAAAATAAGAAAAAAAATATTTTGAACAAAAAGGTGTGCTTTTGGTGGATTTTGAACTAATGGTCTGGGGATGACACTGTTATGGGGCTCTGTGGATGATGCACTGTTATGGGGGATCTGTGGATGACACACTGTTATGGGGGGGAATCTGTGGATGATGCACTGTTATGGGGGGGATCTATGGATGATGCACTGTTATGGGGGATGTGTGCTGTGACACATAGGGCCATGAGGGGAGCAGCATAAGATGCTATATGTATGGGTGACACACATATAGCATCTTATGCTGGTCCCCCTCATGGCCCTATGTGTCACAGAATTACAGTACTTTATTCCTTGTATGTAAAATCTTTCTTTAATCCTGAATCAATCGCTCTCCTTTTTATAAACTAGCTGACACTGATATATCGCCGGCCGATATGCTGCACAGCACGGCCGGCGATACATCAGTCACAGTGTGGAGAGTGAGGGGGGGCTGGAGGCAACTCACAGTGGGGCCCGGTATTACACCGGCCCCCGCGCACAGAAGTCTCTTTGTATGTAAAATCTTTCATTAATCCTTTATCAATCGCTCTCCTTTCGATAAACTACTAATCGCCTGCATCAGGAGCGTGACGTCAGTCACAATCCGGCCGGACCGCACACTTCATTCATAGTGAGTACTGATGCAGGCGATTAGGGTAGTTTATCGAAAGGAGAGCGATTTATAAAGGATTAATGAAAGATTTTACATACAAAGAGACTTAAGTGCGCGGGGCCCGGTGTAATACAGTGACTGCACCAGGCCTCGCTGTGAGTTGCCTCCAGCCCCTCCTCCCTCCCCGCACTGTGACTGATGTATCACCGGCCACACTGTGCAGCATAGCGGCCGGCGATATATCAGTGTCAGCCCTGTAAAAAAAAGTCAACCATCGTTTTATAAGACGCACTGTCATTTCCCCCCTCTTTTGGTGGAAAAAAAAGTGCGTCTTATAAAGCGAAAAATACAGTACTTCTTTGTTCTCCTCTCATCTTTTCTTCATGTCGCTCCCCTACTCTTGAGCTCACTACCCCGGTACAAACCTTCAAAAGTAATCTGGAAACCCACCTCTTCAGGAAATCCTACCACCTACAATAAGCGTGCTACCACCACACAGCCAGATAAGCAGTGTTTACCCTCACCTACTGTGTCCTTTCCCCTTTCCTTGTAGATTGTTAGTTCTTGTGGGCAAAGTCCTCTCCCCCTCTGTACAAGTCTGTTCATAGTTTCTTGTTTATTGTATTTGCACTTTTATATTATATATATGTAACCCCCGCTTGATGTACAGCGCCATGCAATTAATGGCGATTATAAATAAATTATAATAATTATGCAAGAAAACTTGAGTGTAGTGGACAGGTAGATCATGATAATAGGCAAAATTTACAATTGTTAAGCCTCATTCACACGTCATTGTTTTGGTCAGTGATTTCCATCAGTGATTGTGAGCCAAAACCAGGATTGGAGCCTCAACAGACATATATGGCATGAGGGAAAGATCTGAACCTGTTCTATGTTTAGACCTGCACCTGCTTTTGGCTCAAAATCACTGATGGAAATCACTGACCAAAACACTGACGTGTGAATGAGGCATTGCTTGTGGCTTTTCCATGAAGAATCCTCATTGGAAATCTACATCTATGATTGTATTCTGTGGTCATTTGTTTTTTAGTTAACATATAGATGCCCGAGCTGTCCTTTTTACTACAATGGGGTAAATGCGACCATGTGCACATTTACGCAGCTGTTACTTATGCTTCATAAGCAGGACCGGCGTCAGCACCCAGCACACCCGGGCAAGTGCCAGGGCCCACTGTGCCCGCTCACTCCTGCAGCTGTGTCCTGGTCTTCATTAAAATGTCTGTTCTGAATTCTAGGGCAGCTTACCCCAGCAATGCAGACAATTTTCGCCGTGTGCACTGCTGGGGTGGGCGACCCCAGGATTAAGAACAGGGTAGATGGAGTTTGGCTGAAGGACCTTCCTGTTGTCATCCACCCATGTGACCAGTGTGGGAGGAGCTGGAGGAGCAGAGAGCTGTGTTCCTGTACAGAAGAGAGCAAGGCTGGAATGTGGTGAGGCCTAGTCGAGTGTCTGTCCCTGTGTGTGTGTGTACCCCTGTGTGTGTGTGTGTGTGTCTGTCCCTGTGTGTGTGTGTACCCCTGTGTGTGTGTGTGTCTGTCCCTGTGTGTGTGTACCCCTGTGTGTGTGTGTACCCCTGTGTGTGTGTGTCTGTCCCTGTGTGTGTACCCCTGTGTGTGTGTGTGTGTGTGTGTGTGTGTCTGTCCCTGTGTGTGTGTGTGTCTGTCCCTGTGTGTGTGTGTGTCTGTCCCTGTGTGTGTGTACCCCTGTGTGTGTGTGTCTGTCCCTGTCATTGAATGAAATGGAGCAGGACTAAGTAGTTAGCAGCATTTTGCACATTTTTGGAGGCACTTTTGCTCTCAGAGGTAAAAACACACTGCTCTCAGAGGCATACCAGCCTACTCATCTGCCTATTGTTTTGCTCACGCAGATTTTATCCATGTAAACATAGCCGCAGACTCCAGTAGAAGCTTCCACTAAATTCTAAAAATTTGGACTTATAAGAGCATTTCAGGGGAGAAAACAGCTGCTCTCTGTAATAGGTTAGGAGAGAAAAGAAATACTTGATCACAGAAAAGCAGAGCAGTAAAGCCACAGAGCTATACAGGAAAGAAACTAAAGGCGCACTATAAAAGAACCCTTTTGTTAATAAGGCATTAAATGCTACACCTCTTCCCACTTACTAACTGACAATGGGCAAAATGCATTTGCAAATTCAATGCAAAGTACATACTTGCCTTTTTGAAATGTTGGGCTTCAGCAATCATTTATCTGTGTACGTGACAGCACATAACAGGAATAGTTTAAAGAACATATTCAGTTCTGCTACATACGGTATGTATGCACTATATATACTCTATATATCTTAATTTCCCCCTTTAGAGACTTGCTTATCTCTCCTAATGTATAACTAACTGTCTCTTTTCAGTCTAATACATGATATGTTTGTTGCGTTCCTAAAACACACAAAAAAGTTCCTTTAAAAACAACTCCTAAACCTGCACAGCACAGGCAGCTGACGAATGCAGACCCCTTCGTATTGCAGCGACCCAGAGGAGAGGCAAGGATGGGAGTGGTAGTGTCTATGATGGTGGTTGTAGTATGGTGGAAATCTTCCCCTCTGGCTCTCCCTTGGCCATGCAATGGATGGAGGATGTGCCCTTTCTTCCCTTGGGGCACAACCTTGAACTATCTGGGGCTCCTTCCTGGTGGAAGTTGGGGTGCCCTTGATGATGAATGGTTGGCAGGGTGCAAGTTAGGAATACAGAAACAGGCACTGGTGGATGATAGAGGCAATAACGAGGCCCAGTTTAGTTAGAATAAATAAAGTCTCTCTTTACTCTATAGATGATGAGAATTGTTCTGCTCAGCTAAGAATCTCTAACTAATCAGGGGCGGGCAAAGTTCATCAATCTGGCAACCTAATCAAGTCTGCCAGTCAGTTAATTTGTGTCTATACATTGCCATTAGGTATACATACTGCACAAATAAATAAGTGCTTTAACAAGAAATCACAACATGTGACTCCATAACATTAAATTAACCCTTTGCAGTGATCCTATGGGGCACTGCAGTATTAGTATGTCAAGGGCCTCGGGTACTTAACATTCCTTGAGGTACTATTAGGTCAAAGTGATCATGGTCATTGTCCCTGCGCTCACATGATCAACAGGAGGAGGACAGCTGACAATTTTGATCACCAGGCCCAGGGACATAATCACTGGGGCTAATGTCATCAGTGTCATACTGGCCCACTAGAGGACTGGAGGATCCTCCAGAATGCCCAACCTATGCTCACTGCACTGCTCTAGAATACCAGCAGACAAAAGCAGTGAGATAAGCCCTGTCCACCAGCACGGATCATGAATAGGGCTGTCTAGCTGCATCTTAGTGCAGCCAGGGCTCAGTACTGTGTTCTTCAGGTAGATCCTGTCTACCCTTCCTCTCATGCACTATTGGTACAGTCCACCTTCCTGCTACACAGACTGCTCTATGGTCAGCACTAAGATGAGGGTGAGGGGAGACTGAACAGTGACACAGGAAGTACTACAGGAAGAACATCCTGTGTCCGCCACCCCTACCTGTCATCCATCTCTTGTCCTCCATCTCTTGTCCTTGTCTTACCCAGCTGCCATTCATCTTCTGTCCTCCACCTCCTGTGCTCTTGGCCCCCCATCTGATGCTCATTGTACTGTGGGCCCCCTCCCCGTCTGATGTCCTCAGTCCTCTTGCCACTCTTCCCTAGTCCTCTGAGCAGATGCATTGCTAGGGTCTCAAAAGATCCTGGGCCCAAGCCCAGCCATATTCTCCACCCTGCCTCACCCACACACACACCCTAGCACTAAACATATATTTTACTTGCTGAATGGGCACTATCAAACATGCAGTAGAATACAGCACCACATACCTCTCCCACCCAGTGCCTCACATGGGACGTCTCCACTGATGTAGACGTTTTCTTTCCGTATCTTCTCCCTTTGGCCCATGATGACTTCTTTCAGAAGCTTCTTGTCTCTGCAGAGTTTACCAAACCGACATCTTAGGTTCCTCATTTTTCTATTATCATCAACCTCCCACTCTACTACAATGCCCCCAATAATGATACTGTTCCCCAAGAGTGCCCCTCTTAGTGATATTGCCCTCCATATTGTGCCGAATAATAATGGCCACCATAGTGCATGAAGCAGTAATAAGGCTCTCAATAGTATTAATAAGGCCTACTGTAGTACCTCCAGTAGTATTTATCCACCTTTTTTTATCCACAGTAGTTATAATGTCCACTACAGGACCCCCTAGTGGTTACTGTGTAATGCATCCCTGTAGTGCCTCTGTATTTATAATGCCTGGTTGTGCTACCAGTATTAATAATGCTCCTGACAGTGCCTTCAGTAATAGTAATGCCCCCCCCCCATACTTCACCAAGTAAAGTACCCCTATAGTGTCCGCTATATTTTCTAGAAATAATAATGCATAAATAGTTCCACTAGTAATAATAATTACTCATAGAGCCCCAGTATTAAAAATTCACACTTAGTGACGCCAATAATAATGATAACACCTGTGGTGCCCCAGTAATAATAATGCTCCCAAGTGTCCCAGTAATCATACCTCCTATTGTGCCCCAGTTATAATAATGTCCCCACAGTGCCCCCAGTAATATCCCCCACTGCCAGTCCTAATGTCCCTATAGCACCCACAGTAATGTTGATCCCCCCCACTGCCCCAGTAATCTTCCTATAGAGCCCACAGTAATGTCTCATCATTGCCCACACTAATATCCCCACTGTGCCCCCAGTAATGTCCCCCCACAGCTTTCAGTAATATCCCCCCACTGCTTCCATTTAGTGCTGACAGTAATGTTCCCCTCACTGCCCCAGTAATGTCCTTATAGTGCCCCCAGAAATGTCCCCCCACTGTCCCCGGTAGTGTAATTATAGTGCCCACAGTAATATTCCCCCACTGCCTCTAGTAATGTCCCCCAACTACCCCAGTAATCTCTTTATAGTGCCCCGAGTAATGTTCCCCCACTGACTCCAGTAATTCCCCCCGCCCCCATCTGCACTCACTGGTAGTGGAGCCCGGGTGTCACGGATAATGGGGAGAGGATAACACCAGATAACACACAGAAGGAATAGACTAGACCTCAAAACTAAGGGAGAGGGAAGGTGACCTCCTAGGAATCCCTAGACCTCTCCATGACTCCTGCCAGTATGAGTAGACCCTAAAGGTGGAAATACTCATACACCAGAACCTTAGCCCGGGACACCCTGGAAGGCCCTAGGAGTGGTGGCAGGGAATGAGACTACTGGTTCCTCCCCAGATGAAGGAACCAGCATCTCCCTGAAGCCTAGAAAACAACACACACAAGTGAACAACAAAATGCACTTAGCTTAAAGAAGAATGGAGGAGCAGGAGATCCAAAGGAACAACACACCAACTCAACCAACTCAAGCAGGAAATATCAACCGCATGGTAAGCAGTGTGATTCAGAACTAAATAGAGCCTCAGTAATGACCACAAGCTGCACCTGACAAGAGGTGTGGTCATTACCAAACAACAACACTGCAAGATGAAAGCAGAAAGACTGTCAGATACCCTCACATGCCACCAGTCTCTCAGATCTTCTCACCTCTGTCATGGGAACGACCGTGACACCAAAATCTGATGTCCCCAGCCTCCTAATATTCACAGTCCCTTGGGCCCCCATGTGCTGCTTGAGGACTAGGGTTGTTTCGATACCAAAATTTTGATTTGGTTTCGATACCATAAAAAAGTATTGCGATACTCGATACCATTCGATACCACGCAAAAAAAAAAAAAAGCCCAAAAAAGCTGCGTGCATTCTACATTTTATGGAATGTTCGCCCCATAATCAAATAGTCCTATCCTATTTTTGGGGGGGACAAGGTGATTAAAAAAAATTGCGAATTTCACGGTTTTTATTTATTTTTCTGTTACGGTGTTCACCGCATAGGAGATTTTAAAAATATTTTAATGGTTTGGACTTTTTAGCGATATGTAATATGTTTATTTACTTATTGTTTATATATTTTATATGTAAAATTGGGAAAAGGGGTGATTTATACTTAGTATTTTGCTGTGTTTTTTTTTTTCTTTTACTTTTTATTTAATAACTATTTCCCCCCTTAGGGGCTAGAACCTGGGATCTTTTAATCCCTTGTCCTATTCAGATCTCTATCAGGCCTCTTTCACACGGGTGAGTTTTCCGCACGGGTGCAATGCATGAGGTGAACGCATTGCACCCGAACTGAATCAGGACCCATTCATTTCTATGGGGCTGTGCACATGAGTGGTGATTTTCATGCATCACTTGTGCGTTGCGTGAAAATCGCAGCAAGCTCTATATTGTGCGTTCTTCACGCAAAGCAGACCCCATAGAAGTGAAAGGGGCTGCGTGAAAATCGCAAGCAAGTGCGGATGCAATGCGATTTTCACGCACGGTTGCTAGGAGACAATCGGTATTTGGGACCAATTTTTATTATTTTCTCTTATAACATGGTTATAAGGGAAAATAAGAGCATTCTTAATACAGAATGCTTAGTAAAATAGGGATGGAGGGGTTAAAAAAAATAAAAAATAATTTAACTCACCTCATCCACTTGTTCGCACAGCTCGGCTTCTCTTCTTCTTTGATGATCAGGAGGAAAAGGAACTGTTGTGATGTGACTGCACTCATCACTTGGTCCGTCACATGATCCATCACCATGGTGATGGATCATGTGACGGACTATGTGATGAGCGCAGTGACGTCACCACAGGTCCTTTTCCTCAAAGAAGAAGAAAGAAGAAAAGCCGGGCTGCGCGAACAAGTGGATTAAGGTGAGTTTATTTTTATTTATTTATTTAAGCCCTCCATCACTCCATCTATTCTGTATTAAGAATCCTATTATTTTCCCTTATAACCATGTTATAAGGGAAAGTAATAAAATCTACACAACACCTAACCCAAACCCGAACTTCTGTGAAGAAGTCCAGGATCGGGTCTGGGCACCAAACATGTCAATTTTTCTCACACGCGTGCAAAACGCATTAAAACGTTTTGCACTCGAGCTGAAAAATCACACATTTTCCCGTAACACACCCGCATCTTATCCGGCCCTCACACGCGACGCCCGTGTGAAAGAGGCCTTAGGGTGAATAGGATCTTACACTCTCAGGGAGCTGACTATGGCAGCCAGGGCTTCAGTAGCTTTCTGCTGCCATGGTAACCGATCGGAGCCCCAGGATTACATTGCTAGGGCTCCGATCAGAAGCTGCCACTGCCACCAAAGAGAGGAGGTGAGGGGACTCTGTGGCCACTGCCATCAATGACTTAATACTGGGGGGGAGGGGAGGGCGCACTGTGCTACCAATGATTTTTAATGCTTGGGAGGGGGAAGGGGGAGGGTGCACCGCGCCACCAATGTTTTTAATGCTGAGGGGGGGCGCACTGCGCCACCAATGATAATTAATGTTTAATACAAATACAGACGGCGGCAGAAACACATTGCCGGCACCCTGGGATCTGTAGGGGCTGCGGCCAGCAGCAGTTAACCCCTCAGGTGCGAACACAGCGCCCTGTCAGAGGTCACGTGCCGGAAATGTGTTTCTGCCACCGGCTGTATTTGTAATGTATTAAACGTTAGTTATCATTGGTGGCGCAGTGCGCCCCCTGCCCTCCTCTTTGTTCCCATTGGTGGCAGCGGGGGGAGGGAGAGACTGCTTCCTTCTCCCCGTGCTGCTGAGGGAACATGGCCGCGCTGAGAGCAGCGCGATCCATGTTCTCTGATACTGGGTTGTGCAGTAGCACAGCCTAGTATCGATAAAACGCAAATCCTGGTATAGTATCGATACCAGGCTAAAAGTATCGATTGGATATCAAAAATCCGATACCCGAAACAACCCGATTGGGGACACATCGCTATAGGTCAGTCATGTGACCCTATCGACATAAACAATTTAGAAAACGGGGACTGAACGGTCACAGAATGGAGCAGCCGGGAGCAGATAAGTATAATCTTTTTTTCAACAAGTACAACACCCTGATAGTGGAAGTTAAAATAGTCCAACAAGTTGGACAATCCCTTTAAGGGACTTTTTACACCAGGTTTTTGTTTCACATTTAACATTTATGTGTACTAAAAAAAAGGATACAAAAGGGTAGTATATAGAGTTGAGCGAACACCTGGATGTTCGGGTTCGAGAAGTTCGGCCGAACATCCCGGAAATGTTCGGGTTCGGGATCCGAACCCGATCCGAACTTCGTCCCGAACCCGAACCCCATTGAAGTCAATGGGGACCCGAACTTTTCGGCACTAAAAAGGCTGTAAAACAGCCCAGGAAAGAGCTAGAGGGCTGCAAAAGGCAGCAACATGTAGGTAAATCCCCTGCAAACAAATGTGGATAGGGAAATGAATTAAAATAAAAATTAAATAAATAAAAATTAACCAAAATCAATTGGAGAGAGGTTCCATAGCAGAGAATCTGGCTTCCCGTCACCCACCACTGGAACAGTCCATTCTCAGATATTTAGGCCCCGGCACCCAGGCAGAGGAGAGAGGTCCCGTAACAGAGAATCTGTCTTCATGTCAGCAGAGAATTAGTCTGCATGTCATAGCAGAGAATGAGGCTTCACGTCAGCCACCACTGCAACAGTCCATTGGCATATATTTAGGCCCAGCACACACACAGGCAGAGGAGAGAGGTCCCGTAACAGACAATCTGGCTTCATGTCAGCAGAGAATCAGTCTGCATGTCATAGCAGAGAATCAGGCTTCACGTCAGCCACCACTGCAACAGTCCATTGGCATATATTTAGGCCCAGCACACACACAGGCAGAGGAGAGAGGTCCCGTAACAGAGAATCTGGCTTCATGTCAGCAGAGAATCAGTCTGCATGTCATAGCAGAGAATGAGGCTTCACGTCACCCACCACTGCAACAGTCCATTGGCATATATTTAGGCCTAGCACACAGGCAGAGCAGAGAGGTCCCGTAACAGACAATCTGGCTTCATGTCAGCAGAGAATCAGTCTGCATGTCATAGCAGAGAATGAGGCTTCACGTCAGCCACCACTGCAACAGTCCATTGGCATATATTTAGGCCTAGCACACAGGCAGAGCAGAGAGGTCCCGTAACAGACAATCTGGCTTCATGTCAGCAGAGAATCAGTCTGCATGTCATAGCAGAGAATCAGGCTTCACGTCAGCCACCACTGCAACAGTCCATTGTCATAAATTTAGGCCCAGCACCCAGGCAGAGGAGAGAGGTCCCGTAACAGACAATCTGGCTTCATGTCAGCAGAGAATTAGTCTGCATGTCATAGCAGAGAATCAGGCTTCATGTCAGCCACCACTGCAACAGTCCATTGGCATATATTTAGGCCCAGCACCCAGGCAGAGGAGGGAGGTCCCGTAACAGAGAATCTGTCTTCATGTCAGCAGAGAATCAGTCTGCATGTCATAGCAGAGAATGAGGCTTCACGTCACCCACCACTGCAACAGTCCATTGGCATATATTTAGGCCTAGCACACAGGCAGAGCAGAGAGGTCCCGTAACAGACAATCTGGCTTCATGTCAGCAGAGAATCAGTCTGCATGTCATAGCAGAGAATCAGGCTTCACGTCAGCCACCACTGCAACAGTCCATTGGCATATATTTAGGCCTAGCACACAGGCAGAGCAGAGAGGTCCCGTAACAGACAATCTGGCTTCATGTCAGCAGAGAATCAGTCTGCATGTCATAGCAGAGAATGAGGCTTCACGTCAGCCACCACTGCAACAGTCCATTGGCATATATTTAGGCCTAGCACACAGGCAGAGCAGAGAGGTCCCGTAACAGAGAATCTGTCTTCATGTCAGCAGAGAATCAGTCTGCATGTCATAGCAGAGAATGAGGCTTCACGTCAGCCACCACTGCAACAGTCCATTGGCATATATTTAGGCCTAGCACACAGGCAGAGGAGAGGTTCATTCAACTTTGGGTAGCCTCGCAATATAATGGTAAAATGAAAATAAAAATAGGATTGAATGAGGAAGTGCCCTGGAGTCCAATAATATATGGTTATGGGGAGGTAGTTAATGTCTAATCTGGACAAGGGACGGACAGGTCCTGTGGGATCCATGCCTGGTTCATTTTTATGAACGTCAGCTTGTCCACATTGGCTGTAGACAGGCGGCTGCGTTTGTCTGTAATGACGCCCCCTGCCGTGCTGAATACACGTTCAGACAAAACGCTGGCTGCCGGGCAGGCCAGCACCTCCAAGGCATAAAAGGCTAGCTCTGGCCACGTGGACAATTTAGAGACCCAGAAGTTGAATGGGGCCGAACCATCAGTCAGTACGTGGAGGGGTGTGCACACGTACTGTTCCACCATGTTAGTGAAATGTTGCCTCCTGCTAACACGTTGCGTATCAGGTGGTGGTGCAGTTAGCTGTGGCGTGTTGACAAAAGTTTTCCACATCTCTGCCATGCTAACCCTGCCCTCAGAGGAGCTGGCCGTGACACAGCTGCCTTGGCGACCTCTTGCTCCTCCTCTGCCTTGGCCTTGGGCTTCCACTTGTTCCCCTGTGACATTTGGGAATGCTCTCAGTAGCGCGTCTACCAACGTGCGCTTGTACTCGCGCATCTTCCTATCACGCTCCAGTGCAGGAAGTAAGGTGGGCACATTGTCTTTGTAGCGTGGATCCAGCAGGGTGGCAACCCAGTAGTCCGCACAGGTTAAAATGTGGGCAACTCTGCTGTCGTTGCGCAGGCACTGCAGCATGTAGTCGCTCATGTGTGCCAGGCTGCCCAGGGGTAAGGACAAGCTGTCCTCTGTGGGAGGCGTATCGTCATCGTCCTGCCTTTCCCCCCAGCCACGCACCAGTGATGGACCCGAGCTGCGTTGGGTGCCACCCCGCTGTGACCATGCTTCATCCTCATCCTCCTCCACCTCCTCCTCATCCTCGTCCTCCTCGTCCTCCAGTAGTGGGCCCTGGCTGGCCACATTTGTACCTGGCCTCTGCTGTTGCCAAAAACCTCCCTCTGAGTCACTTCGAAGAGACTGGCCTGAAAGTGCTAAAAATGACCCCTCTTCCTCCTCCTCCTCCTCCTCCTCCTGGGCCACCTCCTCTTCCATCATCGCCCTAAGTGTTTTCTCAAGGAGACATAGAAGTGGTATTGTAACGCTGATAACGGTGTCATCGCCACTGGCCATGTTGGTGGAGTACTCGAAACAGCGCAACAGGGCACACAGGTCTCGCATGGAGGCCCAGTCATTGGTGGTGAAGTGGTGCTGTTCTGTAGTGCGACTGACCCGTGCGTGCTGCAGCTGAAACTCCACTATGGCCTGCTGCTGCTCGCACAGTCTGTCCAGCATGTGCAAGGTGGAGTTCCACCTGGTGGGCACGTCGCATATGAGGCGGTGAGCGGGAAGGCCGAAGTTACGCTGTAGCGCAGACAGGCGAGCAGCAGCAGGATGTGAACGCCGGAAGCGCGAACAGACGGCCCGCACTTTATGCAGCAGCTCTGACATGTCGGGGTAGTTGTGAATGAACTTCTGCACCACCAAATTCAGCACATGCGCCAAGCAAGGGATGTGCGTCAAATTGGCTAGTCCCAGAGCTGCAACGAGATTTCGCCCATTATCACACACCACCAGGCCGGGCTTGAGGCTCACCGGCAGCAACCACTCGTCGGTCTGTTGTTCTATACCCCGCCACAACTCCTGTGCGGTGTGGGGCCTGTCCCCCAAACATATGAGTTTCAGAATGGCCTGCTGACGTTTACCCCGGGCTGTGCTGAAGTTGGTGGTGAAGGTGTGTGGCTGACTGGATGAGCAGGTGGAAGAAGAGGAGGAGGAAGCCGAGAAGGAGGAGGTGGCAACAGGAGGCAAAGAATGTTGCCCTGCGATCCTTGGCGGCGGAAGGACGTGCGCCAAACAGCTCTCCGCCTGGGGCCCAGCTGCCACTACATTTACCCAGTGTGCAGTTAGGGAGATATAGCGTCCCTGGCCGTGCTTACTGGTCCACGTATCTGTGGTTAGGTGGACCTTGCCACAGATGGCGTTGCGCAGTGCACACTTGATTTTATCGGATACTTGGTTGTGCAGGGAAGGCACGGCTCTCTTGGAGAAGTAGTGCCGGCTGGGAACAACATACTGTGGGACAGCAAGCGACATGAGCTGTTTGAAGCTGTCTGTGTCCACCAGCCTAAATGACAGCATTTCATAGGCCAGTAGTTTAGAAATGCTGGCATTCAGGGCCAGGGATCGAGGGTGGCTAGGTGGGAATTTACGCTTTCTATCAAATGTTTGTGAGATGGAGAGCTGAACGCTGGCGTGTGACATGGTTGAGACGCTTGGTGACGGAGGTGGTGGTGGTGGTGTTGGTGGTACATCCCCTGTTTGCTGGGCGGCAGGTGCCAACGTTCCTCCAGAGGCGGAGGAAGAGGCCGAGGCGGCAGCAGCAGAATAGGCCGAGGCGGCAGCAGCAGAAGAGGTAGCAGGGGGAGCCTGAGTGACTTCCTTGGTTTTAAGGTGTTTACTCCACTGCAGTTCATGCTTTGCATGCAGGTGCCTGGTCATGCAGGTTGTGCTCAGGTTCAGAACGTTAATGCCTCGCTTCAGGCTCTGATGGCACAGCGTGCAAACCACTCGGGTCTTGTCGTCAGCACATTGTTTGAAGAAGTGCCATGCCAGGGAACTCCTTGAAGCTGCCTTTGGGGTGCTCGGTCCCAGATGGCGGCGGTCAGTAGCAGGCGGAGTCTCTTGGCGGCGGGTGTTCTGCTTTTGCCCACTGCTCCCTCTTTTGCTACGCTGTTGGCTCGGTCTCACCACTGCCTCTTCCTCCGAATTGTGAAAGTCAGTGGCACGACCTTCATTCCATGTGGGGTCTAGGACCTCATCGTCCCCTGCATCGTCTTCCACCCAGTCTTGATCCCTGACCTCCTGTTCAGTCTGCACACTGCAGAAAGACGCAGCAGTTGGCACCTGTGTTTCGTCATCATCAGAGACATGCTGAGGTGGTATTCCCATGTCCTCATCATCAGGAAACATAAGTGGTTGTGCGTCAGTGCATTCTATGTCTTTCACCGCTGGGGAAGGGCTAGGTGGATGCCCTTGGGAAACCCTGCCAGCGGAGTCTTCAAACAGCATAAGAGACTGCTGCATAACTTGAGGCTGAGACAGTTTCCCTGGTATGCATGGGGGTGATGTGACAGACTGATGGGGTTGGTTTTCAGGCGCCATCTGTGCGCTTTCTGCAGAAGACTGGGTGGGAGATAATGTGAACGTGCTGGATCCACTGTCGGCCACCCAATTGACTAATGCCTGTACCTGCTCAGGCCTTACCATCCTTAGAACGGCATTGGGCCCCACCATATATCGCTGTAAATTCTGGCGGCTACTGGGACCTGAGGTAGTTGGTACACTAGGACGTGTGGATGTGGCAGAACGGCCACGTCCTCTCCCAGCACCAGAGGGTCCACTAACACCACCACGACCATGTCCACGTCCGCGTCCCTTACTAGATGTTTTTCTCATTGTTATGGTTCACCACAACAACAAATATATTATTTGGCCCAATGTATTGTATTCAAATTCAGCGGGATATAAATTTGAGGCCTAGTATTTAGGCGCTGGGTGACCGGTATGGATTTAGTGACAGAATTAGACTTGGAAATGCACAGAAGCGTGTGTGTGAAGTTATTCTGAATGACCCTATGTGCACCTTCAATATGATCTACCCTTTTAGGGATAGATTTCAAATAGCTCTGATATAGCAGAAACGACTAAATTATGAAATTGCTAAATTGGGAATTGTATTTCAACCCAGAACAAAAAATGTGCTTTGACGGACACTAAATAACTTTCCCAGCCACAACAGGACAGCGGTAACGAGAGATTTAGCGGGATATAAATTTGAGGCCTAGTATTTAGGCGCTGGGTGACAGGTATGGGTTTAGTGACAGAATTAGATTTGGAAATGCACAGTAGCGGGTGTGTGAAGTTATTCTGAATGACCCTATGTGCACCTTGAATATTATATACCCTTTTAGGGATAGATTTCAAATAGCTCTGATATAGCAGAAACCACTAAATTATGAAATTGCTAAATTGGGAATTGTATTTCAACCCAGAACAAGAAATGTGCTTGAACGGACACTAAATAACTCGCCCAGCTACAGCACTAGGGACAGATTTAGCGGGATATAAATTTGAGGCCTAGTATTTAGGCGCTGGGTGACAGGTATGGGTTTAGTGCCAGAATTAGACTTGGAAATACACAGTAGCGGGTGTGTGTGAAGTTATTCTGAATGACCCAATGTGCACCTTGAATATTATATACCCTTTTAGGGATAGATTTCAAATAGCTCTGATATAGCAGAAACCACTAAATTATGAAATTGCTAAATTGGGAATTGTATTTCAACCCAGAACAAGAAATGTGCTTGAACGGACACTAAATAACTCGCCCAGCTACAGCACTAAGGACAGATTTAGCGGGATATAAATTTGAGGCCTAGTATTTAGGCGCTGGGTGACAGGTATGGGTTTAGTGCCAGAATTAGACTTGGAAATACACAGTAGCGGGTGTGTGTGAAGTTATTCTGAATGACCCAATGTGCACCTTGAATATTATATACCCTTTTAGGGATAGATTTCAAATAGCTCTGATATAGCAGAAACCACTAAATTATGAAATTGCTAAATTGGGAATTGTATTTCAACCCAGAACAAGAAATGTGCTTGAACGGACACTAAATAACTCGCCCAGCTACAGCACTAGGGACAGATTTAGCTGGATATAAATTTGAGGCCTAGTATTTAGGCGCTGGGTGACAGGTATGGGTTTAGTGCCAGAATTAGACTTGGAAATACACAGTAGCGGGTGTGTGTGAAGTTATTCTGAATGACCCAATGTGCACCTTGAATATTATATACCCTTTTAGGGATAGATTTCAAATAGCTCTGATATAGCAGAAACCACTAAATTATGAAATTGCTAAATTGGGAATTGTATTTCAACCCAGAACAAGAAATGTGCTTGAACGGACACTAAATAACTCGCCCAGCTACAGCACTAAGGACAGATTTAGCGGGATATAAATTTGAGGCCTAGTATTTAGGCGCTGGGTGACAGGTATGGGTTTAGTGCCAGAATTAGACTTGGAAATACACAGTAGCGGGTGTGTGTGAAGTTATTCTGAATGACCCAATGTGCACCTTGAATATTATATACCCTTTTAGGGATAGATTTCAAATAGCTCTGATATAGCAGAAACCACTAAATTATGAAATTGCTAAATTGGGAATTGTATTTCAACCCAGAACAAGAAATGTGCTTGAACGGACACTAAATAACTCGCCCAGCTACAGCACTAAGGACAGATTTAGCGGGATATAAATTTGAGGCCTAGTATTTAGGCGCTGGGTGACAGGTATGGGTTTAGTGCCAGAATTAGACTTGGAAATACACAGTAGCGGGTGTGTGTGAAGTTATTCTGAATGACCCAATGTGCACCTTGAATATTATATACCCTTTTAGGGATAGATTTCAAATAGCTCTGATATAGCAGAAACCACTAAATTATGAAATTGCTAAATTGGGAATTGTATTTCAACCCAGAACAAGAAATGTGCTTGAACGGACACTAAATAACTCGCCCAGCTACAGCACTAAGGACAGATTTAGCGGGATATAAATTTGAGGCCTAGTATTTAGGCGCTGGGTGACAGGTATGGGTTTAGTGCCAGAATTAGACTTGGAAATACACAGTAGCGGGTGTGTGTGAAATTATTCTGAATGACCCAATGTGCACCTTGAATATTATATACCCTTTTAGGGATAGATTTCAAATAGCTCTGATATAGCAGAAACCACTAAATTATGAAATTGCTAAATTGGGAATTGTATTTCAACCCAGAACAAGAAATGTGCTTGAACGGACACTAAATAACTCGCCCAGCTACAGCACTAAGGACAGATTTAGCGGGATATAAATTTGAGGCCTAGTATTTAGGCGCTGGGTGACCGGTATGGATTTAGTGACAGAATTAGACTGGGATATGGCCAAAAAATAAACAGACTATTGCTGGTTAAATGCACTTGGTGTGACAGCTTCACCCTGATGTAGGCTTTAGCCAAAAAACAACCACACCATTGAGGGTTAAATGCACTTGGTGACAGGCGCAGCTTGCCCCTGATTTAGTATATGGCCAAAAAATGAACAGACTATTGCTGGTTAAATGCACTTGGTGTGACAGCTTCACCCTGATGTAGGCTTTAGCCAAAAAACAACCACACCATTGAGGGTTAAATGCACTTGGTGACAGGCGCAGCTTGCCCCTGATTTTGTATATGGCCAAAAAATGAACAGACTATTGCTGGTTAAATGCACTTGGTGTGACAGCTTCACCCTGATGTAGGCTTTAGCCAAAAAACAACCACACCATTGAGGGTTAAATGCACTTGGTCGCAGCTTGTGCTGGCGCACCACAAGACACAAAATGGCCGCCGATCACCCCAGAAAAATGTGACTGACAAACGGTCTGGGCAGCCTAAAAACAGTGAGCAATTGAGGATCAGCAGCTCAATGATCCACAGCTGCAGATCGATCAGTTAATCAAGTCCTTTGGAGGAGTTAATCTGCCTAATCTCGCCCTACTGTCGCAGCCGCAAACTCTCCCTACGCTAATCAGAGCAGAGTGACGGGCGGCGCTATGTGACTCCAGCTTAAATAGAGGCTGGGTCACATGGTGCTCTGGCCAATCACAGCCATGCCAATAGTAGGCATGGCTGTGATGGCCTCTTGGGGCAAGTAGTATGACGCTTGTTGATTGGCTGCTTTGCAGCCTTTCAAAAAGCGCCAAGAAAGCGTCACAAAAGCGCGAAGAAAGCGACGAACACCGAACCCGAACCCGGACTTTTACGAAAATGTCCGGGTTCGGGTCCGTGTCACGGACACCCCAAAATTCGGTACGAACCCGAACTATACAGTTCGAGTTCGCTCATCCCTAGTAGTATACCATGTTTTTTTCATTCTGCAGAGTCCAGTAAAAAACGTATGCTAAACTTTTTTTTTTTCAATGTAACCCTATGGTGATGTATGACATCAGTCTGAGACATCTGTTTAACGTATATTTCAGGAGTACTGTACATCACTAAAAGGCTACCCAAAAAAAAAGTATACTACACAGTGTATCTTTTTTGCTATATACTTTTGTATGGAATAGTGTAAACGAGTACGCTATTCCATGTCACAACAAAAAGGTATACTGCTGTAACAAGGCCCGATATTATAGCAGGTATAGCGATATCACTTTTATGACTGTATTGTCTGTGCATCGTATATTGTGTACTGCAGGTCTGGTGCTGTTATTTGCACTTTTTTGGTACTATTATATACAAACAGCATAACACTGTCTTACTTACAGGGTATGGTGCCATTTGTTTCACAATATTGTAATATCTTCTGCAGGTCTTTATTCCCTGTTTTGCAATGCTTAAATATTTCAAAACCAGTAATCAGACAGTTCCTTTTAAAGGATGTACACACTGTATACATTCTGCACTCATTTAGCAATCCTGTGGGATTTACTGATTTATGAAATATATGAGCAGCACAGAAGGAAAATGGCATTTCGGGGAATATCAACAACCCAGTTCAGACATTGATTATTCAAAACTGAAAATATGGTATTTTTGCTTACAAGGAGGGTGGGCCCTCAGAATAAATTCCTTTGAAGGGTCCTATGTACCCCAGTCCGATGTTGAGTGTTACTATTGAGACAGTCTAGTTTTAGACCAGATAAAGGTCCCCAGTGATGTCTCTTGTAAAAGCCTGTTACAGCATATCAGTTGTATGAACCAACAGGTGCCTGTGCATATTTATATGTAAAGGCTCAATATTGTACAGTATATTGTAGTAAAAAAATAATAATGTGTAACTATAAACAATGTGTATCTGCCTTTTCATCCACATCATAGATCCAAGCAGGGCAGGCAGCCTCAGTGAATACTAATGAAGCTCAGTTGGGAGAGGGGTCCTCTCCCAGCACATGGACTTTTACTAAAGAAATTAACAAGTTTTCCTCAGGATTTGAACCCCAGCTCTGTATGGCAGGCAGAAGAGTTACCATTACATTATAGACCTGCTCTGTTGGAAGGGCTAAAGTTTATTTCCTTAAAAAGCTATATTCTTCACAGGCATACCACTAAATAAATTGTATATTACTAGAGTTGAGCGGACACCTGGATGTTCGGGTTCGACGAGTTGGGCCGAACTTGAAAAAGAAGTTCGGTTTCGGGACCCGAACTTGACCCCGAACCCCATTGAAGTCAATGGGGACCCGAACTTTTGGGGACTAAAATGGCTCTAAAATAGTCCTGGAAAGGGCTAGAGGGCTGCAAAAGGCATCAAAAAGATGCTTAAGAGCATGGCAACTGTTCTGCAAACAAATATGGATAGGGAAATTACTTAAAATAACATAAAATACAGAAAAATTAAAAATAACAATCTGGATCTAGGAGTAGGTGGTTGAGGAGGCGGTGGATGGGTGGATGTGGCGGTGTAGGTTGACGTGGCGGTGTAGGTGGAAGCGGCGGTGAATGAGGAATAGGTAGCCAACATTGATTTGTGTTATTTTTTTTTTATTATTGGGGTATCCCCCAAAATATTGGGACATATAACAAAATAAAACAAAGAATAAGTGCACTTGAGTACAAGAATGGATGGTTGAGGATGGTATAAATGTCTATTCTGCACAAGGTACGGACAAGTCCTGTGGGATCCAGGCCTGGTTCATTTTAACAAACGTAAGCTTGTCCACATTGGCTGTGGCCTGTGATAATGCTCTCTGCCGTGCTAAACACATGTTTACACTATACACTGGCTGCAGGGCAGGTCAGCACCTCCAAGGCTGACAAAGCTTTTCCACATTTTGGCCATGCTAACCCTGCCTTCTCAGGTGCTGGTGGTGCCCCAGCTGCGTTGGCTCTGTTCCAGCTCCTTTGCCTTCGCCTTGTGCTTCCACTGTGCCCCCGCTGTCAGGTAGGAATGCTATTATCAGCATGCGCTTGTAGTCGCGCATCTTCCGATCAGTAACAGATGTTTTCACTAAATTTAGTTTCCTGTCAGCAGCAATAGAACAGAGGATTTTGGGAGATTTAGGCCCCTGTCACCCAGGCACAGCAGGGGTTCATTCACGGCAAAAGGGGGTTCATGTCACCCAGCAATAGAACAGAGGATTTTGAGAGATTTAGGCCCATGTCACCCAGGCACAGCAGGGGTTCATTCATGGCAAAAGGGGTTCATGTCACCCAGCAATAGAACAGAGGATTTTGAGAGATTTAGGCCCCTGTCACCAAGGCACAGCAGGGGTTCATTCTCGGCAAAAGGGGTATCTTGTCACCCAGCAATAGAACAGAGGATTTTGTGAGATTTAGGCCCCTGTCACCCAGGCACAGAAGGGGTTCATTCTCTGCAAAAGTGGGTTCTTGTCACCCAGCAATAGAACAGAGGATTTTGAGAGATTTAGGCCCCTGTCACCCAGGCACAGCAGGGGTTCATTCTCGGCAAAAGGGGTATCTTGTCACCCAGCAATAGAACAGAGGATTTTGAGAGATTTAGGCCCCTGTCACCCAGGCACAGCAGGGGTTCATTCACGGCAAAAGGGGGTTCATGTCACCCAGCAATAGAACAGAGGATTTTGAGAGATTTAGGCCCCTGTCACCCAGGCACAGCAGTGGTTCATTCACGGCAAAAGGGGGTTCATGTCACCCAGCAATAGAACAGAGGATTTTGAGAGATTTAGTCCCCTGTCACCCAGGCACAGCAGGGGTTCATTCACGGCAAAAGGGGGTTCATGTCACCCAGCAATAGAACAGAGGATTTTTAGAGATTTAGTCCCCTGTCACCCAGGCACAGCAGGGGTTCATTCACGGCAAAAGGGGGTTCATGTCACCCAGCAATAGAACAGAGGATTTTGAGAGATTTAGGGCCCTGTCACCCAGGCACAGCAGGGGTTCATTCACGGCAAAAGGGGGATCTTTTCACCCAGCAATAGAACAGAGGATTTTGAGAGATTTAGGCCCCTGTCACCCAGGCACAGCAGGGGTGCATTCATGGCAAAAGGGGGTTCATGTCACCCAGCAATAGAACAGAGGATTTTGAGAGATTTAGGCCCCTGTCACCCAGGCACAGCAGGGGTTCATTCACGGCAAAAGGGGGTTCATGTCACCCAGCAATAGAACAGAGGATTTTGTGAGATTTAGGCCCCTGTCACCCAGGCACAGCAGGGGTTCATTCTCGGCAAAAGGGGGTTCATGTCACCCAGCAATAGAACAGAGGATTTTGAGAGATTTAGGTCCCTGTCACCCAGGCACAGCAGGGGTTTATTCACGGCAAAAGTGGGTTCATGTCACCCAGAAATAGAACAGAGGATTTTGTGAGATTTAGGCCCCTGTCACCCAGGCACAGCAGGGGTTCATTCACGGCAAAGGGGGGTTAATGTCACCCAGCAATAGAACAGAGGATTTTGTGAGATTTAGGCCCCTGTCACCCAGGCACAGCAGGGGTTCATTCACGGCAAAAGTGGGTTCTTGTCTCCCAGCAATAGAACAGAGGATTTTGAGAGATTTAGGCTCCTGTCACCCAGGCACTGCAGGGGTTCATTCACAGCAAAAGTGGGTTCTTGTCACCCAGCAATAGAACAGAGGATTTTGAGAGATTTAGGCTCCTGCCACCCAGGCACAGCAGGGGTTTGTATACGCCAAAAATGGTAAAATGTCACCCGACAATTGAAAATAAGAATTTTTTCAATTTAGGGCGCTAAAATTGGCACTTTTTTACATTAAAATGGCTAAGAAAATAAAACAACAAAAAACTACAAATTATTAACCAGCAACTCAGAGAAGGAGGTGGATATGGAGTCGGAGGTTGAGGAGGCGGTAAATGTGGTGTAGTAGGTGGAGGCAGCAATGGAGGAGGAGGAGGTAGCCAACAATGTTTTTGGTAGCCCCCAAAATATTGGGACAAATAAAAAAAAATAAAAAAAAGAATCATTGCACTTGACTTGAGTACAAGTATGTATGTTTGATGGTGGTATACATGTCTATTCTGCACAAGGTACAGTCAAGTCTTGTGGGATCCAAGCCTGGTTCATTTTAATGAACGTGAGCATGTCTATGTTGGCTGTGGACAGGCGGCTGCGCTTGTCTGTGATGACGCCCCCTGCCGTGCTAAACACACGTTCAGATGTTACACTGGGTGCAGGGCAGGCCAGCACCTCCAAAGCGTAAAGGGCAAGCTCAGGCCATGTGCCCAATTTGGAGACCCAGAAGTTGAAGGGGGCAGACCCGTCATTCAGTACTTGTAGGCGTGTGCACACATACTGCTCCACCATGTTGGTGAAATGCTGCCTCCTGCTAAGACGTTCCATATCAGCTGGTGGTGCTGGTTGTTGTGGCGTGCTGACAAAGCTTTTCCACATGTCGGCCATGCTAACCCTGCCTTCTGAGGTGCTGGCGGTGCCCCAGCTGCATTGGTGACCTCTTCCTCGTCCTCTGCCTTCGCCTTGTGCTTCCACTGTGCCCCCTCTTTCAGGTGGGAATACCAACAGCAGCACATCTACCAGCGTGCACTTGTACTCGCGCATCTTACGATCACGCTCCAGTGACGGAATTAAGGACAGTACGTTGTCCTTGTAACGGGGATCCAGCCGCGTGGCCACCCAATAATCAGCACAAGTTAGAATGTGGGCAACTCGGTGGTCGTTGCGGAGACACTGCAGCAAACAATTGCTAATGTGTGCAAGGCTGCCCAGAGGCAACGAAAAGCTGTCCTCTGTGGGAGGTGTATCGTCTGTGTCCTCTGTATCCCACCATCCACGCACCAGTGATGGCCATGAGCTGGTCTGGGTGCCACCCTGCTGTGAACATGGTTCCTCCTCCTGCATATCCTCATCCTTCACCTCTTCATCCTCCAGAACTGTGCCCTGGCTGGAAAATTGTGGATGCAGGAACACACCCTCGGAGCCACTTGGGAATGACTGGCCGGAAACCCTACAAAATGATCTCTCTTCCTCCTCCTCCTCCTGTGCCACATCCTCTTCCATCATCGCCATGAGCGTTTTTTCAAGGAGGCCTAGAAGTGGGATAGTAACGCTGAGAACGGCGTTATCAGCACTGGCCATGTTGGTGAAATACTCGAAACAGCGCAACAAGGAACACCGGTCTCGCATGGAGGCCCAGTCATTGGTGGTGAAGTGGTGCTGTTCCGCCGAGCGACTCACCCGTGCGTGCTGCAGCTGAAACTCCACTATCGCCTGCTGCTGCTCGCACAGTCTGGCCAGCATGTGCAAGGTGGAGTTCCACCTTGTGGGCATGTCGCATATGAGGCGGTGAGCGGGAAGGCCGAAGTTACTCTGCTGCGCTCACAGGCGAGCAGCAGCAGGGTGAGAACGCCGAAAGCGCGCACAGATGGCCCGCACTTTATGCAGCAGCTCTGACATGTCGGGGTAATTTTTAAGGAATCTCTGCATCACCAAATTCAGCATATGCGCCAGGCAAGGGATGTGCGTCAAATCGGCTAGTCCCAGAGCTGCTACGAGATTTCACCCATTATCGCACACCACCAGGCCAGGCTTGAGGCTGACTGGCACAAACCACTCATCGGTCTGTTGTTCAAGGCCCGTCCACAGCTCCTGCGCGGTGTGGGGTTTGTCCCCAAAACAGATAAGTTTTAAAACTGGCTGCTGTCGTTTACCCCTGGCTGTGCTGAAGTTGGTGGTGAAGGTGTTAATCTGACCGGATGAGGAGCTGGTAGAGGATGAGGAAGCATTGTAGGAGGAGGAAGCAACAGGAGGCAAACTGAAGCACCCTGTAATCCTCGGTGGTGGAAGGACATGCGCCAAACTGCTATCCGCCTCAGGCCCAGCCGCCACTGCATTTACCCAGAGTTCTGTAATTGTTATGGAGATATAACGGCCCTGCCTGTGCTTACTGGTGCATGTAGCCGTAGTCATGTGCACCTTGCCACAGATGGCGTTGTGCAGTGCACACCTGATTTTGTCCCCTACTTGGTTGTGAAGGGAAGGGATGGCTCGCCTTGAAAAGTAGAGGCGAGTGGGCATGACGTACTGTGGGACAGCCACCGCCATAAGGCCTTTAAAACTATCCGTCTCCACCAGACGGAAGACAGCATTTTAAAGGCAAGTAATTTATAAATGCTGGCATTCAGGGCTAGGGATGATAGGGGGGTAGGGGGGTACTTCCTCTCCAGCGTTTGGGATATGGAGAGCTGAACGCTTCCGTGGGATATTGTGGAGATGCTTGGCGACCCAGGTGTTGGTGTTGCTGGCAGATCCTCTGTTTGTGAGGTGCCAGGTGGCACTGTCACTCCAGAGGTGGATGAAGAGGCCGCGACTGCAGCAGAAGAGGAAGCAGGAGGAGCCAGAGACCTTTCTTGGTTTTTGAGGTGTCTACTCCACTGCAGCTCGTTCTTTGCACTTAGATGCCTGGTCATGCAGGTTGTGCTCAGGTTGAGAACGTTTATGCCTCGCTTCAGGCTCTGATTGCACAGCGTGCAAACCACTCGTGTCTTGTTGTCAGCACATTGTGTGAAGAACTGCCACGCCAGGAAACACCTTGGAGCTGGCTTTTGTGTGCTCGGTCCCTTGCTGCGGTAGGAGGCATACTGTCTAGAGGGCGGCCGGTCCGCTTTTCCACCCTGCTCCCTCTTCTGCTGTGCTGGTGGCTCTGTGCGACCACCGCCTCTTCCTCCTAAACTACATCGGTCACTCGCATGACCTTGATTCCATGTGGGGTCGAGGACCTCATCATCCTCCACATCATCTTCACCCCTGACTTTCTTGTCGGTCGGCGCGCTTTCGAAAGCCCCAGCAGTTGGCACCTGGGGCTCAGCTGTTTTGTCATCATCCGAGACGTGCTGCGATGGTCCTCCCATGTATTCATCTTGAAAAATAAGTGGTTGGGCATCGGTGCACTCAATCGCTTCCACTTCTGGGTCAGGGCTAGGTGGATGGCCCTGGGGAACCCTGCTAACAGAGTGATCAAAAAGCAGAAGAGACTGCTGCATGACTTGGGGCTCAGACTGCTTGGCTGATTTGCAAGGGGGTCAGGTGAAAGACTGATGGACATCGGCTGCAGGTGCCAACTGTGGTCTTTCAGCAGGAGACTGGATGGGAGACAATGTGAAGGAACTGGAGGCACTGTCAGCAACCCAATCTACTATTGCCTGTACTTGTTCTAGCCTCACCATTCCTAGTGCCGCATTAGGCCCGACCAAATACCGCTTTAGGTTTTGACGCCTACTCACACCTGAGGAAGGGGTTTCACTTGTGCATGTAGCTGGCACAGATCGACCACGTCCTCTCCCTGCAACAGGAGCTCCACCAGCAGCACCACGACCTGGGCCACGTCCATTATTTGACGCTCTCCTCATATTTTTTTAATTTAGGATCTTACCCTAAATGGGTGTTTAATTAATAGTAAAAAAGAACGACAGTATGTTAAGGGTGTATCTCACACAGCCTGAACCAGACTAGGCCTCAATTAAAGATTTCTTTGCACAAAATGGCTTTATTTCAAATGGCTGTATTTCGAATGCCTGATTCAAACCCCTGTATGTAGGGTGTTATCTCACACGGTCTGAACCAGTGTAGGCCTGAAGTAAATATATCTTTCTACAAAAAGGCTGTATTTCAAATGCCTAATTCAAACCCCTGTATGTAGAGGTAGTATCTCAAAGGGCCTGAACCTGTGTAGGCCTGAAGTAAATATATCGTTGCACAAAAAGGCTGTATTTCAAATGGCTGTATTTCAAATGCCTGATTCAAACCCCTGTATGTAGGGGGGTATCTCACACGGTCTGAATCAGTGTAGACCTGAAGTAAATATATCTTTCCACAAAAAGGCTGTATTTCAAATGGCTAATTCAAACCCCTGTATGTAGAGGTAGTATCTCAGAGGGCCTGAACCTGTGTAGGCCTGAAGTAAATATATCTTTGCACGAAAAGGCTGTATTTCAAATGCCTAATTCAAACCCCTGTATGTAGAGGTAGTATCTCAGAGGGCCTGAACCAGTGTAGGCCTGAAGTAAATATATCTTTGCACAAAAAGGCTGTATTTCAAATTGCTGTATTTCAAATGGCTAATTCAAACCCCTGTATGTATGCAGTACGCCAGACCCGCAGGGTATTGCGATTGTGAGGTCACGGTTAACAGGCAAGCGAGGGTTACTCACAGTTTTGTAGGAAAACCGTGGGCAGGCATACGGCAGTGAAGGAGAGGCTGGCACAGGAGACCTCCGGGGCACACTCTGTATTTAGGGACCAGGCCTGATAGTGGATGAGGTGCCCTGGATGTTGCAGGTATTTAATGTGCCTAGGGCAAGGTCCCGTTACAGTGCCTGTAACGGTGGCACACTGATTTATGGTTGTAGTAAATGAGGAACACGATGGTATGGTAAACCAAACTTTGCTTTACTGGTGAAACAGTTCAACTTTGTGCAGTTGGGTGTTAATACAGTTCCATATATCAGGTTCACTTCACAAGCAGGCTTTCACAATAATGGCCAGTATACTGTTCCTTGCAAGATACTCAGAGGGCAACAACAACACACTCAGATCAGGCTGTACCTTCTCATCAGAAATAGTGTACACTTGTACACTGTTCATTTGAACTCCTGTCTGCTCTTATCCCAAGGCCCGTATGCCCTAATACTGGCTTTATCCTTCGTAGAAATCTTCCTCCCGTATTTATCCTTGCTTTACACTTATAATCCTTCTGCCCTTCAGCTTACTTGATTAGCTGGTACAATGGCTCTGCTTGGCTTGTGGGAACTGCAGGTTTCTCCCAGGAGGCAAACTCTTCTCATGGGGTGACTCTTCTGAGTTAATATAGGCTCAGGAAAACTTCAGGCAGGCTAGACTTCTGCACTAGCCTCCTGGTGGCAACTAGAAGCCTGGGCTGTCTAGCTGCATGTCAGGAGGGGGCCCTCAGCATGTCGCTGGCTGGTACCCTCTCACCTCTGTCTTCACAGACTCCTGACTACAGACTAACCCCTCCCTGTCTGTGCCTGAACATTTATGCCAGGGGCTCTCTATCTCCCTCTAGTGTCTAGGATGCTACACTACACCCCCAATAGGCCTGCTACACACATCACAGGGGGACAATACACATAAAAGCATATAGAAAATACATTAAAATGGACGGTTAAATATACTGCCACTCTCCCTTAGGAGTAGGAGGACAACGTGGCCCAATTGACCCTTGTGTAGTGCCCACATTTACCTAGTGGGACACTACATGTAGAGGTAGTATCTCAGAGGGCCTGAACCTGTGTAGGCCTGAAGTAAATATATCTTTGCACAAAATGGCGGCATTTAAAATGACTGTATTTCAAATGCCTAATTCAAACCCCTGTATGTAGGGGGGGTATCTCACACGGTCTGAATCAGTGTAGGCCTGAAGTAAATATATCTTTCCACAAAAAGGCTATATTTCAGATGGCTGTATTTCAAATGGCTAATTTAAACCACTGTATGTAGAGGTAGTATCTCAGAACCTGAACCTGTCCCTGAAGTAAATATATCTTTGCACAAAAAGGCTGTGTTTCAAATGGCTGTATTTCAAATGCCTAATTCAAACCCCTGTATGTATAGTGGGGATCACAAACGCCCTGAATCAGTGTAGGCCTGAAGTAAATATATCATTGCACAAAAAGGCTGTATTTCAAATGGCTGTATTTCAAAAGCCTGATTCAAACCCCTGTATGTAGGGGGGTGTCTCACACGGCCTCAACCTGTGTAGGCCTGAAGTAAATATATATTTGCACAAAAAGGCTGTATTTCAAATGACTGTATTTCAAATGCCTAATTCAAACCCCTGTATGTATAGTGGGGATCTCACACGCCCTGAATCAGTGTAGGCCTGAAGCAAATATATCTTTGCACAAAAAGGCTGTATTTCAAATGCCTAATTCAAACCCCTGTATGCAGAGTGGGTATCTCACAGGGCCTGAACCGGTGTAGGCCTGAATTCAATATTGGTGCACCAAATGGCGGTATTTAGAATCTCTGAATGTAACCCAAATGTATTAAGGGTGTATCTCACAATGACATCTGCATTAAAGGCTGTCAACTAAATTTTTGGAGCCCAAACAAGTGTTTGTTTAACAACTGAATTTGAGAGCAGCATATAAGCCTGTAATTTCACACGTGCTGATGCTGCAAGGCCTGAAAATAGTGTTTTTTTGTCAAATAAGCGTGTTTTTGACTAATACAGATGTTGTAGATTGCACAAAAAGTCATTTTTTGCGAACAGAATATGAAAGCTGTATATATTAAACTTGAATTTAACGCTTGCAGATCTGGAAAATGCATTTAAAAAAATAATAATAATTTTTTTCAAACCCCAGAAAATTATGGGTGTATTTCTAGCTTAAATTGCACACTGACTAATACAGATGTTGTAGATTGCCCAAAAAGTCATATATTTTTGCTAACAAAATATTAATGCTGTATATATTTAACTTGAATTTAACACTTGCAGATCTGGCAAATACTGTTTTGTTTTTAACAAAGTGTGTTTTTCAAGCCGCAGAAAATGATGGGTGTATTTCTAGCTTAAATTGCACACTGACTAATACAGATGTTGTAGATTGCCCACAAAGTCTGTTTTTGCTAACAGAATATGAAAGCTGTATATATTTAACTTGAATTTAACACTTGCATATCTGGCAAGTACTGTTTTTTGGAAAAAAAAGTGTGTTTTTCAAATGCCAGAAAATTATGGGTGTATTTCTACCTTCTCCTCCCATTGGTTGCTTGATGCACATGGAGGTGACTAGGAGCAGCACACCATATGTGCGGCGTCTGCGCTCCTGAACATAGAAGCCCAATTGCTTAGGGCTCTTTCACACCTGCATTCTTTTCTTCCGGCATAGAGTTCCGTCGTCGGGGCTCTATGCCGGAAGAATCCTGATCAGTTTTATCCTAATGCATTCTGAATGGAGCATGCTGCGCTTTTTGCTCCGGCCAAAAATCCTGAAGACTTGCCGCAAGGCCGGATCCGGAATTAATGCCCATTGAAAGGCATTGATCCGGATCCGGCCTTAAGCTAAACGTTGTTTCGGCGCATTGCCGGATCCGACGTTTAGCTTTTTCTGAATGGTTACCATGGCTGCCGGGACGCTAAAGTCCTGGCAGCCATGGTAAAGTGTAGTGGGAAGCGGGGGAGCGGTCTACTTACCGTCCGTGCTGCTCCCGGGGCGCTCCAGAGTGACGTCAGGGCTCCCCACGCGCATGGATGACGTGATCGCATGGCACGTCATCCATGCGCATGGGGCGCTCTGACGTCACTCTGGAGCGCCCCAGGAGCCGCGCGGACTGTAAGTATACTGCTCCCCCGCTCCTACTATGGCAACCAGGACTTTAATAACGTCCTGGCTGCCATAGTAACACTGAAAGCATTTTGAAGACAGATCCGTCTTCAAATGCTTTCAGTACACTTGCGTTTTTCCGGATCCGGCGTGTAATTCCGGCAAGTGGAGTACACGCCGGATCCGGACAACGCAAGTGTGAAAGAGGCCTTAGGTAGGTTTAGCGTAGGACCCGCCTGACCTGAGACCACCTTTGCGCTTGGTAGACGGGCTCAGATGTGTTTTGATCAAAATATATTGGCTACGTGTTATCATATCAGAGTTAGGACTTTTTGTAGCACATGTCACAACTGTGAAGGAGTAGGTCTTTTTTGGTCTTCCCTAATGTTTTTTTCCCCAGCCTAATCATTCCCCTCTGCAACTGCACAGCTAGATTCATTTATCTCACAAGCAGTGGTCATCTTCTTTCTGTGGAATCTGCCAGCACTGTAGCAATGTATTGCTGTCACATCTTTTCCCTTACTTCCCACAATGTTTGTTTTTAGCTCTGGATCTCACAGAACAGATAAGGATGGGGAGATCACACTTACAGAAATACCTGTGATGTTCAGAAGCATTGTAGAAGCAGTTCCTTTATCAGGCTCATGATCTCAGCTAGTTCTGACATGCCCCCACTTCCTCTCTGCCATCTTCTGTGTCTCTGTTACTAAAGATGGATCTTGCCTGACAACAAAGTGTAAATTAGGTAAATTGTAATTGTAGATTGCGGACTGTAACTTAGGTGGAAATTAGACCCCTAGTGACCTTACAGCTTTTTTTTTTCAGGTGGATACAAGCATATTTTTTAAACAAAGGAATTTAGTGCTATTTACAGCATTCTCTATTAAATTAAATATGAAATTGTGTTAAATAACAGCGACTTTAACACAATTTGCCATTCACCAATCATGATAAATAATGTGCTCACTGTATTGTACAGCTTATACCAAAGGGAAATCAAAAACTGTTTTGTAATATTTAATACTTACTTACTAATGCAGTGTTTCCCAACCAGTGTGCCTCCAGCTGTTGCAAAACTACAACTCCCAGCATGCCCGCACAGCCAAAGGCTGTCCAGGCATGCTGGGAGTTGTAGTTTTGCAACAGCTGGAGGCATACTGGTTGGGAAACACTGTACTAATGTATTGTGATTGTCCTTATTGCCTCCTTTGCTGGCTTGATTCATTTTTCCATCACATTATATACTGCTGGTTTCTATGGGTTATGACCATTCATCAGTGCTGCTCGTGCTTGTACACTATAGGGAAAAGCACTGGCCTCTCTGGTGGCTGGATTTGGCTCCTTTCACATGAGTACGTTTTCTGCACGGGTGCAATGTGTAATGTGAATGCATAGCACCTGCACTGAATCCTGACCCATTAATTTCAATGGGTCTGTGTATGTACATGAGTGGTTTTTTTTTTCACACAATAGTTCTGCGTTGCGTGAAAAACGCAGCATGTTCTATTTTCACGCAGCCCTGGCCCCATAGAAGTCAATGGGACTTCAGTAAAAAACACATTGCATCCGCATGCAAGTGCGGATGCAATGCGTTTTTCACTAATGGTTGCTAGATGTTGTTTGTAACACATCAAAACGCATTGCACTCGCACGGAAAAAACTTAACAACTGAACGCAATCGCAGACAAAACTGACTGAACGCACCTGAACGCATCCGGACCTAATCCGTCACGCTCGTGTGAAAGAGGCCTAACAGAGTGGTTGTAACCGTGGAAACGAGCAGTGTACAATGTGATGGAAAAATTATTCAGGCCAGCAAAGGAAGCAATATGGATAATAACTATACAGTCATGTGAAAAAATTAGGACACCCTTTGAAAGCATGTGGTTTTTTGTAACATTTTTAATAAAAGGTTATTTCATCTCCGTTTCAACAATACAGAGAGATTAAAGTAATCCAACTAAACAAAGAAAACTGAAGAAAAGTCTTTTCAAGATCTTCTGTAAATGTCATTCTACAAAAATGCCTATTCTAACTGAGGAAAAAGATAGGACACCCTTGCCCCTAATAGCGAGTGTTACCTCCTTTGGCTGAAATAACTGCAGTGAGACGGTTCTTGTAGCCATCTACCAGTCTTCGACATCGGTCTGAGGAAATTTTACCCCACTCCTCAATGCAGAACTTTTTCAGCTGTGAGATGTTTGAGGGGTTTCTTGCACGTACAGCCCTTTTCAAGTCACCCCACAGCATCTCAATGGGATTCAAATCTGGACTTTGACTTGGCCATTCCAGGACTCTCCATTTCTTCTTTTTCAGCCAATCTTTGGTTGATTTACTAGTATGTTTTGGGTCATTGTCATGTTGCATGGTCCAGTTCCGCTTCAGCTTTAATTTTCTAACTGATGGTCTCACATGTTCTTCAAGCACCTTCTGATACACAGTAGAATTCATCGTGGATTCTATGATGGTGAGCTGACCAGGTCCTGCTGCAGCAAAGCAGCCCCAAACCATGACACTTCCACCTCCATGCTTCACAGTTGGTATGAGGTTCTTTTCTTGGAATGCTGTGTTTGGTTTACGCCAAACATGTCCTCTGCTGTTGTGTCCAAATAATTCAATTTTGGACTCATCTGTCCAAAGAACATTATTACAGAAGTCCTGGTCTTTGTCAACTTTATCTCTGGCAAATGTCAGTCTGGCCTCGATGTTTCTCTTGGAAAGCAAAGGTTTCCTCCTTGCACACCTCCCATGCAAGTTAAACTTGTACAGTCTCTTTCTGATTGTAGAGGCATGTACTTCTACATCAACAGTAGCCAGAGCCTGCTGTAGTTCTCGAGATGACACTTTAGGGTTTTTGGAGACCTCTTTTAGCATCTTGCGGTCTGCTCTTGGGGTGAACTTGCTGGGGCGACCAGTCCTGGGCATGTTGGCAGTTGTTTTGAAAGCCCTCCACTTGTAGACTATCTTCCGGACAGTGGAATGGCTGATTTCAAAATCTTTTGAGATCTTTTTAAATCCCTTCCCAGACTCATAGGCTGCTACAATCTTTTTTCTGAAGTCCTCTGACAGCTCTTTTGCTCTCACCATGGTGCTCACTCTCACTTCAACAGTCAGGAGCACACCAAACTAAATGTCTGAGGTTTAAATAGGGCAAGCCTCATTCAACATGCAGAGTAACGATCTACTAATTATGTGCACCTGGTGTGATATACCTGTGTGAGATCTGAGCCAATTTAAGAGGGAATACATGTGAGGGTGTCCTATCTTTTTCCTCAGTTAGAATAGGCATTTTTGTAGAATGACATTTACAGAAGATCTTGAAAAGACTTTTCTTCAGTTTTCTTTGTTTAGTTGGATTACTTTAATCTCTCTGTATTGTTGAAACGGAGATGAAATAACCTTTTATTAAAAATGTTACAAAAAACCACATGCTTTCAAAGGGTGTCCTAATTTTTTCACATGACTGTACATTAGTAAGTGATTAGTATTAACGTCCTCTACATAATAAATGCTATTTGCTGAAGTGATACTTTAATGGTTTTTTGCTTTGTTATTTTTTTGTAACATTAAGTTTTAAGAAAATTTTAACTTTTGCCATTAAAAGAAAAAGCTTGAAAAGTTATATTTTCTATCATAACTTTTAGTATAAAGATTATTTTACAGGTCTCAGAGAGATTTGAACCCCAGACCTTCTGTACTGTAAACAGCTGCCTCACCCACACCTCTATAGAAAAGCTATGCTATGAAAATGTGTTTTTTTTTTTTATGCCTTAGAGTATTACTTTTTTTTAAATTAAATATCCCAAAATAGTGTTTGGTATCCCTGTAATCATAATAAATCCTACAATACAGTGAACATATTATTTATAGTGATTGGTAAACAGCAACATAAAAATGAGTGGACACGGTTTTCTGTATAGAGCCCTGAAATTCCTGATGGCAGCCCTGGATGCAAACCTGCTTGAAGCCCTGCTAGAAAAACCCCACTCTATGATAAAGCATCATAGCTGACATCAAATCTACAGGGCAGGGTCCAGGAGAAGGAGCAGAACACCACCCTGAAAGGCAAGGTCACTGATGATGTTGTGTGTACAAGCCCTCCCCTATCACAGCCCCGGTTGCTGCTTTGACATACCCATGGATATGACATCAGAGGAAATAATAAACAGCTGTACGGACACAGCCCAGAACAGAAGATAGAAACATGACAGTGACCTTCATAAACAATTATTTTAAAGGATGATGATGTAAACCAGAAAATGCCTTTACATCTGAAATCAGAAATCTGTCACCAGCCACCTCCATATCCAACTGTTTGAGTAGCCACATAGCTGAAGTTTACCAGATGACACCACTGTTTTTCTTTTGTTGATCCAAAGCTCTGTTCCTGTGTTATATTACTTTTTAATATGCAAATTAGGCCTTTGGAACAATGAGGGTGTCACCATTGCTCTTTTTGCACCTAACCTCCACTCCAGACCTTCTTGGCTACTTTGATTGACAGCCAGAAAGACAGAAAGGGACTAAGGCTACTTTCACACTTGCGTTCGGAGCGGATCCGTCTGGTGTCTGCACAGACAGATCCGCTCCTATAATGCAAACTATGGTATCGGTTCAGAACGGATCTGTCTGCATTATATTTCTGAAAAAAATCTAAGTCTAATTGTTGCTCAGACGGATCCGTCCTGACTTTGCATTGAAAGTCAATGGGGGCCGGATCCGTTTGAAATTGCACCATATTGTGTCAATGTCAAACCGATCCATCCCCATTGACTTACATTGTAAGTCTGGATGGATCCGTTTGGCTCCGCACGGCCAGGCGGACACGAAAACGCTGCAAGCAGCGTTCGGGTGTCCGCCTGCTGAGCGGAACGGAGGCCAAACGGAGCCAGACCGATGCATTCTGAGCGGATCCACATCCACTTAGAATGCATTGGGGCCGTACGGATCCGTTCGGTGCCGCTTGTGAGAGCCTTCAAACGGAACTCACAAGCAGAACCCTGAACGCAAGTGTGAAAGTAGCCTTACCCAGAAAGAAGTAATGTTGGGTGCAACAAGAACAATGGTGATGCCCCTATTGAAACAAAGGCCTATTTTGAATATAAGAAAAAAGTATCATAATGGGAATGGATCCTTATATCAACAAAAGAAAAACAGCATTTTAATCATGTGAACTACAGCTATGTGTCTATGCAAACACTTGGATAAGGCCTCATGCACACGACCGTTGTGTGCATCCGTGGCCGTTGTGCCGTTTTCCGTTTTTTTTTGCGGACCCATTGACTTTCAATGGGTCCGTGGAAAAATCGGAAAATGCACCGTTTTGCAGCCGAGACCGTGATCCGTGTATCCTGTCCGTCAAAAAAATATGACCTGTCCTATTTTTTTGACGGACAACGGTTCACGGACCCATTCAAGTCAATGGGTCCGTGAAAGAACACGGATGCACACAAGATTGGCATCTGTGTCCGTGATCCGTGGCCGTAGGTTACTTTCATACAGACGGATCCGAAGATCCGTCTGCATAAAAGCTTTTTCAGAGCTGAGTTTTCACTTCGTGAAAACTCATATCCGACAGTATATTCTAACACAGAGGCGTTCCCATGGTGATGGGGACGCTTCTAGTTAGAATATACAACGAACTGTGTACATGACTGCCCCCTGCTGCCTGGCAGCACCCGATCTCTTACAGGGGGCCGTGATCCGTACAATTAACCCCTCAGGTGCCACCCCTCCCTCCCCAGTTTAAATTTCATTGGTGGCCAGTGCACCCCCCCCCCTCCCTCCCTCTATTGTATTAATAACATTGGTGCACAGTGTGCGGCCCCCCTCCCTCCCTCTATTGCATTAACATTGGTGGCAGTGTGCGCCACTGCCCCCCCTTCCTCCCTCTATTGTTTTAATACATTGGTGGCAGTGTGCGCACCCCCCCCCTTCCTCCCTCTATTCTTTTAATACATTGGTGGCAGTGTGCGGCCTCCCCTCTCCCTCCCCCCCAGATCATTGGTGGCAGCGGAGTTCCGATCGGAGTCCCAGTTTAATCGCTGGGGCTCCGATCGGTAACCATGGCAATAAGGACGCTACTGCAGTCCTGGTTGCCATGGTTACTTAGCCTTAGCAATAGTAGAAGCAACATACTTACCTGCTGGCTGCTGCGATGTCTGCGTCCGGCCGGGAGCTCCTCCTACTGGTAAGTGACAGACCTGTCACTTACCAGTAGGAGGAGCACACTGCCACCAATGTATTAAAACAATAGAGGGAGGAAGGGGAGGGGCGGGGGCGCACACTGCCACCGATGTTAATGCAATAGAGGGAGGGGGGGCGCACACTTCCACCAATGCTATTATTACAATAGAGGGAGGGGGGCGGGGGGCGCACACTTCCACCAATGCTATT
This sequence comes from Bufo gargarizans, assembly GCF_014858855.1. NCBI lineage: Eukaryota > Metazoa > Chordata > Amphibia > Anura > Bufonidae > Bufo > Bufo gargarizans. The sequence continues at coordinate 133,121,933 of NC_058086.1, forward strand.
ATTACAATAGAGGGAGGGGGGCGGGGGGCGCACACTGGCCACCAATGCTATTATTACAATAGAGGGAGGGGGGCGGGGGGGGCCGCACTGGCCACCAATGATATTCAAACTGGGGAGGGGGGGTCTGCCCCCTGCTGCCTGGCAGCCCCTTACAGGGGGCTATGATACGCACAATTAACCCCTTCAGGAGCGGCACCTGAGGGGTTAATTGTGCTGATCACGGCCCCCTGTAAGAGATCAGGTGCTGCCAGGCAGCAGGGGGCAGTCATGTACACAGTTTGTAGTATATTCTAACTAAAAGCGTCCCCATCACCATGGGAACGCCTCTGTGTTAGAATATACTGTCGGATATGAGTTTTCACAATGTATCTCATATCCGACAGTATATTCTAACATAGAGGCGTTCCCATGGTGATGGGGACGCTTCAAGTTAAAATATACCATCGGATTGGAGAAAAAAAAGGGACTCCAGACTTTACATTGAAAGTCAATGGGGACGGATCCGTTTGCAATTGCACCACATTGTGTCAGCGTCAAACGGATCCGTCACCATTGACTTGCATTGTAATTCAGGACGGATCCGTTTGGCTCCGCACAGCCAGGCGGACACCAAAACGACTTTTTTTTCATGTCCGTGGATCCTCCAAAAATCAAGGAAGACCCATGGATGAAAAAACGGCCACGGATCACGGACCAACGGAACCCCGTTTTGCGGACAGTGAAAAAATACTGTCGTGTGCATGAGCCCTAAGGAGGTCGCTGGTGACAGATTCCCTTTAATACGTTCCCTTCTTTTATGATCCAGTGCTGATTTTGGCTTCAAAAACTGCATTAAAGTGTAACTGTCATTCTTTTTTTTTTGTAATGTGATACTGACCATTTTTGTAATATATTTTAATTACTGAAATCAAACATTTCTATTAGAAAAATAGCTCTAAAGTGGCCCATTTTGAGCCTTAGCAACGCTCCTCTGTCTTCTGTTTACATAACTGTGGAGATTTGCTCACCTCTGAGCGTTGCTAAGGGCCACATTAGAGCTATTTTTCTGATAGAAATGTACAATTTCAGTAATGAAAGTATATTACAAAAATGCTCAGTATCACTGCCCCTACAAATAAAATAAAATAAAAAATAGAATGACAGACTTTAACAAGCCTGAAAAAAAGCCTATATGTATGACAACGCCCGAACTTTGCCCAATTAGAGCTGAAAGTATTAGAATGTATAATGACACACTTCTTTGGCAAGGGTAATGCTAACATCTAGTTCTCAATTAATTCAAATATTTCTAGGATGAATCACGGAGGAACAGCTCGATGCAGAGTTATAAGAAAAGATGCTCAAAATAGTTACTTCAGGGAGAATGTATTTATTAAAACAGACATTTTGTGAGAGCTCACAGGTCCTATTTAACAAAAATTGGCTGATATCTAGAGATAAGCAAACCTACCAAAATTTATTTTGTGTCCAATTCAGCCTTATCAGCCAGCAGTTACGATTTGTTCCAAATACATTTCAGTGCCCGAATTGCCCTGAAAATGTGTGTGATCCTCTGGAGTCTTCTAGTCCTTTATCCAACTTTCTTTCTTTAATGTCAAGACTGCATTAGTAATGTTAAAGTGACAGTGGCATAAATGATTATCAGTAAACGGATAGCAGCTGGTGGTAACAAACAGACTATATAAACACACTGCACTGTTGGATTTTTTATTTTATTTAAAACCTGCCCAAAAATAATCCCTTTCTGTCTTCTGATCTGTAAAATGATGGACACCATTTCAATGATTTCTGGAGGACTGGTCGTTTTTGCAGAAATTAAATTTTTTTGAGAAATTTGCAACAAATTCAGTTGGTGTAGAATCAATTCACTCATCTCTAATGCCAACATATTTGTGCCCTAGAACTTTTCCTGCTAAGAATAAGACAATAAAGAAGGGTCAAGAGGATCAGTTATCTGCAAAGATAAGAGGATGTTTAAACAGCACATGAACACTGAGACCAGGAGTGGCTGAGACACTGATGGATTTGGCATCTTCAGTACTGAGTTGATGGTGCAGAAGCCCCATGTATCACTCTAGAATGGAGGGACTTACAGTCAAAGTTCCAAACTACCCCCTTTAGGTAAACATTATTCTTTAGCTGTTCATCACCAGGGAAGGAACTTCTGACTACCATTATCTTCAGTTTTGCATGCTATACTATGTATGTGATTATTAACGTGCTTTATTGCAGACATTGTGCCTTATATGTGAAATGCTGAATGTGCCTAAGGTAATAACACGGTGGGTGTAGCTATGGACACCTAGGTTGGCTGAGGTCATAGTTCCCACCCCCTGAGCCATGCAGTGAAGGTAAAGGTGCAGCCTTTCCTTCCCCTGGGGCACAACCTGGCTTGAATGACTCCTGCCTCATAATCGATGGGGTGCCCCTGGTACTGGTGGTTTCTGGAGTCCAACTAGGGTTCCCTTTATGTACTGGTGGATGGGGCAATGTGCAGGTTGGTGATGCAAAGCAATGATAAAGCCAGTATTGTAGTAACAAGTCTACTGTACATTACTGTGGTGATTTGGGCACATACACACATGAAAAGTTGAAGTTAATAAAGAAGTTAATTCAAGCATTTGGTGTGCTCTATAGTGATGAGCGGCAGGGGTCATATTCGAATTCGCGATATTTCGCGAATATTTTTAGAATATTCGTCGAATATTCGAAAAATCGAAAATTCACGATTTTTTTCTTGAAAAAAATCGGCAAAGTAATGATTGTGTAATATGCGAATTTTCGTAATGCGGATTTTCGGATTCAAATTTTTATTGCGAATTTTTCAACTTACAACTATTAGACAAAGATTATAGCACTATATTAGCTAAATTGCTCTATATTAGATTTTTCGAATATTCGCTATATTGCTATAACAGTTTTTTCGAATATTCGTAATATATAGCAATATAGCGAATATTCGAAAAAAACGAATATAGAGCAATTTAGCTAATATAGTGCTATAATCTTCTTTGTCTAAAAGTTGAAAAATTCGCAATAAAAATTCGAATACAAAAATTCGAATTACGAAAATTCGCATATTACACAATCATTACCTTGCCGATTTTTTCCGGAAAAAAATCGAATATTCGAAATTACGAATATATATAACAATATTCGAAATATTCGCGAATTTTCGAAGTACCTATATTCGCGATAAAAATTCGAAATTAGAATATTCGTGATCAACACTAGTGCTCTACTGTTTCCATAGAATGGCGCTAGAGAAATTACAGAGTTAGGGTACTTTCACATTAGCGTTTTTCTTTTCCGGTATAGAGTTCCGTCACAGGGGCTCTATACCGGAAAAGAACTGATCAGGCATATCCCCATGCATTCTGAATGGAGAGTAATCCGTTCAGGATGCATCAGGAGGTCTTCAGTTCAGTCATTTTGACTGATCAGGCAAAAGATAAAACCGTAGCATGCTGCGGTTTTATCTCCGGCAAAAAAACTGAAGACTTGCCTGAATGCCAGTTTTGCCCATAGGAATGTATTAGTGCCGGATCCAGCATTCAAAATACCAGAATGCCGGATCCGTCCTTCCAGCCTGCGCATGCGCAGACCGGTAAAAATGTGAAAAAAAATACAAGACGGATCCGTTCTTGCAATGCATTTGTGAGACGGATCCGCATCCAGATCCGTCTCACAAATGCTTTCAGTCACATCCAAATCGGTGGATCTGGCGGGCAGTTCCGATGACGGAACTGCCCACTGGATCACATTGCCGCAAGTGTGAAAGTACTAGCGTTTTTCTTTTCCGGCATAGAGTTCTGTCACAGGGGCTCTTTACCGGAAAATAACTGATCAGGCATATCCCCATGCATTCTGAAAGGAGAGTAATGCGTTCAGGATGCATCAGGATGTCTTCAGTTCAGTCGTTTTGACTGATCAGGCAAAAGATAAAACTGTAGCATGCTACGGTTTTATCTCCGGCGAAAAAGACTGAAGACTTGCCTGAATGCCGGATCCGTCATTTTTAGGGATGAGCGAACTCGAACTGTATAGTTCGGGTTCGTACCGAATTTTGGGGTGTCCGTGACACGGACCCGAACCCGGACATTTTCGTAAAAGTCCGGGTTCGGGTTCGGTGTTCGTCGCTTTCTTCGCGCTTTTGTGACGCTTTCTTGGCGCTTTTTGAAAGGCTGCAAAGCAGCCAATCAACAAGCGTCATACTACTTGCCCCAAGAGGCCATCACAGCCATGCCTACTATTGGCATGGCTGTGATTGGCCAGAGCACCATGTGACCCAGCCTCTATTTAAGCTGGAGTCACATAGCGCCGCCCGTCACTCTGCTCTGATTAGCGTAGGGAGAGGTTGCGGCTGCGACAGTAGGGCGAGATTAGGCAGATTAACTCCTCCAAAGGACTTGATTAACTGATCGATCTGCAGCTGTGGATCATTGAGCTGCTGATCCTCAATTGCTCACTGTTTTTAGGCTGCACAGACCGTTTGTCAGTCACATTTTTCTGGGGTGATCGGCGGCCATTTTGTGTCTTGTGGTGCGCCAGCACAAGCTGCGACCAAGTGCATTTAACCCTCAATGGTGTGGTTGTTTTTTGGCTAAAGCCTACATCAGGGTGAAGCTGTCACACCAAGTGCATTTAACCAGCAATAGTCTGTTCATTTTTTGGCCATATACAAAATCAGGGGCAAGCTGCGCCTGTCACCAAGTGCATTTAACCCTCAATGGTGTGGTTGTTTTTTGGCTAAAGCCTACATCAGGGTGAAGCTGTCACACCAAGTGCATTTAACCAGCAATAGTCTGTTCATTTTTTGGCCATATACTAAATCAGGGGCAAGCTGCGCCTGTCACCAAGTGCATTTAACCCTCAATGGTGTGGTTGTTTTTTGGCTAAAGCCTACATCAGGGTGAAGCTGTCACACCAAGTGCATTTAACCAGCAATAGTCTGTTTATTTTTTGGCCATATCCCAGTCTAATTCTGTCACTAAATCCATACCGGTCACCCAGCGCCTAAATACTAGGCCTCAAATTTATATCCAGCTAAATCTGTCCCTAGTGCTGTAGCTGGGCGAGTTATTTAGTGTCCGTTCAAGCACATTTCTTGTTCTGGGTTGAAATACAATTCCCAATTTAGCAATTTCATAATTTAGTGGTTTCTGCTATATCAGAGCTATTTGAAATCTATCCCTAAAAGGGTATATAATATTCAAGGTGCACATTGGGTCATTCAGAATAACTTCACACACACCCGCTACTGTGTATTTCCAAGTCTAATTCTGTCACTAAACCCATACCTGTCACGCAGCGCCTAAATACTAGGCCTCAAATTTATATCCAGCTAAATCTGTCCCTAGTGCTGTAGCTGGGCGAGTTATTTAGTGTCCGTTCAAGCACATTTCTTGTTCTGGGTTGAAATACAATTCCCAATTTAGCAATTTCATAATTTAGTGGTTTCTGCTATATCAGAGCTATTTGAAATCTATCCCTAAAAGGGTATATAATATTCAAGGTGCACATTGGGTCATTCAGAATAACTTCACACACACCCGCTACTGTGTATTTCCAAGTCTAATTCTGGCACTAAACCCATACCTGTCACCCAGCGCCTAAATACTAGGCCTCAAATTTATATCCCGCTAAATCTGTCCTTAGTGCTGTAGCTGGGCGAGTTATTTAGTGTCCGTTCAAGCACATTTCTTGTTCTGGGTTGAAATACAATTCCCAATTTAGCAATTTCATAATTTAGTGGTTTCTGCTATATCAGAGCTATTTGAAATCTATCCCTAAAAGGGTATATAATATTCAAGGTGCACATTGGGTCATTCAGAATAACTTCACACACACCCGCTACTGTGTATTTCCAAGTCTAATTCTGGCACTAAACCCATACCTGTCACCCAGCGCCTAAATACTAGGTCTCAAATTTATATCCCGCTAAATCTGTCCTTAGTGCTGTAGCTGGGCGAGTTATTTAGTGTCCGTTCAAGCACATTTCTTGTTCTGGGTTGAAATACAATTCCCAATTTAGCAATTTCATAATTTAGTGGTTTCTGCTATATCAGAGCTATTTGAAATCTATCCCTAAAAGGGTATATAATATTCAAGGTGCACATTGGGTCATTCAGAATAACTTCACACACACCCGCTACTGTGTATTTCCAAGTCTAATTCTGGCACTAAACCCATACCTGTCACCCAGCGCCTAAATACTAGGCCTCAAATTTATATCCCGCTAAATCTGTCCTTAGTGCTGTAGCTGGGCGAGTTATTTAGTGTCCGTTCAAGCACATTTCTTGTTCTGGGTTGAAATACAATTCCCAATTTAGCAATTTCATAATTTAGTGGTTTCTGCTATATCAGAGCTATTTGAAATCTATCCCTAAAAGGGTATATAATATTCAAGGTGCACATAGGGTCATTCAGAATAACTTCACACACACGCTTCTGTGCATTTCCAAGTCTAATTCTGTCACTAAATCCATACCGGTCACCCAGCGCCTAAATACTAGGCCTCAAATTTATATCCAGCTAAATCTGTCCCTAGTGCTGTAGCTGGGCGAGTTATTTAGTGTCCGTTCAAGCACATTTCTTGTTCTGGGTTGAAATACAATTCCCAATTTAGCAATTTCATAATTTAGTGGTTTCTGCTATATCAGAGCTATTTGAAATCTATCCCTAAAAGGGTATATAATATTCAAGGTGCACATTGGGTCATTCAGAATAACTTCACACACACCCGCTACTGTGTATTTCCAAGTCTAATTCTGGCACTAAACCCATACCTGTCACCCAGCGCCTAAATACTAGGCCTCAAATTTATATCCCGCTAAATCTGTCCTTAGTGCTGTAGCTGGGCGAGTTATTTAGTGTCCGTTCAAGCACATTTCTTGTTCTGGGTTGAAATACAATTCCCAATTTAGCAATTTCATAATTTAGTGGTTTCTGCTATATCAGAGCTATTTGAAATCTATCCCTAAAAGGGTATATAATATTCAAGGTGCACATAGGGTCATTCAGAATAACTTCACACACCCGCTACTGTGCATTTCCAAATCTAATTCTGTCACTAAACCCATACCTGTCACCCAGCGCCTAAATACTAGGCCTCAAATTTATATCCCGCTAAATCTCTCGTTACCGCTGTCCTGTTGTGGCTGGGAAAGTTATTTAGTGTCCGTCAAAGCACATTTTTTGTTCTGGGTTGAAATACAATTCCCAATTTAGCAATTTCATAATTTAGTCGTTTCTGCTATATCAGAGCTATTTGAAATCTATCCCTAAAAGGGTAGATCATATTGAAGGTGCACATAGGGTCATTCAGAATAACTTCACACACACGCTTCTGTGCATTTCCAAGTCTAATTCTGTCACTAAATCCATACCGGTCACCCAGCGCCTAAATACTAGGCCTCAAATTTATATCCCGCTGAATTTGAATACAATACATTGGGCCAAATAATATATTTGTTGTTGTGGTGAACCATAACAATGAGAAAAACATCTAGTAAGGGACGCGGACGTGGACATGGTCGTGGTGGTGTTAGTGGACCCTCTGGTGCTGGGAGAGGACGTGGCCGTTCTGCCACATCCACACGTCCTAGTGTACCAACTACCTCAGGTCCCAGTAGCCGCCAGAATTTACAGCGATATATGGTGGGGCCCAATGCCGTTCTAAGGATGGTAAGGCCTGAGCAGGTACAGGCATTAGTCAATTGGGTGGCCGACAGTGGATCCAGCACGTTCACATTATCTCCCACCCAGTCTTCTGCAGAAAGCGCACAGATGGCGCCTGAAAACCAACCCCATCAGTCTGTCACATCACCCCCATGCATACCAGGGAAACTGTCTCAGCCTCAAGTTATGCAGCAGTCTCTTATGCTGTTTGAAGACTCCGCTGGCAGGGTTTCCCAAGGGCATCCACCTAGCCCTTCCCCAGCGGTGAAAGACATAGAATGCACTGACGCACAACCACTTATGTTTCCTGATGATGAGGACATGGGAATACCACCTCAGCATGTCTCTGATGATGACGAAACACAGGTGCCAACTGCTGCGTCTTTCTGCAGTGTGCAGACTGAACAGGAGGTCAGGGATCAAGACTGGGTGGAAGACGATGCAGGGGACGATGAGGTCCTAGACCCCACATGGAATGAAGGTCGTGCCACTGACTTTCACAGTTCGGAGGAAGAGGCAGTGGTGAGACCGAGCCAACAGCGTAGCAAAAGAGGGAGCAGTGGGCAAAAGCAGAACACCCGCCGCCAAGAGACTCCGCCTGCTACTGACCGCCGCCATCTGGGACCGAGCACCCCAAAGGCAGCTTCAAGGAGTTCCCTGGCATGGCACTTCTTCAAACAATGTGCTGACGACAAGACCCGAGTGGTTTGCACGCTGTGCCATCAGAGCCTGAAGCGAGGCATTAACGTTCTGAACCTGAGCACAACCTGCATGACCAGGCACCTGCATGCAAAGCATGAACTGCAGTGGAGTAAACACCTTAAAACCAAGGAAGTCACTCAGGCTCCCCCTGCTACCTCTTCTGCTGCTGCCGCCTCGGCCTATTCTGCTGCTGCCGCCTCGGCCTCTTCCTCCGCCTCTGGAGGAACGTTGGCACCTGCCGCCCAGCAAACAGGGGATGTACCACCAACACCACCACCACCACCTCCGTCACCAAGCGTCTCAACCATGTCACACGCCAGCGTTCAGCTCTCCATCTCACAAACATTTGATAGAAAGCGTAAATTCCCACCTAGCCACCCTCGATCCCTGGCCCTGAATGCCAGCATTTCTAAACTACTGGCCTATGAAATGCTGTCATTTAGGCTGGTGGACACAGACAGCTTCAAACAGCTCATGTCGCTTGCTGTCCCACAGTATGTTGTTCCCAGCCGGCACTACTTCTCCAAGAGAGCCGTGCCTTCCCTGCACAACCAAGTATCCGATAAAATCAAGTGTGCACTGCGCAACGCCATCTGTGGCAAGGTCCACCTAACCACAGATACGTGGACCAGTAAGCACGGCCAGGGACGCTATATCTCCCTAACTGCACACTGGGTAAATGTAGTGGCAGCTGGGCCCCAGGCGGAGAGCTGTTTGGCGCACGTCCTTCCGCCGCCAAGGATCGCAGGGCAACATTCTTTGCCTCCTGTTGCCACCTCCTCCTTCTCGGCTTCCTCCTCCTCTTCTTCCACCTGCTCATCCAGTCAGCCACACACCTTCACCACCAACTTCAGCACAGCCCGGGGTAAACGTCAGCAGGCCATTCTGAAACTCATATGTTTGGAGGACAGGCCCCACACCGCACAGGAGTTGTGGCGGGGTATAGAACAACAGACCGACGAGTGGTTGCTGCCGGTGAGCCTCAAGCCCGGCCTGGTGGTGTGTGATAATGGGCGAAATCTCGTTGCAGCTCTGGGACTAGCCAATTTGACGCACATCCCTTGCTTGGCGCATGTGCTGAATTTGGTGGTGCAGAAGTTCATTCACAACTACCCCGACATGTCAGAGCTGCTGCATAAAGTGCGGGCCGTCTGTTCGCGCTTCCGGCGTTCACATCCTGCTGCTGCTCGCCTGTCTGCGCTACAGCGTAACTTCGGCCTTCCCGCTCACCGCCTCATATGCGACGTGCCCACCAGGTGGAACTCCACCTTGCACATGCTGGACAGACTGTGCGAGCAGCAGCAGGCCATAGTGGAGTTTCAGCTGCAGCACACACGGGTCAGTCGCACTACAGAACAGCACCACTTCACCACCAATGACTGGGCCTCCATGCGAGACCTGTGTGCCCTGTTGCGCTGTTTCGAGTACTCCACCAACATGGCCAGTGGCGATGACACCGTTATCAGCGTTACAATACCACTTCTATGTCTCCTTGAGAAAACACTTAGGGCGATGATGGAAGAGGAGGTGGCCCAGGAGGAGGAGGAGGAGGAGGAGGAGGAAGAGGGGTCATTTTTAGCACTTTCAGGCCAGTCTCTTCGAAGTGACTCAGAGGGAGGTTTTTGGCAACAGCAGAGGCCAGGTACAAATGTGGCCAGCCAGGGCCCACTACTGGAGGACGAGGAGGACGAGGATGAGGAGGAGGTGGAGGAGGATGAGGATGAAGCATGGTCACAGCGGGGTGGCACCCAACGCAGCTCGGGTCCATCACTGGTGCGTGGCTGGGGGGAAAGGCAGGACGATGACGATACGCCTCCCACAGAGGACAGCTTGTCCTTATCCCTGGGCAGCCTGGCACACATGAGCGACTACATGCTGCAGTGCCTGCGCAACGACAGCAGAGTTGCCCACATTTTAACCTGTGCGGACTACTGGGTTGCCACCCTGCTGGATCCACGCTACAAAGACAATGTGCCCACCTTACTTCCTGCACTGGAGCGTGATAGGAAGATGCGCGAGTACAAGCGCACGTTGGTAGACGCGCTACTGAGAGCATTCCCAAATGTCACAGGGGAACAAGTGGAAGCCCAAGGCCAAGGCAGAGGAGGAGCAAGAGGTCGCCAAGGCAGCTGTGTCACGGCCAGCTCCTCTGAGGGCAGGGTTAGCATGGCAGAGATGTGGAAAACTTTTGTCAACACGCCACAGCTAACTGCACCACCACCTGATACGCAACGTGTTAGCAGGAGGCAACATTTCACTAACATGGTGGAACAGTACGTGTGCACACCCCTCCACGTACTGACTGATGGTTCGGCCCCATTCAACTTCTGGGTCTCTAAATTGTCCACGTGGCCAGAGCTAGCCTTTTATGCCTTGGAGGTGCTGGCCTGCCCGGCAGCCAGCGTTTTGTCTGAACGTGTATTCAGCACGGCAGGGGGCGTCATTACAGACAAACGCAGCCGCCTGTCTACAGCCAATGTGGACAAGCTGACGTTCATAAAAATGAACCAGGCATGGATCCCACAGGACCTGTCCGTCCCTTGTCCAGATTAGACATTAACTACCTCCCCATAACCATATATTATTGGACTCCAGGGCACTTCCTCATTCAATCCTATTTTTATTTTCATTTTACCATTATTATTGCGATGCTACCCAAAGTTGAATGAACCTCTCCTCTGCCTGTGTGCTAGGCCTAAATATATGCCAATGGACTGTTGCAGTGGTGGCTGACATGAAGCCTGATTCTCTGCTATGACATGCAGACTGATTCTCTGCTGACATGAAGCCAGATCCTCTGTTACGGGACCTCTCTCCTCTGCCTGGGTGCTGGGCCTAAATTTATGACAATGGACTGTTGCAGTGGTGGCTGACGTGAAGCCTCATTCTCTGCTATGACATGCAGACTGATTCTCTGCTGACATGAAGCCAGATTGTCTGTTACGGGACCTCTCTCCTCTGCCTGTGTGCTAGGCCTAAATATATGCCAATGGACTGTTGCAGTGGTGGCTGACGTGAAGCCTGATTCTCTGCTATGACATGCAGACTGATTCTCTGCTGACATGAAGCCAGATCCTCTGTTACGGGACCTCTCTCCTCTGCCTGTGTGTGTGCTGGGCCTAAATATATGCCAATGGACTGTTGCAGTGGTGGCTGACGTGAAGCCTCATTCTCTGCTATGACATGCAGACTAATTCTCTGCTGACATGAAGACAGATTCTCTGTTACGGGACCTCCCTCCTCTGCCTGGGTGCTGGGCCTAAATATATGCCAATGGACTGTTGCAGTGGTGGGTGACGTGAAGCCTCATTCTCTGCTATGACATGCAGACTAATTCTCTGCTGACATGAAGCCAGATTGTCTGTTACGGGACCTCTCTCCTCTGCCTGTGTGTGTGCTGGGCCTAAATATATGCCAATGGACTGTTGCAGTGGTGGCTGACGTGACGCCTCATTCTCTGCTATGACATGCAGACTAATTCTCTGCTGACATGAAGACAGATTCTCTGTTACGGGACCTCTCTCCTCTGCCTGTTTGTGTGTTGGGCCGAAATATATGCCAATGGACTGTTGCAGTGGTGGCTGACGTGAAGCCTCATTCTCTGCTATGACATGCAGACTAATTCTCTGCTGACATGAAGACAGATTCTCTGTTACGGGACCTCCCTCCTCTGCCTGGGTGCTGGGCCTAAATATATGCCAATGGACTGTTGCAGTGGTGGGTGACGTGAAGCCTGATTCTCTGCTATGACATGCAGACTAATTCTCTGCTGACATGAAGACAGATTCTCTGTTACGGGACCTCTCTCCTCTGCCTGTGTGTGTGCTGGGCCTAAATATATGCCAATGGACTGTTGCAGTGGTGGCTGACGTGAAGCCTCATTCTCTGCTATGACATGCAGACTAATTCTCTGCTGACATGAAGACAGATTCTCTGTTACGGGACCTCCCTCCTCTGCCTGGGTGCTGGGCCTAAATATATGCCAATGGACTGTTGCAGTGGTGGCTGACGTGAAGCCTCATTCTCTGCTATGACATGCAGACTGATTCTCTGCTGACATGAAGCCAGATCGTCTGTTACGGGACCTCTCTGCTCTGCCTGTGTGCTAGGCCTAAATATATGCTAATGGACTGTTGCAGTGGTGGGTGACGTGAAGCCTCATTCTCTGCTATGACATGCAGACTGATTCTCTGCTGTCATGAAGCCAGATTGTCTGTTACGGGACCTCTCTGCTCTGCCTGTGTGCTAGGCCTAAATATATGCCAATGGACTGTTGCAGTGGTGGGTGACGTGAAGCCTCATTCTCTGCTATGACATGCAGACTAATTCTCTGCTGACATGAAGACAGATTCTCTGTTACGGGACCTCCCTCCTCTGCCTGGGTGCTGGGCCTAAATATATGCCAATGGACTGTTGCAGTGGTGGGTGACGTGAAGCCTCATTCTCTGCTATGACATGCAGACTAATTCTCTGCTGACATGAAGCCAGATTGTCTGTTACGGGACCTCTCTCCTCTGCCTGTGTGTGTGCTGGGCCTAAATATATGCCAATGGACTGTTGCAGTGGTGGCTGACGTGAAGCCTCATTCTCTGCTATGACATGCAGACTAATTCTCTGCTGACATGAAGACAGATTCTCTGTTACGGGACCTCTCTCCTCTGCCTGTGTGTGTGCTGGGCCTAAATATATGCCAATGGACTGTTGCAGTGGTGGCTGACGTGAAGCCTCATTCTCTGCTATGACATGCAGACTAATTCTCTGCTGACATGAAGACAGATTCTCTGTTACGGGACCTCCCTCCTCTGCCTGGGTGCTGGGCCTAAATATATGCCAATGGACTGTTGCAGTGGTGGGTGACGTGAAGCCTGATTCTCTGCTATGACATGCAGACTAATTCTCTGCTGACATGAAGACAGATTCTCTGTTACGGGACCTCTCTCCTCTGCCTGTGTGTGTGCTGGGCCTAAATATATGCCAATGGACTGTTGCAGTGGTGGCTGACGTGAAGCCTCATTCTCTGCTATGACATGCAGACTAATTCTCTGCTGACATGAAGACAGATTCTCTGTTACGGGACCTCCCTCCTCTGCCTGGGTGCTGGGCCTAAATATATGCCAATGGACTGTTGCAGTGGTGGCTGACGTGAAGCCTCATTCTCTGCTATGACATGCAGACTGATTCTCTGCTGACATGAAGCCAGATCGTCTGTTACGGGACCTCTCTGCTCTGCCTGTGTGCTAGGCCTAAATATATGCCAATGGACTGTTGCAGTGGTGGGTGACGTGAAGCCTCATTCTCTGCTATGACATGCAGACTGATTCTCTGCTGTCATGAAGCCAGATTGTCTGTTACGGGACCTCTCTGCTCTGCCTGTGTGCTAGGCCTAAATATATGCCAATGGACTGTTGCAGTGGTGGGTGACGTGAAGCCTCATTCTCTGCTATGACATGCAGACTGATTCTCTGCTGTCATGAAGCCAGATTGTCTGTTACGGGACCTCTCTGCTCTGCCTGTGTGCTAGGCCTAAATATATGCCAATGGACTGTTGCAGTGGTGGGTGACGTGAAGCCTCATTCTCTGCTATGACATGCAGACTGATTCTCTGCTGACATGAAGCCAGATTGTCTGTTACGGGACCTCTCTCCTCTGCCTGTGTGCTAGGCCTAAATATATGCCAATAGACTGTTGCAGTGGTGGCTGACGTGAAGCCTCATTCTCTGCTATGACATGCAGACTAATTCTCTGCTGACATGAAGCCAGATTGTCTGTTACGGGACCTCTCTCCTCTGCCTGGGTGCTGGGCCTAAATTTATGACAATGGACTGTTGCAGTGGTGGCTGACGTGAAGCCTGATTCTCTGCTATGACATGCAGACTGATTCTCTGCTGACATGAAGCCAGATCCTCTGTTACGGGACCTCTCTCCTCTGCCTGTGTGTGTGCTGGGCCTAAATATATGCCAATGGACTGTTGCAGTGGTGGCTGACGTGAAGCCTCATTCTCTGCTATGACATGCAGACTGATTCTCTGCTGACATGAAGCCAGATTCTCTGTTACGGGACCTCTCTCCTCTGCCTGTGTGTGTGCTGGGCCTAAATATATGCCAATGGACTGTTGCAGTGGTGGCTGACGTGAAGCCTCATTCTCTGCTATGACATGCAGACTAATTCTCTGCTGACATGAAGACAGATTCTCTGTTACGGGACCTCCCTCCTCTGCCTGGGTGCTGGGCCTAAATATATGCCAATGGACTGTTGCAGTGGTGGCTGACGTGAAGCCTCATTCTCTGCTATGACATGCAGACTAATTCTCTGCTGACATGAAGACAGATTCTCTGTTACGGGACCTCTCTCCTCTGCCTGGGTGCCGGGGCCTAAATATCTGAGAATGGACTGTTCCAGTGGTGGGTGACGGGAAGCCAGATTCTCTGCTATGGAACCTCTCTCCAATTGATTTTGGTTAATTTTTATTTATTTAATTTTTAATTTAATTCATTTCCCTATCCACATTTGTTTGCAGGGGATTTACCTACATGTTGCTGCCTTTTGCAGCCCTCTAGCTCTTTCCTGGGCTGTTTTACAGCCTTTTTAGTGCCGAAAAGTTCGGGTCCCCATTGACTTCAATGGGGTTCGGGTTCGGGACGAAGTTCGGATCGGGTTCGGATCCCGAACCCGAACATTTCCGGGATGTTCGGCCGAACTTCTCGAACCCGAACATCCAGGTGTTCGCTCAACTCTAGTCATTTTCCCCCATATGAATGTATTAAAAGACTGAAGACTTACCGGAATGCCGGATCCATCCTTCCGGAACACACAGCGCCGGATCCAGCGTTAATGCAAGTCAATGGGAAAAAGTCCGGATCCGGCGTTCAGTCAAAGTGTCCCGGATTTTTGGCCGGAGGTAAAAATACAACATGCTACGGTTTTCTGAAAAGCCTGATCAGTCAAAAAGACTGACCTGAACACATCCTGATGCATCCTGAACAGATTGCTCTCCATTCAGAATGCATTAGGATAAAACTGATCAGTTCTTTTCCGGATTTGAGCCCCGAGGACGGAACTCAGCTCCTGAAAAGAAAAACGCTTGTGTGAAAGTAGCCTAACCACTGATGTCTTGCAATGCTGGAGTTCTAGGTTTGAATGTGATCAAGGGCCACATGTACTGTACACAGAGTCTGTATGTTCTCCCTGTGTTTGGATGGTTTTCTACTGGATACTCTGGTTTCCTACCACATTCCAAATTAATTCACCAATTATGAGTTGATATAGGAAATAGAGTTATTTTTCTTCTTAACTTTTCCCATTTGGGTCCAGTTGCGGGAGAGAGCCCCTCATTCTGTAAATCCCTTAGATGCCACGATCACTATGGATCACAGCATCTAAGGGGTTAAATGTATGGGGTGGCATTATCAGCAAGGTGGCCATTGAATCTAAAGAGCTATGTGTCTATGCAAATAGTTGGATAGGAAGGACCACATGTGTCAAGTTCCATGCACTACTTTTTGGATGTATTTTCAGCGAATAAATACACACTGCGTGCATTTGATGTAGTGTTTGTGCTAAAAAAGACTATGTGCGCCAGGCAGGCTTGGTTATGGGTAGAGTTATTTTTCAGCTATACATATACGCATATGCTTTTTATAACGCTGCAGGCCAGATATATCATAGACCATCAGCGTACGCCTTGTCATAAATTATGAGCATCATCGGTCACTCCATGCACCTATACTGATATCTACGACAGCACCTTCTTTTCTTCTTTTTGTGCACAAGTGCCGTTTAAAAAGTCACAAACGTGCAGCTTGTGACTTTTTCATTCCACAAAAGTTGCATATTGTGATGCTAAAACTGCTCCATTCACTTATTGATATATTTGGAACCAGGGGCGTAGCGTGGGGGGTGCCGGGGGGGCTGTTGCCCCGGGCGCCAAATTGCAGGGGGCGCTCGGCAGCAGGCAATTTTTAAAGGAGGGAAGCAGGCATTTCCATTCTGCCTCATAGGCTTCAGGACAGGTCAAGAATGTATTGGTTCTTAGAGGGAATGATGTCATAAGATAATGTGACCGCTTCCTCCCGCCCCTTACAGACTGAGCCAGATGCAGGAAAAGGGCTGTAAGGAGAAGCAGAGCAGCGTCCAGAGCAGGGAGAGTGCAGGCCCTTACAGCATGCTGTGCTCAGTGATTTCTGGTGAGGGGTTTGGGGGCTGTATTTTTATGTAGTTTGTAGTGGAGTATATGAGGGGTGTGAGCTGCTAGAAGCTTTTATAAAGTCACCCACAGTTACATTGCTCACCATACAGTACATCCCCTTACATTAGGTATTTTAAAGGGAGTCTGTCATCAAAGTTTCACCTTTTTAACCCTTCCCATAGCTTTCTAGCAGCCTTACAGTTAATAAAAACGTTACCTTTATGATCAATCCTGGACTTATAAAACCGTCAAAAAAACAACTTAGTAACATATGCAAATGAGGGCTCGCAAGTTCCCAGGGGCGGCGTTACCCTCGTAGGTGCCCAGCTAACTCAGCCTTATTGTCGCTTTCCGCTGCCCAGTCTTTCCCTCTGCTCGCCCATCCTTCCCCTATGACCGCCCATCTACTTACTTCTTGTTTCGCTGAGATCCCACGCCTGCGCACTAAGCCCGTCAGCCGATGCTTGCGCACTGCGATGCCCATTCCTTGTACGGCGTCACAGTAATTAATGCGCATGCGCCGGCTAGCGGCGCGAAGCTGGCGCATGTCCATTCATTACTGTGATGCCGTATAAAGAATGGGCATTGCAGTGCGCATGCGCCGGCCATCGGACTGAATGCGCAGGCGCGGGATCTCGGCGAAACAAGAAGTAAGAAGATGGGCGGTCAGAGGGAAAGAATGGGCGGAGGGAAGCGACAATAGGGCTGACCTAGCTGAGCACCTACGAGGGTAACACCGCCCCTGGGCACTTGCGAGCCCTCATTTGCATATACTACTAAGTTGTTTTTTGCCGGTTTTATAAGTCCAGGATTGCTCATAAAGGTAACGTTTTTATTAACTGTAAGGCTGCTATAAAGCTATGGGAAGGGTTAAAAAAGGTGAAACTTTGATGACAGGCTCCCTTTAACTCCATAAGGTGGTTTTGCCTCGTCTGTGCGCTCTCCACACTGTGGGTTTTGTCTCCTCTGTGCCCCCTCCACACAGTGGTAAAGACGAGCGAATTTCAGATTTTGAAATTAGTTTACACTTCGTTTGGTGGTAGAAGCAGAATTGCATTATGGATTCCGTTACCACAGACCATAACGCAATTCTATGACGTAGAATGCATAACGGAATGCCTTTAGAGGCATTCCGTTATTCCTTCTGTCATAATAGAAGTCTATAGGCTGCATAACGGATCCGTCCGGTTTCCGTTATGCAGAGGAGTCCTCTCCTGCCTCTAAAGGCATTCCGTTATGCATTCTACGTCATAGAATTGCGTTATGGTCTGTGGTAACGGAATCCATAATGCAACTCTGCTTCTACCATAAAACGAAGCACAAACAAATTTTATAACATGAAATTCGCTCATCCCTACACAGTGGTTTTGCCTCCTCTGTGCCCCTTCCACACGGATTAGAATATATAATGGCCGCCTCTGTATTATTAGTATATATAATAGCCCTGTCTGTATTATTATACTATATAATAGCCCCCTCTGTATTATTATAATATATAATAGCTCCCTATGTATTATTATTATTATTATAATATATAATAGCCCCCTATGTATTATAATATATAATAGCCCCCTGTGTATTATTATTATTATAATAAATAATAGCCCCCTATGTATTATTATAATATATAATAGCCCCCTATGTATTATTATAATATATAATGGCCCCTCTGTAATATTAGTATATATGAGTGTGCCTCAACTCTGGTCCACCTATCTGTCTGGCTCTACCACAGTATTGGGGGGCAGCAGGATAACAGTGTTGAGGTACAAGGAGGGGAGGATGATAGTAAAGTGAGGAATCTAAAAATGCTTTCTGTGAAACTCTGTAGAGGCGCAGCTGAAAGAAGGTGTCATGGCGGTCTTATCTCCGAATAAAGACGTTGAGGAAAGTCTACATCACAGGAGATGTCACTGGATGGATGGGGTATGTGGTGCTGTATTATACTGTATATTTTGTAGTGATGTATGTAATGTCCAAACACATTTGTTTCACGGTAGGGTTGGGGGGTGGATTGAGAATTTGGCCCACCCTGCAGCATCCTGGCCCCAGACTTCAGGTCACACTGTGCGTGTTCTAAATTCTGGGGCCTTATACCCATCTACTACATAATCTCTACTTAGAGAGTTACCACCATCTTATCTGTGGTGTTACATAGGACTGCTACATTATCTGTAAAAGGGGCGTGTCCACAGGTTGGGAGGGGGGGGGCGCAATACATGGCTCACCCCGGGTGCTGGCAACCCACGCTACGCCACTGTTTGGAACAAACAGTTTTACAGATTCTAGGACAGGACACTTATCAGTAAAGATTAATCATTTAGCCAAAACAGCAATCTGCATGCAATGTAAAATAATCTAGGGGAATTTAGATTTTATCTCAAGACACGGAGGCTCCTATTGCTTTATCTCTCTTTACTGACAACCACAGCAGCAATAATATCACCATGGCAACAGGCCCTCCCCTTATAGCCCCTATATAGTGTCCATGGAATAGGAACTCCTCTCTTTCTTTGCTGCTGCCACAGATGAGTATACATGTCTTAATTCCTCACTGTTAGCCATTACTGTGTATGCAGCTTAGTTGCTGTCCCCAATCTTCCTCTGGGGTTTGGGGACTTGTATATTTTCCCTTCTCCCTAGGTTATCCAGCATTCAGCCTTTATTTCCGGAGGCTCTTCCTCCCATAGGGTTCCTTTGGCCCCTCGCCCTCTCCTTTTTTCTGACCAGTTTCTCCGCCGTCTCTATCCTCTCCACTTACCTACAGTGGGCGGGCATTCGTTCGCTCGTTCATTGCCGCGGCCGAGGTCTCGCGAGACTTCGGCCGCCATCGCGAGTTTTCAGCGGCCGGAATCTTCTTTATTCGGCCGCACTCTTCTTCCGGGCCCACTCTACTTCCTTGCGCCATTTCTTTTTCGCGCCCTTTTTTCGCATGCTCTCCTTCTCCCCTTCGACCATGCCCCTCCGCTTCCGGTCCTCAGTATTCCATGCGATCAGCAGCCCCTGCATTCGGCTCCTGTGTCTACCGCCCTTGCTAGTGTGGGTAACTCACCCTTACTAGCTTTAGTCTATTGTGGCCATATATTTATATTATTTTAGCTAGACTGCTTCCCTTACGGATAGGTCCATTCTGTAATTGCAGTCTTCTTCTCTGTAATAGGTCCTACCACCATGTCCCAGCAAGGTATGCCTCCCAGTCCTCAGGCTGAGGACTCTGATTTAGCGGTCCATTCCCCTTGCTATAATCCCCCTCCATGCTCCAGAGGAGTTTCCCCTCTTTTAGACCTATCCCAAGCGGACGCCTTCCAGCATTCTGTCTCGGACGCTATTTTGGCAGCCATGGGGTCAATGTCTCAGACCCTATGTAGGTCCATTTGACGCCCTGAGAGCGCAAGCTTCCACATCCATGGAGCTCCCTCATGCTGCCAGAAACCCCTCGAATGGTGTGTCTTTTGCCACCCTTGATAGCGTGCCTACGACGCGCAAAAGAGCCTTACCACGCCAGGCAGAAAAGGCGCGGAACTGAAAATTAGTGATGAGCGGGAGGTGCCATATTCAATGAAATTCGTGAATATTCGCTAGAATATTTGTCTCATAATCGTCGAAATCGAATATTCGTCATTATTCTAGTTATTGCGATTAATATGCGATTTAAATAATCGCGTATTGCGATTTTAACTTAAGGCAACTTTCCTATTGGTTTGATATCTCGAGTTTCTTCAGTTCGGTCGGAGTTCAGTGTTGAAACAGAATTAGATGTGGCATCGAAGAAAGAGGAGGATTTCCTATTGCATGGACACTATATAGGTGCTATAAGGGGAGGGCCTGTTGCCATGGTGATATGCTAATCTCAGGATGTTTTTTCTTTGCTGCTGTGGTTGTCAGTAAAGAGAAATAAAGCAATAGGAGCCTCCGTGTCTTTCATAAAATCATGACTGTATGTCATGAAATAGGAAAATCATGTAATTGTGTATTTATACCCAGATAATTAAAGGGTTTTTGTCACTTCAGAAAGTGGCATTTTTCATGTAGAGAAAGTTAATACAAGGCACTTACTAATGTATTGTCATTGTCCATATTGCTTCCTTTGCTGGCTGGATTCATTTTTCCATCACATTATACACTGCTCGTTTTCATGGTTACGACCACCCTGCAATCCATCAGCAGTGGCCATGCTTGCACACTATAGGAAAAAGCACCAGCCTATGTGAGCTCCCATGATCCCGGCCACCAGAAATTCTGGTGCTTTTTTCTATAGTGTGCAAGCACGGCCACCGCTGATGGATTGCAGGGTGGTCGTAACCATGGAATCGAGCAGTGTTTAATGTGATGGAAAAATAAATTCAGCCAGCAAAGGAGGCAATATGGATGATAACAATGCATTAGTAAGGCCCCTTTCACATGGGCGAGTATTCCGCGCGGATACGATGCTCTATATCCTGCATTTTTCACGTAACGCAGGCCCCATAGAAATGAATGGGCCGCGTGAAAATCGCAAGCATCCGCAAGCAAGTGCGGATGCGGTGCGATTTTCACGCACGGTTGCTAGGAGACGATCGGGATGGAGACCCGATCATTATTATTCTCCCTTATAACATGGTTATAAGGGAAAATAATAGCATTCTGAATACAGAATGCATAGTAAAATAGCGCTGGAGGGGTTAAAATAAATTATTTACCTCACCTTAATCCACTTGCTCGCGTAGCCGGCATCTCCTTCTGTCTTCATCTTAGCTGTGTGTAGCAACAAGGACCTTTGGTGACGTCACAGTCATCACATGATCCATGACATGATCTTTTACCATGGTGATGGATCATGTGATGACTGTGACGTCACCACAGGTCCTGTTGCTACACAGAAGGAGATGCCGGCTACGCGAGCAAGTGGACTAAGGTGAGGTAAATTGTTTTTTATTTTTTTAACCCCTCCAGCACTATTTTACTTAGCATTCTGTATTCAGAATGCTATTATTTACCCTTATAACCATGTTATAAGGGAAAAAATTACAATCTACAGAACACCGATCCCACGAGTGCAAAACGCATTACAATGTTTTGCACTCGTGCGGAAAAATTGCGTGTTGCCGCAACGCACCCGCACATTTTCCCGCAACGCCCGTCTGAAAGAGGCCTAAGTGCCTTTTTTTTACTTTCTCTCTGAAGCGACCAAACCCCTTTAGTGCATAGCTCCTGGACCCCAGTATTAAATCTGTAATAGGGACCCCAGCTACCATGCACCGCTTGGAATATTGAGGTCTTCCTATATGGTCGGTGGTGGCTTTGAGCCTCCCAGGGATCAGGTCTTAAATGTGACCACTGCTTCTCCACTCCCTGTAGCTAAACTCCAGCCTGTTTTTGCGAACATTTTCAGTAAAATCAGGTTAGTCTGCTTGTCTCTTTACTTTTGTTTGTGCAAATGTAAAAATATTGCACATGTTTATATCAGTGTCCCAGTGCTCTAAACCTCTTGTCATTTCCTCCTTAGCAGCTTCGCTTCCTGAAGAAACCGCACACAGCCGAGTATGCCTCAATACCTTCCTCTTTCTGCAGTATATATTTTATGTGATAAAGAGAGGGAAATAAGTAAGGCAGAGTGAAGCTCAGATCATGGACGATTCTCTATGTCCTTCAATTAGCAATGCTTTTTAGTGTAAGAACCTATAGAAACTACTGTAGGAACCACATGAAGACCTCATCCCTTATACTAAAATATATAGAAGCGTCTTGCATCAGATCTAATGAAAGCAGCACGTTTGAGCAGTGCATTGCACAAGGGTGGATGTGGGTGCCACTGCCAGTATTTTGATGTGACCAATAATACAAGGAATGAAACTACTGAGTGACATCATTTTGTTTCTACATTCCAAAAAGTCCCTAGTGCAGAAATGTGCACAGACACTTTTATTTGGCTATGTTTGAAGATAAGTCTTCTCCACAAAAAATCATACCTTTGTCATATGCAGCTTTTCCTTTGCTATGTAGGCAATGTTTTCTTGGTGTGGTCAGGCACTGAATTTCAGTGCGGCAAATTTGTCACCTTCCTCAATGAAACCAGTGACATGAATATGAAGTTTACTTTTAATTATGGCGGAACGAAATTGGAGTCTTGGTAGCGGTTAGAGAGGGTGACTTAATCACTAAGGGTCATCGCAAACCTACTGCCACTAACTCTTTACTCCACCAGTAAAACTTTCATCCACCTAGCGTGAAAAGTTCTGTCCCCTACGGTCAGTTTATTAGACTGAAAATAATAAATAATACAGAGGCGGGATATGAAGAACAAGCCTTGGATTTAAAGGGCAGATTGTTGAAGAAAGTCTGGTTAAAAACAACCATGGACAAAGTAAAGTCATTTACACAGAAAAACTACTCAAAGGTGATAAAGCAAGGAAATGCAGAGAAAGAAATAAAGGAAGGTTTGCGTTCTCGTTTAGATAAAGTCCTGCTGCTAACATAATCCCACAGGTAATTCAATGCAATTGGGATATCTTGAGGAATGAGGAAGGCCTGAAAGAAAACGTAGAGAATAGGCCGCTAATAGCTTTTAAAAGGTGTCACACTCTCAAAGACAAATTGGTCAGGAGCTGTTTCAGAGAGAAAATGGCTAGTAACTGGCTAACAGATGGCAACCCCGTAGGTAATTATAAATGCAGGAATGTTTCATTTTGCAAATATAACAGCCAAAAAAGTTCCTGTCATTTGGAGGTATACAACACAAGGTGACTCAGTTCATTACATGCAGAAGTAGTTATGTAGTATATGTGATCCTGTGCAAGTGCAGCGTTTTCTATATAGAGAAGACTATTAGACCGCTATTCGAAAGATTTAGGGAACACATAAACTCCATAAGAACAGAGAAAGGGTGCCCCCGGCTCAATAACTATGTGTGTAATAGGCATGAAGGTGACTCAGGTTGCCTCAGCTTTGCCGACATTGAATTGATTTTGAACAGCACCGTCTATTATTACAAAGAGCGGCAAGATGGATCATCCGTGCAGCAGCCATGGGACCCCTAGGTTTAAATTAAAGAAACGACCTGAGTGTATTTGTATAACCAAATGGTTTCCATGTATTTAATGTGTATTGCAGTGTTGCTTTTAGCGAATTAAAGGGAGTCTGTCACCTCCATATGGCCATATACAGTGCTTACATGGCTCTGTAGCACACCTATACAGGATTGTAACGGTACCTTTGTCTTTGTCTTTAGACTTGCACCAGCAGGAAAAACGGAGTTTAATTCATATGCAAATGAGCACTCGCAAGTGCCCAGGGGCGGCGTTCAGTGTGTAGGTGCCCAGGCTGCTCTGCCTTCTTTTCTCTTTACTCCTCCCCAGCCTCTGCCTTTGCCCGCCCTCCAAGTCTCTTGCCTCATCGATAGGTCCGGACTTGGAGGGCGGGCAAAGGAAGAGGCTGGGGAGGAGTAAAGAGAAAAGAAGGCAGAGCAGCCTGGGCATCTACACACTGAACGCCGCCCCTGGGCACTTGCGAGTGCTCATTTGCATATGAATTAAACTCTGTTTTTCCTGCTGGTGCAAGTCTAAAGACAAAGACAAAGGTACCGTTACATAGAAACATAGAATGTGTCGGCAGATAAGAACCATTTGGCCCATCTAGTCTGCCCAATATATCTGAATCCTATGAATAGCCCCTGGCCCTATCTTATATGAAGGATAGCCTTATGCCTATCCCATGCATGCTTAAACTCCTTCACTGTATTTGCAGCTACCACTTCTGCAGGAAGGCTATTCCATGCATCCACTACTATTACAATCCTGTATAGGTCTGCTACAGAGCCATGTAAGCAATGTATATGGCCATATGGAGGTGACAGACTCCCTTTAAGCGTCTTAGGTTGCCTGAACGACCAGGGATAGTGACGCTTAAAAGGGAGTGCAAGTTGGCACAATGATGTCAGTGGCCCTTGTCGCCACTCAGCGGTCTGTGTAAAGGTGGAATCCGCCCCAGCCCGGTTTTAATGAGGACTTTTGTAAGAATAAAAGAAGTTTGATACAGCAGTGGTGAGTGCAGCACTCTTATCTTTACTCCTTTGAAGATCCACCCATAGGACGTTTATATCCTATGGGCGGAAGTGAAGTGGTTAAGTCACGTCCACCAGCACCGAACATGTACGGTGGAGGTCCTTAAGGGGTTAAATGGGTTCTCCATGCTTTTTTTTTTTATGCCCTTCTAACCTGTGGGAGAAAGACACTTTAGTTAGTACTTACCAGTCCTTTTCTCCACTGATGCTGCCATCCTCACTGCACTCGCACAGGCTGAGTGGGTGCCGACTGGATGCGCCCTTCTTTTCCTGTTCAGCTGCATAATAGTAAGTGCAGGTGAACAAAAAGAGAAGCGCACATTCTGGCAATCATAATAAACCCTGTGATCAACATCCCTTCACCAGAAATCTAATACCCATAACTTGCAATATTTTTGTAATAAATCAGCCATGAAAACGTCCTGTTGCTGAGGATTCCAAGAACTCACTGCTCTTACAGTAAAGAATATCCATCTATATTTATGGTGAAACATTCTTTTCTGTAGATATAGAGAATGCCCTCTTGTCATGGTTACATGCCTAGGTATAAAAACATCAATTATTTGAAAAATCTCTGTACTGTTCATTCATACATTTGAACACTGTGATTAGACCTCCCCTACGTCTTCATTTTTCCAGGCTGAATAACCCCAGGTTTTACAGCCTGTCCTGCAATCCACCCAATATTAAAAATGAAAACCAGACATTATGTAATACATGACAGTTTCTTTCTAACAAATCTATAACCAGCCCTGTACCTCACATGGATCCAGAGATCTCCCCATTAATTTATCTGCTAGATTTATATCAAGCTAACAGCTCAAGGGAGTGTCTTTTCTGCTGCAGCTCAGGGGGCGTGTCTCAGCTCTCACTATCACAGCTCAGGGGGCGTGTCCATGCTCTGCCTATCACAGCTCAGGTGGCAGTTGAAGGATGAAACAGAGCATGTGCGGCCATCTCAGTGAGCAGCTCAAAGAAATAAGAAAAAGAACAAACAGCAGGTGGCGCTATACTGATAGATTTTATTGAATAACTCAGTGGCTATGCTAAATGTTTAATTATATGCAATTACAAAATTATTCAGATCCAGGTGCTGGGTTGGTGCCGGGTACCAATCCCGGCTGTTTGAAGAGCCTGCAGCACTTATGTGAGTGCCGCTGCTTCCTCACAGCTTACCAAGCACAGCACCATACATTGCATAGCGGCTGTGTTTGGTGTTGCAGCTCAGCTGAAAGAGGCAGATGATGATATGAAATGAGACTCAGGTTTTTTCTTGGCCATTTGTCAAGCATACCTCTTAGAGCACTATTACTGGGGGCACCATAGGGGATAAATTACTGGGGCACCATAGGAGGCATCACTAGAGGCTATGAGGGCTTTTTATTATTACTGGGCCCAACAGTTGGCATTTTAATACTGTAAGGGCATTATTATTACTATGAGCATTATTATTACTATGTGGCATTATTAATACTGTGGGCACAATATGAAGGCATTATTATTATTGTTGTGGCACTATAAGGGGCATTAATAATACTGGGGATACTTTTAGGGCATTATTATTACTGGTGGCACTAATGGGGGTATTAATATTAGTGGTGAGATTACAGGAGGCAATATTACAACTGTTGACACTATGGAGAGTTTTTATGACTAATAGGGCACTACAGGGGACTTCATTTCTATTGGACACCTCTGGGAAGCATAGTACTACTAAGACCACTATGGGGGCATTATTACTACTGGGGTTAATATAAGGGAGGGCATTCTGCTGTACTTTGCTCCACTGACCTTGCCCTAAACCCTGACTAGTCTTCCTGTCCTAGCCATATCATGATGCTGCCACCACCATGCATCACTGTAGGGATGGTATAAGGCAAACATGACACTTAGAAATGACACTTAGAAAAGTTCAATCTTAGTTTCATCAGATCAAAAAAAAAAATTTTTTTCACAGTCTGAGAGCCCTTTAGTTGCTGTTTTTAAAACCTTCTTGCGTCTTTTACTAAGGAAAGGCTTCTTGCTGGCCTTTTGCCTCCCAGGTTGATGGAATGCTGCAGTGATGCTTGAGCTTCTGGAAGATTCTCCTATCTGCACACAGGATCTTTGGAGCTCAGCTACAGGGACCACTGGTTCCTTGGTCACCTCTCTAACCAAGGCACTTTACCTCCGATTACTTAGATCGGTGGGATGGCCAGTTGTAGGTTGTTCCCAATGTTTTCCATTTAAGAATTGGCCACTATGCTCTTAAAGAGGTTTTCCAAGATTATATTTTTTTTTACTAATGACCTATCCTCAGGATAGGTAATCAGTATGTGATCAGTAGGGGTCCGACACCCGGGACCCCCGCTGATCAGCTGTTCGAGAAGGCACTTGCGGTCCTGTGAGTCTTCTCTCTGCTTTACCTAGGCCAGTGAAAGGCCTCAATGTTACTGTCAGATGCCGTGATCAGTGATAAACGTGGCATCTGAGGGGTCCTACATTTAATGTATACACATGACATATATGGTAAATGGATGCCTCTGACGCATGCCATAGAGTGGCATCTGTTACTAAAGGTATGTTCAAATCATGAATTTTGAAAATCCAACTACAAAACTCAGCGATGAATCCACACTTTTTTTTAACGCATTTTTCGTGCTTATTTTAAGCAGTTTTTTTAACCAATGGGTTTTTACTTCAATACAAAACTGCAATTTCTGCTAGGATCCGCACACACACAAAAAAAAAAAACACACAAAAAAGGCATGGACAAATTTCTTTTGCTTCAATGGAAAAAAAAGTGTATTTTTTTAACATAAAGTTTTTTTTATTTAACTTCTTTAACCATTTACTAATCCCACACGGGGACTTGAGGAGCCAGTGTAATATGCTGTCATGTCAGTACTATAGTGACAATCATCAGCAAGCTGCGCCAGAGAGGCGCAGCCTGATACAGATATACTGTAGGCGCAGGGGCGTAGCGTGGGGGGGGCCGGGGGGGCCGTTGCCCCGGGCGCCACACTGCAGGGGGGCGCTGTCCGCTTCAACAACAAAATCTTAAATGGCTGATGCTGTGTTTTTTTCTTCACACAGCAGAGCAGAGCAGAGTGAGGAGGCGGGGCGCAGTACGATCCCACTGATAGGCTCCGCCCACCACCAGGCAGGAAAGACAGTGCGGAGCCAGGAGCCAGAAGAAGATAGAAGCAGAAGATGGCTGCCGCACTGTCCCTGCTTCAGTACTTGTAGCGGTCAGAGAGTCTATCCAGAGTCCAGACAGGCAGCCTGAAAGCAACCCTGACAGAGTACGTGACACTGCAGTCAGTGTCATTCCCAGTCCCAGCCTGAGTGAATTAGGTCAGTCACAGTGTGTATGTTGGCATGGGCTGAGGGTAGGCGTTAGGGGTAATATATGAGTGAACTAGTGAAGTGCCACTGTGCCAGTGCCATGAGAGCCAGGCCAAGGCTGCCAAGTAGATGGCATCATGGCAGTCAGGGTGCTGGTGAAGGATGACCAGCCCAGGAACACTGACAGAGAGACAGTATGCCTCTCTGGGATGCCATCTGCAGTTTCTGCCCATCTCTGCTGCCCATATACCAGGCCTACCCTGGTACATGGAATGGACAGCAGAGATGGGCACATGGCATCCCAGAGACAGTACTGTCTCTGGTCATCCTTCACCAGCACCGCCTGACTGCCACGGTCCTGCTTGGACTGGCTCTCATGGCACTTCAGCTTCCTCTTGGTCTTTTATATCCTGCTTTGGAATCAGGTTTTGAGCTGGGTCCCTGTAAGCTTCAGGGCTGCAGCCAGGTCTGCCCTCCTCTCAGTCTCAGGTCCAGACAAGTATCTCTGCAGAGTCCAGACAGTCACTGACCAAGTTTAAGTCCCTCTGAGGCTCAGCCTAAGGGTCCATTCACACGTCCGCAACGTGTTTTGCGGATCCACGGATCCGCAAAACATGGACAGCGGCAATGTGCGTTCCGCATTTTGCGGACCGCACATTGCCGGCACTAATAGAATATGCCTGTTCTTGTCCGCAATTGCGGACAAGAATAGGACATGCTCTTAACGGAATTGCGGACCCGGAAGTATGGGTCCGCAATTCCGTATCTGGGCAGCACATTGTGCTGCCCCATAGAAATTAATGGGTCCGCAATTCCGTTCCTGCAAAATGCGGAACGAAATTGCGGACGTGTGAATGGACCCTAAGGCTACTTTCACACTAGCGGCAGGACGGATCCGACAGGCTGTTCACCCTGTCGGATCTGTCCTGCCGCTATTTCGCCGGACCGCCGCTCCGTCCCCATTGAGCTCCGGCACAGAACGGCAAAAGGCCGCCAGACTGAAAGTACTGCATGTCTGACCTTTTAGTGCTGCGCCGGCGCTCCGCCCCCGTCCCCATTATAGTCAACGGGGACGGAGCGGCGGCACTGCGAAATAGCGGCAGGACGGATCCGTCCTGCCACTAGTGTGAAAGTAGCCTTAGACACTGAGCTGAGGCACAATTTTATAAACTAAACAGAGCCTGGCCTGCTGCACCACTCAGACCAGTCAGGGAGTGAGGGCAGCAGTAGTTGTATTTCTTCAGGTAACGATTGCTTGCTGCCCAGAGAGGTCATTTTTGTGGGGAAAATGTGTCTCACCCCAGGCTCAGGAGGAGTCATACTGGACCAGTATTAATAATGGAGGATTATTACTGTGGGGGCCTAGGTGGAATATGCACAGTGAGTAGTACTAGTAATATTCTTTCCCATAGGCCTATTGTGCATCAGATTCCACTTAGGCCCCCAGAGTAATAATCCTTTGTATTAATCTATTGTTAGTCCTCATTAGGCCCCATGCCCCAGCCAGGCCTCACTGAGAATCTCAGAGGGCAATTTACTTTAATAATACATTAACAACAAAGAGGGGGCAAATACATTAATAATAAAGAGGGGGCCATTATATACAGGGGGAATAATATTATGGGAAATGGGGGACTATCTGTCTGGCTCTAGCACAGTATTGGGGGGCAGCAGGAGGAGTTGTTGAGACACCAGGAAGGAGAGGATGATAGTAAAGTGAGGAACCTAAAAAAATTCTGTGAAACTCTGCAGAGACGAGAAGCGGCTGAAAGAAGGTGTCATGGCGGTCTTATCTCTGAATGAAGACGTTGAGGAAAGTCTACATCACAGGAGAGGTCACTGGATGTAACAGGTATGGGGCGGTATTATACTGTAATAATAATGCCCATGCACATATCTGTTTCATGGTAGGGTTGGGGGAGCAGATTGAGAATATCGCCCACCCTGCTGCATCCTGGCCCCAGACTTCAGGTCACACGGTGCGTGTTCTGAATTCTGGGGGCTCACACCCATCTACTACATTATCTGTACTCAGAGAGTTATCACTGTGTTATCTGAAGTGTTACATAGGACTGCAGTTGAATCTACTACATTATCTGTACACGGAGAGTTATCACTGTTATCTGTGGTGTTACATAGGACTGCAAGTGATCTACTACATTATCTGTTAATGGGAACCTGTCACTGGGATTTTAGAGCTGAGGACATGGGTTGCTAGATGGCCGCTGGCACATCTGCAATACCCAGTCCCCATAGCTCTGTGTGCTTTTATGGTGTAAAAAAAACTATTTGATCCATATGTAAATTACCCTGAGATGAGTCCTGTATGTGAGATGAGTCAGGGACAGGACTAATTTCAGGTTAATTTGCATATGTATCAAATCGTTTTTTTTACACAATAAAAGCACACAGAGCTATGGGGACTAGGTATTGCAGATGTGCTAGCGGCCATCTAGTAACCCATGTCCTTAGCTCTATACCCAAAATCCCGGTGACATTTTCCCTTTAAAAGGGGTGTGCCCACGGGCTGGGGGGGGGGGGGGGCAACATTTTTGGCTTGCCCCGGGTGCTGGCAACCCACGCTACGCCACTGTGTAGGCGGGCATGAGACCAGTCCCCAGATCTGGCACAAATACAGTACCTTTTATGTGGTTTTTGTTAACACCGGACCATTCACAAAGTTTTGGGCTGTAATTTTTAAAATGGGCAAAGCTTTGAAAATTTAAACTATTGCATAAAAACTAGAAGATATATTTAAAGGGTACTTGTCACTATGAAGTGCAATGCAATTTGCAGGCAGCACATAAGAGTATAAGGAGCTGAGCAGATTGGAACTTGTAATTTATATGATATGCTCTTTTTATACTTAGGAGTTATATGGGTGGTCCAGTCAATGATTGAAAGCCTTCCCTGTAAGCTTGGTCTAGCAGAATTAGCTGTCAATCACTGATAAAGCCGCCCATACGACTCCTAAGCATAGAAAGAGCAGAGGTTGAAAGACATAAATTACAAATTAGACTGAATCTTTTCCCACAGAAATATATGTCAATCCGCTCATCTTCTTCTACTGCCTGGATATTTTTAGGGATCAATTTTAGGCTACATTCACATAACTGTATGATTGAGTTCGCATCCGCCCTGCAATTTTGCGGAATGGGTGCGGACCCATTCATTTCAACGGGGGCCCCAAAAGATGCGTAGTTCGGTTTCGCGGCCCTGCCTATTGGCAAGTGGATTTCAAGAATACTGTATGTACACAACTTTGAGCATTGTCACTGCTTCAAACACAGCTGTCATGCATGAGAAATATATAAATGTGGATAAATGGATGTATAGAAACTGCACTTATCATCATCATCATCTTACAGCTTCACCCGCCTTCCTGTAACACTTCTTCTGTAGACTTTAGCAATAGTTTCAGTGTCAAGTTACACACAGGTTTTGTAAAATGTTGCAAAGCTTCCTGTTGATTTGACCTAATGATACACAAATGTTGTGTACAGTAGATGACTGTACTCTGCCAATGAAGCGTACATCATAAGATCTTTTGTAAGACGACTGCTCCCCCTACAGTGGTGCTTGAAAGTTTGTGAACCCTTTCGAATTTTCTATATTTCTGCATACATTCAACCAGAAATTACACCACATTTTCCTAAAAGTAGAGAAAGATAACTAAATTAAACAAATGAGTCAAAATATTCAACTTTTATTTATTTATTGAGAAAAATGATCCAGTGGCAAAAGTATTGAAACCTTTGCGTTCAGTATCTGGTGTGACCGCCTTGTGCAGCAGTAACCGCAGCTAACTGTTTCCGCTGATTAGGCCTGCACATTGGTTTGGAGGAATTACCTCATTCCTGTGTACAAAACAGTTTCAATTGCCATGTTGGTGGGTTTTCTCCCATGAACTGATTGCTTCAGGTCCTTCCACAACATTTCTATCAGATTAAGGTCAGGACTTTGACTTGGACATTCCAAAATATAAACTTTTTTCTTCTTTAAAGGATAACTGTCATTTTTTTTTTTATTTGCTAGTTTATTAGAGCTAGGCATGTATACCTGAGTGAGGCCTCATGCACACGACCGTATTTTGTTTCCGTGTCCGATCCGTTATTTTTTGCGGATAGGATGCGGACCCATTCATTTCAATGGGTCTGCAAAAAACGCGGACAGCACACCGTGTGCTGTCCGCATCAGTATGTCCGTTCCGTTGCTCCGCAAAAAAAATAGTGCATGTCCTATTTTTTTCTAGTTTGCGGACAAGGATAGGCATTATTACAAAGGATCCGCAAAAAAACGGATCCGCAAAAAAAAGGATGCCACACGTAACGTCATCCGTTTTTTTTTGCGAATCCGCAATTTGCGGACCGCAAAACACATACGGTCGTGTGCATGTAGCCTGAGTCTGTCAATGATTGCCAAAAGATCTGTAATTAACTTATAATAACAGCTTTCATTAATGTCTCCTGTCCCTTTCCACTGCTCCCTTAACCCTTTCATGACCAAGGGTCATTGATACCCCATTGTCTAGGTCAAATTTTACAAATCTGACATGCGTCACTTTATGTGGTAATAACTTTGAAACACTTTTATTTAAGCTATTCTGAAACTGTTTTCTCGTGACATGAATTTGAGTCAATATATTTCACCTTTATTTATGAAAAAATCCCAAATTTACAAAAAATTTAGAAAAATTAGCAATTTTCAAAATTTCGATTTCTCTGTTTTTAAAACAGAAAGTGATTCCTCATAAAACATTTATTACTTAACATTTCCCATATGTCTACTTTATGTTGGCATCATTTTAGAAATGTCATTTTATTTTTTTAGGACATTAGAAGGCTTAGAAGTTAAGAAGCAATTCTTAAAATTTTTAATAACATTTCCAAAACCCACTTTTTAAGGACCAGTTCA
Source organism: Bufo gargarizans (assembly GCF_014858855.1). Classification (NCBI taxonomy): domain Eukaryota; kingdom Metazoa; phylum Chordata; class Amphibia; order Anura; family Bufonidae; genus Bufo; species Bufo gargarizans. Next base: position 133,154,780 of record NC_058086.1, read on the forward strand.
GGTGTGAAGTCTCTTTGTGCGGCTTGCATAGTGGATTCCCCCATAAATTACCCCATTGTAGAAACTACACCCCTCAAGTTACTCAAAACTGATTTTACAAACTTTGTTAACCCTTTAGGTGTTTCCACAAGAATTAAAGGAAAATGGAGATGAAATTTCAAAATTTCACTTTTTTGGCAGATTTTCCATTGTATTACATTTTTTTAACACATTGAGGGTTAACAGCCAAACAAAAGCGCCACATGGTTTTTGGAAGGCAGATTTTGCTGGACTGGTTTTCAGATGCCATGTCCCATTTAAAGCCTCCCCGATGCACCCTACAGTAGAAACTCCCAAAAAGTGACCCTATTTTGGAAACTAGGGGATAAGGTGCCAGATTTATTGGTACTATTTTGGGGTACATATGATTTTTAATTGCTCTATATTAAGATTTTTGTGAGGCAAGGTAAAAAAAAATTGCTATTTTGGCACTGTTTTGTTATTTTTTATATTTTACAAGACAAGATTCATCTGACAGGGTAGATCATGCGCTATTTTTATACAGCAGGTTGTTACGAACGCAGTGATTTAAAATATGTCTACTTTCTTTGTTTGTTTGTTTCAGTTTTACATAACAAAGCATTTTTGAAAAATAAATTATGTTTTTGTGTGTCCATTTTCTGAACGCCATATTTTTTTTATTTTTCTGCCGATCATCTTGTACAGGGGCTCGTTTTTTGCAGAAAGAGTTGAGGTTTTTATTGGTACCATTTTTGGGTACATAGGATTTTTTGATCATTCATTATTACACTTTAAGAATGAAAAATTGGCTGTTTTGGAACAGTTTTTATTTATTTATTTTTACAGCGTTCATCTGAGGGGTTAGGTCATGTGACATTTTTATAAAGCAGATCCTTATGGGCGTGGCGATACCTAATATGTCTACTTTTTCTTATTTATTTAAGTTTTACACAATAATAGCATTTTTGAAACAAAAAAAATGATGTTTTAGTGTCTCTATAGTCTGTGAGCCATAGCTTTTTTATTTTTTGGGCGATTGTCTTAAATAGGCTATCATTTTTTGCGGGATGAGGTGAGGTTACAGATGCGGTGATACCTAATATGTGTAGTTTTTTTTTTTCTTTTCTTTTTTTTATAGGAAAAGGCAATTTCTTTTTTAAAATAAATTTCTTTATTTATTTATTTTTACTTTTATTATTTTCACATTTTATTATCAAATCCCACTTGGATCTTGAAGATCCAGTGGGGCTGATGGCTGTACTATACTTTGCAATGCTCTTGAATTGCAAAGTATAATTCTATCAGATGTCCTGTAGATGGCAACACCGGACACCTTTGCAAAGCGTCCAGTTGCCATGGCAACCACCGGGTGCTGCCATCACAGCGCTGCAGCCCCGATGGCTGAGAGAGGGAACCCCCTCCCTCTATTAACCCCATGGATGCCGCTGCCATGGCATCTAAGGGGTTACAGCAGAGTGTCAGCATACAGCTGACACTCGCTGCTGATGTCGGCGGCTCAGGAATGGAGCTGCCGACATCAAATGAAGCAGGGGGGCCGCATCGGGGCAGGGGGCACAGATGGGGGCAGCGCTGTAAAGGGGGGCATGGCCAGCATGGAGGGGGCACAGATGGGGGCAGGATGCATGCATAGGGGGAGGGGAGGACCGCATCAGGGGTACGATACATCGATGGGGGGCGTACACCGCATCAGGAGCAGGCGGAGGCAGGGCTCACAGGAGGAGGGGGTTGGAGGCGCACAGGAAGGGGGCAAAGATCGGGGGGCTTTAGGACACATTACCTGATTTCAGGCTCTGACCTGCAGAGCGCAGATCAGAGCCTGGAACAGGCACTTTTTCACTGCCGCGCTTGGATTAAAGAGCTGCCTGACATCTATACACGTGCTAGTTGCACGGGGCATGTTTAATTAGCACGTATATAGCCGTATGGCAGTCGGGAAGGGGTTGCTATGGCTCATCTGTCTCCGGCTAGAAAGACAGAGGGGCGGTCCTTCACACTGCATGCCTGCACTAGAGGCGTGTCTCTCAGTAATCCAATCTGATTGGCTGGCAGGAAGCTGCGAGGGAATGCAGTTTAGGCCTCAGAGAACTGGCAGAGGAGCTATCTTGAGAAGATCCTCATAATGTAGGATTCAAAACAGACGTAATTAAGAGGAAAACTGAAGGAAAACAGTCGTAAGTGAAGAAACTAAAGATTGCTTTATGCATAATGCTGCTGCAGCAGTAACATATGCTAAAATTGATTTTTTGATGAAAATATGACAGTTATCCTTTAACCATTCTTTGGTAGAATGACTTGTGTTCTTAGGGTCATTTTCTTGCTGCATGCAAGTACAGATTCAGCTCATGGACAGATGTCCTGACATTTTCCTTTACAATTTGCTGATATAATTGTTTATTGAATGATAACAAACCTATCTGGCCCAGATGCAGCAAAATAGGCCCAAACCATGATACTACCACTACCACTGTGTTTCACAGATTGAATGAATGACCTTTTTATGCTGGAACGCAGTGTTCTCCTTTCTCTAAACATGATGCATGTTCTATTTTGCTCTTATCTGACCACAAAACATTGTTCCAATAGCCTTCTGGCTTGTCCTGGTAATGTTTAGCAAACTGCAAATGAACAGCCATGTTTTTGAGAGCAGTGCCTTTCTCTGCCATGCAAAACATTGTTGTTCATTGTCTTCCTGATGGTGAACTCATAAACATTAAAGGGGTTTTCCAAGTTATGGAAAAAAGAAAAAAAATATCATCAGGACATCGATATACATTAGTTAAGTTTGATTTCTTAAGAGAAAACCCATACTTGCACACCTTTGCATAGTTCTGTTTTTATTGCTTTGTTTACATGCTGCAGCGGGGGGGGGGGGTTGGGGGGGGGGTGTAACAACAATGGCTGAGCTCTCCCTCATGAATATTTGTGGGTGTAAATAATCTGACCTTCCCTGCCCCCTGCTCTGCACTTTGCATAAAAAAACTGTCACATGATCATATCCTAGCTCACACCGGCAGAAGATCTTACTGTCACATTGCAGATACACAGATATATATGTATCTAAGCTATATGACAGCTATATCTATCTAAGCTATATGTGATCTATATGTATGTAAGCTATATGAGAGCTTTATATATCTAAGCTATATGACAGCTATATGTATCTAAGCTATATGACAGATATATGTATCTAAGCTATATGACACCTATTGTAGTTGTCATCTAGCTTAGATACATATAGCTGTCATCTAGCTTAGATACATATAGCTCTCATATAGCTTAGAAACATATAGACACCTATTGTAGTTGTCATATAGCTTAGATACATATTGCTGTGATATAGCTTAGATATGATCACAGGGAGGGAGCGGGCACACTGTTGAATTTTTCTGCACGGCTGCCGACACTGGTAAGGATCGCGCATGAGCGACCCCTCACAGGAGCCGCGGCAGCCAGAGGAGAGAGAGAGGGCTGGCACAAAAGGCTCTGACCTTTAGTGTACAGAGCTGGGCTACTCCCTAAGGCAGGAAGAAGCCTGTACACAAGACGTCACCACCGGAGCCTGCTGGATGACGTCAGGGGTCACGTGACCTACATCGGCAGTTCAGGAAGCCGGCAGAATAAATAATGTAAGTAAATTACAAACATATTTTTAATAACCTTATAAGCCACCATAACATATACAGATATAACTCGGATAACCCCTTTAACATTGGCATTATGTACGAAAGGTCTTTAGTTATCTAGAGGTTACCTTGGGTACCTTTGTGACCTCAAAGACTATTAGACACCTTGCTGTTGGTGTGATCTTTGTTGGTTAAGGATACCTGAGGAGGGTAATAATGGACTTTGGTTTCCCTCATTTTCACTAAATATTACTGTGGATTGGTAGAGTCTGAGCACTTTAGAGATAGTTTTGTAACCTTTTTCAGCTTGGTGAACATCAATAACTCTTCTTCAGAGGTCCCAAGAAATGTCCTTTATTCATGTCATGATACACTTCCAAACATGTTGTGAAGAAGAGAGTTTCTTTAAATAAAACAGGTCACCGACTCACAACTGATTGTCATCCCATTGATTGAAAACACCTGACTCTAATCTGACCTTCAAAATATCTGCTAATCCTAAAGGCATACGTCCTGTAAGTTCATTTTTTTGTTTTAAAGATTGCGGAGCCCCTGGGACAATTTTTTTCTTGCACTTCAATATCCATTTCAATATTAGCACATAAATCATCAGATTATAGATATTTTAAGGTAGAAATTGCACCAAATAATGAAGTTCTGGTCTAATATACAGGTAGAAAACATACAGATAGTTTAGTAAGGAGCAATTAAGTAAATTTATTAATGCACAATTATGCACTAATTCCCCAGGTCAAAAAGCGGGACATTTAAGGATCAAAGCGGGACAGAGGGACTTGGGTCAAAAAGAGGGACTGGCCCTTCAAAAGAGGAACACTTGGGAGGCATGCTAAAGGTTCACACATTGGTTCAATTTTGTTACTCACAGACATGTGATATTGGATCATTTTTCTTAATAAATAAAAGACCAAATCTAATATTTTTGACTCATTTGTTTTATTTTGTTATCTTAATCTACTTTAAAAGGCATCTGTCAGCAGATTTGTACCAATAAAACTGTCTGATCCGTTGCATGTGCGCTTGGCAGCTGAAGGCATCTATGTTGATCCTGCAACGTGTTACAGTCCCATGTTCATATGTGACCGCATTGCTGAAAAAAAATTAAGTTTCAATATAAACAAATGAGTCTCTAGGAGCAATGGGGCCGTTGCCATTACACCTAGAGGCTCTGCTCTCTCTGCAACTGCAGCACTCTCTCCACTTTGATTGATAGAGCCAGGCAGTATAAACATCATCACATCTGCCTGGCCCTGTCAATCAAAGTTAATAGGACCCTGAGCCCCGAAAATAGTTGCTGCAGTAGATAGTATGAAGGGGCACAGAAATCAATGATTCCCAGCCCCACTGTTCACTCTCGTAGGCCACAGGCCACTAGGCCGGAAGCCTATGAGGCAGCACAGGTGGTCTCGAAGTGATGATCATCACTTGTCTTGCATTGCCTTCATAGTGGATTCCTGTGCCAGGACGCAGGAAAGTTTGAACTCAGGCTGCAGGCCGGGAGAGGCCTGTAGCCTGCTTTGCAAATTGAATCAAGGAGCAATACTTAGATGAGTATTTTTTTCTGTCACTTTTGGGGACACTATACTTACTGGGAGCAATATAGAGGGGCCTGTTAAAACTACTGGGGTAGAGGGTTAAAGGAGGCTATGATAACTACTGTGGGCACTATGAATGGGCCTATAATAATTACTAGAGGCACTATAGAGGGGCCTTTTTACTACTGGGAGCATTTATGGGGCATTATAACTACTGGTGGTATTTTGCCAATTTTATTTCTGCACTATAGTAAATGGGGACATTGAGGAGCATAACGGGCACAGTATTGGAGGTAGCAGCAGGATAACACTTGCTCTGAGCAGCAGAGTTAGGGGAAAGGATTCTGTTTCATTCGTCCAGGGTTTGGTATTTCTGTAATGATTAATGTGGTGCGGTGTTAAATTGTATTGCACTTCGTTTTTCTTGTTACAAAGACTGCTGCATTGTTGGTGGTGCAAAGCATTGTGGGAGTGCAAAAGCATCCTGGGAAAGAGAAGTCTCCAGGACACAGTACAGAGCTGTCCCCCTGCATATCTCCTTCTTAAACTCCACCATCCTGGTAAAAGCTTATCTGGTGAGAGATCATCTTTGTTTCAGGGACATTATGTTATGCAGAGCTGTTCAGCTAGTTATCATTGTCACTCAGGGAGTTACTTCTGTTAGCTGTTAGACATGTAGTCTTATGTTAGGCAGCCATTTTACCATGTGCTTCCGTGCTATGCAAATATTACAGTAGATGCTATGCTATATACTTATTCATGTTATTTGTATTCTTATAGGTTTAACAAACAATCGATCAAATACTCCTGTTAACTAATAAACAAGTTAGGCCTCTTTCACACTTGCGTTGTCCGGATCCGGCGTGTACTCCACTTGCCGGAGGTACACGCCGGATCCGGAAAAACGCAAGTGTACTGAGAGCATTTGAAGACGGATCCGTCTTCAAAATGCTTTCAGTGTTACTATGGCAGCCAGGACGCTATTAAAGTCCTGGTTGCCATAGTAGGAGCGGGGAGCGGGGGAGCGGCATACTTACAGTCCGTGCAGCTCCCGGGGCGCTTCAGAATGACGTCAGAGCGCCCCATGCGCATGGATGACGAGCCATGCGATCACGTCATCCATGCGCCTGGGGCGCCCTGACGTCACTCTGAAGCGCCCCGGGAGCCGCACGGATGGTAAGTATGCTGCTCCCCACTACACTTTACCACGGCTGCCAGGACTTTAGCGTCCCCGGCAGCCATGGTAACCATTCAGAAAAAGCTAAACGTCGTATCCGGCAATGCGCCGAAACGACGTTTAGCTTAAAGGGGTTGTCCCACTTCATAAAATAGGTTTTATCTAATCTATTTACCCCCACACAACATATCTTCCTATCCATGTTATTATCCAAAAGCTACCTTTCATTCAAAAAATCATGTAAAGCGATTCCTTTGTTGTTTTCTGTATCCCACGGATACGGCCTCTTTCGTCCGGCCGCATCGCTGTGCCGCGCCTGCGCACAACAGCTGAACAAGTACTCGGGCCGCCTCTCCATTCTTACAAGTACGCGCACGCCCGCGCATGCGCAAATACAGCAGGCGGGTGCCGGAATCAAATAGCCAGCACCAGACCTCTATGACAGGGAGCGGGACCTTAGGGGTTAACTGCCGCTGATCGCAGCCCCCTATCATAGAGGTCGGGTGCCGGCTATTTCACTCCGGCACCCACCTCCTGCATTTGTATTAACATTGGTGGCGCAGTGCGCCCCCCCCCCAGTATAATATACATTGAGTGCGGCCACCCCCCCCCCAGTATAATATACATTGAGTGCGGCCACCCCCCCCCCCTTAGTATAATATACATTGAGTGCGGCCGGCCACCCCCCCCCCAGTATAATATACATTGAGTGCGGCCCCCTCCCAGTATAATAAACATTGGTGGCGCAGTGGGAAGTGCCAATGAGGGTTAAAAAAAAAAAAAAAAAAATTAACTCACCTCCTCCAATTGAGCGCGTAGATGCCGGTCTTCTGTTCTTTCTTTAGGACCTGTGAAAGGACCTTTGGTGACATCACTGTGGTCATCACATGGTACATCATATGATCCATCACCATGGTAATGGACCATGTGATTAGCTCAGTGACGTCACCACAGGTCCTGAAGCAAGAACAGGAGACCGGCAGCTGCGCGATCAATAGGTGGAGGTGAGTTAATTTTTTATTTATTTTTTTAACCCTCATTGGCACTTCCCACTGCGCCACCAATGTTTATTATACTGGGAGGGGGCCACACTCAATGTATATTATACTGGCGGGGGGGGTGGCCGCACTCAATGTATATTATACTGGGGGGGGGTGGCCGGCCGCACTCAATGTATATTATACTAAGGGGGGGGGGGGGGGTGGCCGCACTCAATGTATATTATACTGGGGGGGGGTGGCCGGCCGCACTCAATGTATATTATACTAAGGGGGGGGGGTGGCCGCACTCAATGTATATTATACTGGGGGGGGGTGGCCGCACTCAATGTATATTATACTGGGGGGGGCGCACTAAATGTATATTATACTGGGGGGGGCGCACTAAATGTATATTATACTGGGGGGCGCACTAAATGTATATTAAACTGGGGGGGGCGCACTAAATGTATATTATACTGGGGGGGGCCGCACTCAATGTTTATTATACTGGGGGGGGGGGCGGGACCTCACATACGGCTCCATGTGGATGACTCATCCACATGAACGAGCACGCAAGGACTGAGCTCTCAGGGTGAGTCATGAGGAGGCGTGGCCGGCCTTCACTCAACTACAGGAGCCGAACCAGGAAGTTATCAGGACATCTACTGCTGGTAAGATTAAAAAAGCAAAGTGGGACAACCCCTTTAAGGCCGGATCCGGATCAATGCCTTTCAATGGGCATTAATTCCGGATCCGGCCTTGCGGCAAGTGTTCAGGATTTTTGGCCGGAGCAAAAAGCGCAGCATGCTGCGGTATTTTCTCCGGCCAAAAAACGTTCCGTTCCGGAACTGAAGACAGCCTGATGCATCCTGAACGGATTTCACTCCATTCAGAATGCATTAGGATAATCCTGATCAGGATTCTTCTGGCATAGAGCCCCGACGACGGAACTCTATGCCGGAAGAAAAGAACGCAAGTGTGAAAGAGCCCTTAGACTACAAATAACGGTCCTCTAATTTGGAAGATGGGGATGGTTTATGGTGAATGTCAGACTGCACACTGTGTGAACGTGTTGAAGACAAAACAACACTGCTGAGTCACAAGAATGGGGAGGATGATGGAAAAGTAAGGAATCTAAGATGTCTGCGTGGTAAAGAAGAAAAGATATGGCTAGCTTAAAGATGTGGTCATTATGGTTTGCTCCCAATGAAGAAGATGAGGAAAGAGAACATCTACATTAGAGGAGACATCACTGGAAGTAATAGGTATGTAGTGCTATATTCTCCTATATGTGCATTAGTGATGAATGTCCATTCAAATATACCATTTGCACTGGGGCAGGGGGAGGACAGAAACATATTTACCATTCACCAGACAGTAAGAGTCTTTTTCAAAATGCCAGGGCTGAATTTTAGTCCCAGTCCAGCTCTGCTGTACAAGCAGATAATACTCTGTAAAGATTTTCCTGTCACTCCTGGTCTCCAAAGAGTGGTTTATACTCCACCACTTCTGGAAGACTCTCACATATGAGAAATAAACTAAAACTCAAATTTCTGATATGGATTTACCAGCAGATTCTCACACAGATTAAGCTCATCGTCAGTTATTTCTCATTCAGTTCCAATGAAAAGAATGGCGTTCAAGCCGAGCTCTAGATTTACTAAGCCTCAAAAATTATTTTCCAACATTTGCAATGTGATGGTAAAAAAGGGCATAGATTTATAACTGCATGCAGTGCAATTTATGCAACCATTTTTTTCCCTTTTTTCTGGACAATTTATAAAAAAAATCACAGACATACAACAGAAAAAACCAAAGGGAATCAAGATCATCACTGTCATGACAATAGGTTAGAATAATGATATGGACATATCACTTGAGTCTACTGTGAACTGTTCTCTAAGGGAATGCAGGACATGGCCGAGTACAGTGCTGGACTATCTCCATCAGTCGCATAGAGATGAATGGAACTGCAAATATAACACCACAGAGTAGTGTTACCACTTCTGCACCTTGCTACTGTCTTTATTGGTCTAACTTCATGTCATCTTATGCATTTATTCCAGGTCCTCCACATTGTGCATTTCTAATGTAACTGTTCATGTAATGTGCCTGGTTCACCAGCAGGTGGCAGAAAGCATGGCAGATCTGTACTCATATAGAATAGAACCTTCCATTCCATTCTAACTCCCCCGTCTGGAGAGAGGTGGGCGAGTCCTAATTCCTGCAGGTAGGGTGGCACAAAAGTTCTAGTCAGTCTAGCTTACCCCCAGCTAGGGGACGGGTATGCAGGGGCATGTCTCTGCTGGACCGTAATGCTCAGTGAACCCTAAGCTCTGCTGGCCATGGAGGCCAAAGCTTGAAGCCTCAGGAGCCAGGATGAAATTTCCAGGGCATAACCTAGAGTCAGACTACAAAGTGAAGTGCAGCATACAGAAGAAGGTGAGTTATATAGCCAGCAAGGCAGTACAGCAGATTCAGAGAGAAACAGATATAGCAGAGTGTCGTTTGCCTGCCAGTTTCATGCTAAAGCCTGCTGGAACCAAGACAAAGCCTGCAAACTGTTTGGAAAAACGTTTATTCAAATAAAGCTGCCATTGAACTTCATCTCAAGGTCTGGACTCAATTTATTCTTTTATCCCTCAATTATTCCCCCTATTTATTGCTTCGGAGCTAAAGCCTGGGGTCCAGCCGTGTCCAGGTAGGAGCACAGTGACACACTGTACAATAATCTGTCCTCCAATATCATCTTTCCTTTTCAATCCACTACTCCTGGCTTTGGCTAAAAGAAACCACTTAAAGGGTATCTGTCAGCAGATTTGTGCCTATGTGCCTATATTTGTGGCCAAATAGTGATGAACAGCATAGGCAATATTCGTTTTCACAATATTTCGTGAAATTATCGCATAATATTCACAATAAATTCGCGAATTCTAGAATTCGTGATCTCGTCATTATTTTTGCGATTACGCAGATCGGCACTAATGATGCGCATATTTTTTGCGCAATACATGCAACTTCATATTTTATCAGGTCTTAGTAGATATTACTGATTGGTGCACTAAGTATTGTTGTGACATAACAGAACTATGTCTGCAGCATGTATGAATGGACAGCAGAGAAACAGTAATTCCTATCACACTACCTAACACCCTGCACTGGAACCTATCAGCTACACTATATCACTATCTAACCTACACTGACTATCTCCCACTAACTATCTGTATTATATATATGGGCCAACTAACTAACTATCTAATGTAATAGGATAAGGAATAGGAACCAGATGAAAGCACAGAGCACAGCAATGACACTGCTCTTTCTCTTAGAACTCCAAAAAAACAGCAGAAAATGGCTACTGGGGAGGTTCTTATATAGTAAGGGGGTAGGCAACTTTCTTATTGGTTGCTAGGGATGTTGCTAAGCTCTGAGAAAAGATATTGCAGCCTTGTCATTGGCCCACAAGCAAGAAGGGAGGTTACTGATGAAAAAAAAAAATCTAGAATGTTCCCGATTACGAATATATAGCACTATATTCTACATCTTTCCGAATTTTCGAAGTGCCGATATACGCTATAAAGATTCGCGATTAGAATCGCCATTTGTGGTGATTCCATGTTTATATGTGCCCGCATTGCTGAGAAAAATGATATTTTGATACAGTCCTGATCAAAAGTTTAAGACCACTAGAAAAATGGCAAAAAATCTTATTTAGCATGGCTGGATCTTAACAAGGTTCCAAGTAGAGATTCAACATGCAACAAGAAGAAATGGGAGTGAGACAAAACATTTTTTGAGCATTCAATTTAATGAAAACAATGAATAAACTGAAACAGGCTGTTTTTCAGCTGATCAAAAGTTTAGGACCACACCTCCAAAAAAACATAAGCCCCCCCAAAACAGAAATCCAACTTCCAAACATGAACTCAGTAATGAGTAGCTCCGCCGTTATTGTTTATCACTTCCAAAATTAGTTTCAGCATGCTTGATGCAAGTGTTTCCATGAGGTGAGTGGGAACATTTCTCCAAGTGGTGAAGATGGCTGCATGAAGGCCATCTACTGTCTGGAACTGTTGTCCATTTTTGTAAACTTCCCCTGCCATCCATCCCCAAAGGTTCTCAATTGGATTTAGATCAGGGGAACACGCAGGATGGGCTAAAAGAGCGATGGTATTCTCCTGGAGGAGGTCCCTTGTCCTGCGGGCATTGTGTACTGTAGCGTTGTCCTGTTGACAAACCCAGCTTTTAGCACACAGACGAGGGCCCTCAGTCATGAGGAATGCTCTCTGCAACATTTGGACATAGCCAGCGGCCGTTTGACGCCTCTGCACTTCCTGAAGCTCCATTGTTCAACTGAAGGAAAAAGCACCCCAGACCATTATGGCGCCCCCTCCACTGTGACATGTAGAAAACATCTGAGGTGGGATCTGCTTGTCATGCCAGTAACGTTGGAAGCCATCAGGACCATCACGGTAAAAAAAATTCTCATCAGAGACTAAAACTTTCTTCCACCTTTGAATGTCCCATGTTTGGTGCTCTCTTGCAAAGTCCAATAGAGCAGTTCTGTGGCGTTCAGGGAGACGAGGTCTTTGAAGTCGTTTTTTGTTTTTGAAGCCCTTCAGTCTCAGATGCCATCTGATGGTTATGGGGCTGCAGTCAGCACCAGTAAGGGCCTTAATTTGACAGACAGCGTCTTGACGGACAGCTAATTGGATCATCCTCCAAATTACTGTCTTACTGCGTCCTACCTCAGCAGCGATGGCGCGCTGTGAGAGACCCTGCTTATGCAGTTCAACAACCCGACCACGTTCAAAAAGGGAGACTTTTTTTGCCTTTGCCATCACAACGTGTGACTACCTGACAGAAAATTACAATTAATCCACAATTTTGCACATATTTGGCCTTTTAAAGGCATGTGGTCCTAAAATTTGGATCAGCTGAAAAACAGCCTGTTTCAGTTTAATCGTTATTTTCAATTAATTGTATGCTCAAAAAATGTTTTGTCTCACTCTCATTTCTTCTTGTTGCATGTTGAAGCTCTACTTGGAACCTTGTTATGATCCAACAATGTAATATATGATTTTTTTGCCATTTTTCAAGTGGTCTTAAACTTTTGATCAGCTCTTTCTGCAACTGTCCTGCCCTCTGCACTGTTTTCACTACCTGGCCCTGTCAAAGAGTGGAGAGGGCACGCCAGTTGCAGAAAGAGCTGAACTTCAAGGTGTAACGGAAACACCCCCATTGCCCCTAGAGGCTCATTTGCATATAATAAAACATCATTTTTCTCAGTAATGCGGGCACATATCAACATCAGCTGCCAAGTGCACATGTAACAGGTCAGCCAGTGTTATAGCTACGAATCTGCTGACAGATGCCCTTTAAAACTGCATGTGTGAATCCAGCCACATCCCTATCTGCCACATGCCTTTCAAAAAGAATTCCAGTTTTTACAAAGCAGATAAGAAATATGCAAAATGCTTGCAAGGATCAGTATATGTAATACACATGATACATAATACATAGTTAATGATCAGCCAGCACTCTGCACGTTCTGACCCATAAGCAGGCATTAATTACTTCATATTGCATTATACCGCTATATTTATTACCTGCCACAGTAAGACACCCTCATCCAGATGCGCCCCTTTATTAAATATACAATACTCACCTCTGTCTTGGACCTAGGCTTACAATTTTTTCTATTATTTATCTAAAGCCAGATTTACCGGTACAGATCTTGACTTTGCTCTGGACCACTACCCCCACACTGATGCTTTCCTAATTCTCACTTTATTTAACCGGATGTATTGCAGAGGTGACCCATCAAGTGACTGACTTAGTAAGGTGAGTCTTACTCCGTTTGCAAAAACAATTAGCAGGATTAGACCTCCCCTTTTAATATGATCTAGAGCTATAGATCAAACCTAACCTAGGACAAATACAGTAGCACAACGCAAACAACTGCAAGGCTGTAGACTTTCCATGGTAAAGAGCACTTGATTTAAATGTCTATAGGTTACAAGCAGCGCCATCTAGAGGCAAATACATCACAGTAAGAGTACTTGATGTAATATTTGTCATTTCTAATTTTACAAAGACAGGCAATGAGATGTCTACTGCTGTTTTTTACTTTTTTTACCTACCGCTATGTTTTTGCTTTTCACTGCATGCTGCAAAATAAATCTTTTGTGAAAAATGCAATGTGAAGAGCTGCCGTGAACTTTCTCTCCAGCCCCACTGGATCAAATATTGATTTACTCCTGCGTTTCTTTTCTGCAAAGAACACAGTTGAAATGGTTCCTGTTATTTTTTTCAGTTCATTCTGTAATATGTGACCTTGTGATGTTTCTGGATTTTGGATGTCACAGATGTACAAATGTAATGTAAGAGCATAGGGTACACGACTTACCTGCTGTGGCAACTGGATGGTATAAAAGAAATAATTGAAATTCAGCAAAGCAAGGTATTCACTAATACAAGGAAATCTGATCTATTGTCTGTGCCTGCTTTCATGGTCCGATGATGGCCTGTCATCTTTGGCATCAAAATAAAGCCCCTATGACCCCTCAGAATAAATAAAGGGGCCATAAATAGAACCAATATTCTGCTGACAACACCAAGGCCTCTTTCACACGGGCGTCGCGTGTGAGGGCTGAACAAGATGCGGGTGCGTTGCGGGAAAATACACGATTTCTCAGCGCGAGTGCAAAGCGTTTAAATGTTTGGGTTATGTGTTCGGTAGATTTTATTATTTTCCCTTATAACATGGTTATAAGGGAAAATAATAGCATTCTTAATACAGAATGCTTAGTAAAATGTCCATTGAGGGGTTAAAAATAATAAACAAATTTAACTCACCCCATCCACTTGGTCACGTAGCGGATCTCCTCTTCTTTCTACTTTCTTCAGGACCTGGCTAAAGGACCTTTGATGACGTCACTGCGCTCATCACATGGTCAATCCCCCTGATGGCGGCCCTGATTGTGTGAACTAACACCAAGACTGTACAGCAATGTTTTACTTTTGCCTTATGTGTGAATAAACACTGAAGTTTTGCTTTACAAACTTGTATTCGCCTCTGTCCCCACAATTGGTGGCTTGGAGCAGGCACACTTAGTGAGGCTGGCGTAAACGCCGAAATATTTTAGTTTTTGGCTACGGCTGGATGTCCTGGATTAAACCAGCTAAATTCAAACCTGTGTCAGGTGACAAAATGGAGGCTGTAATGAAATCTCTTGTGGAAGCTAACCAACACCAGCAAGAAACAAACCAGCTACTGTTACAACACATGATGGCTTTACAGATGGCAGGAGTGTCCATGATGTCCGGAAAACGGTCCGTGCGGCGATCCCCAAGATGACACCATCAGATGACGTTGAAATCTACCTGGCAATGTATGAGAAGGTGGCCACAAGGGAGAATCTATCCAGAGATCAGTGGGCTGAGGTCGTCGGTCCGTTCCTGACATCCGATTCCCAGCGGGTGTATTTTGACTTGCCGGACGATCAAGCGGCCAACTACCAGAAAGTCAAGGGTGAGATTCTGGCAAGACTGGGGGCGAATGTGTTGGTCCGGGCCCAGTGGTTGCATCAGTGGGGGTTCAACCCAGTTGAGCCTGTGAGACCCCAGTATGATAACTTCACCTCTTGCAAAAGTGGCTACAGCCTGAGGTGCTAAGCCCTACTGCTATGCTGGACCGTCTGTTAGCTGATATGTTCTGAAGCGCTTTGCCACCCCCTCTCCAGCACTGGATCGGCCAGGTGTCTCCTGGCAATGCCCTTGAGATGGTGGACCTGGTGGAAAGCTATGAGGCTACCAGGAATCTAAAGGGGGGTTCTTTTGGGAGGGGGCCAGTCAAACCCCGGAAATCTCCACCCCAGGCCTGGAGGTTTGAGCCGATAAAACCTGCTAAGGATGTACCCACTGCGGACCTGGCTCCAATAGTCTGCTGGGGATGTCAGGAGCCTGGCCATGTAAGGGCTGACTGCCCCATTGGGTTGAGCCGATGGACACTAACTATGGCTCTGGTAGGCAGGGTAAGCGGACGCAGTACAGAGGTGAAGACAAGTTTGTAAAAAAAAACTTCAGTGTTTATTCACACATGAGGCAAAAGTAAAACGACTCTATACAATCTCTATCACACAATGCAAAGTCCACAGAACAAAAATATCACCTTGTTGGCCGTTATATCCCCAGCGGTCGACAGCAGACTTTAGGGGGCCTGTTTCTCAGCGTGTGGCTTTCAGCCCTTTAGCATGGCACCATGTCTCAGATCCCATAACAGAGACAACTTGCTGCTGAGCCAAGCTGTCTTTTAAGGACAGATAGGTGTTGTTAAAACCTGGACCGGCACTTAAAATCCAGTCCGGTGTTTGACTCCACCTGGTTGTAAATCAGCCCAGCAGCACACACTGAGAGTGAGTAAAATACCTGTCCTCCCAGACCATACCCTTCACTGTGTCACATACCTCCCCCTTTGTTCAACCCTAAGGGGGTGAACAGTCGCCAGAAAATGCCCCTGGGACAGGGCATCTGCGTTTCCCTATAACCGGCCTGCCCTGTGTTCCACTGTAAATTTAAAGTTCTGTAGGGACAGGAACCATCAGGTGACCCGGTCATGTCTTTGGCCTGGCTCATCCACCTGAGAGGGGAGTGGTCGGTCACCAAGCGGAATTTTCTCCCCAACAAATAATAGTGTAGTATCCCACTACGTAAAGATGGGCACTACTCAAGGGTCAATTGTGTCAGATTGCTATTGAGTTTTGTATTGTATGACTGCATAATACCATGTTGATTCCTGTGTACCAGGCCTGCTAGGGGTGTAGTTTCTCCTCCTAAGCTGTAGAGGGAGCTAGGGAACCCCCTAGTATATATAGTTAGGCCCAGACAGGAAAGAGTTAGTTCAGTCTAGTCCAGGAGGCTAAGTAGTTCAGTCTAGCCTGCCTGAAGTGCTCAGCAAGTGAAGCTCAGAGGTTAGCCCAGGAGAAGTTTCCTCCTGAAGTTATCCCGCACCTTGCAAAGTACAGAGCAGTGCTAATCCTACCCAGCCAAGTGGAAAGCTGAGGGGCAGAAGTTTATTGTCAGCAAGAGGATTTACACCAGAGATGGTTTCCCTACCCAAGGATAAAGCCAGCTATTAGGCATACGGGCCTTGGAGAAAGCCAGACAGGATTCTGCAGAATGTACAGCCTGATCTGTGAGTTTATTTCCCTCTGAGTCACCTTGCTAAGATTCTACCTGCCACCTATGTAAAGCCTGCTTATTACCAATATTATTCTTATGGAACTGTCTGGAGTTTGTACATAGTTGAACTGTTCAGTAAAGAAGAATTCTAGTTCACTACAATCGTGTGTATCTCCATTATTCCTCCTAACAATCGGTGTGCCACCGTTACTGGCACTGGCATCACAAACTGTAAGGGATCTTGCCACAGGCACGCTAAACCTACAACACCCAGGGCACCTCACCTATCACCCGGGCCTGGTCCCTATATCTAGAGAGTGCCCCAGAGGATCTACGTGCCAGCCTCTTCATCACTGCTGTACGCCTGCCCAGGGTATACTACAAACTGTGAGTACTAAGAGCAACCCTGGGTCTGTTAACTGACCCCTGTGACCTCACATTCGCTCACCCTGAAGGACTGGCGTACTGCAATAGCGGAGAGACTCGAGTGCCCACTTTATAGCCAGCTATCTCTCCACTATACTATACCTGGTCTCGACTGGGGTGAGCTTATGGCTGAGAAAGACAATGGGATGCTCCTCCCCGTTGACTTCCTGGGACAGTACAGCACCAAGGCCCACCTCGGAGGCATCCGTCTGTATTATAAATTCCAGCTTGAAGTCGGACGTCACCAAAACCTAGGACCCACACAGGGCCAACTTCAAAGCGGAGAACGCCTCTTCCGCCAGATCATCCCAGCAAACCATCACAGACTTATGTCCCTTCAAAAGTCCTGTCAATAGCGTAGCTATCGTAGCAAAGTGTGGGACGAACCTCATGTAATAGCCCACCATCTCCAGGAATGACTTTACTTGCCTAGAGGTGAAAGGATGGGGCCAATTTCGTATGGCCTTTATTTTGTTTACTTGGGGTTTGATGACTCCGTGCCCAATGACATAACCAAGGTATTTAGTCTCTTCTAACCCTATTGCGCACTTTTATGGGTTAGGGGTCAAGCCAGCCTTTCTAAGGGAGTCCACCACAGCCTGTACCTTAGGTAGGTGACTTTCCCAGTCAGTACTGTGGATAACGATATTGTCCAGGTAAGCCGAAACATACCGATGATGTGGACAATGTCCATTAGCCTTTGAAACATAGCGGGAGCGCCATGTAGACCAAAGGGTAATACCTTATGCTGACACAGCCCCTCTGGTGTGATGAAAGACGTTTTCTCCATGGCAGCCTCCATCAAGGGTACCTGTCAGTACCCTTTGGTGAGGTCCAAAACAGAGAAATACCTGGCTTGACCTAACTTCTCAATAAGCTCATCCACTCGGGGCATGGGATATGCGTCAAACTTGAAAACCACATTAAGTTTGCGGAAGTTGTTACAGAATCGCAATGTCCAGTTCGGCTTAGGTATTAATACTATGGGACTGGCTCGTTCACTTTTTGACTCCTCGATGACGTCTAGCCGCAGCATTAGCTGCACTTCCTCCGAGATGGCTTGTCGTCGAGCCTCGGGTACCCGATATGGCTTTAACCAGACTTTTGCCTGAGGTTCAGTGACAACATCATGCCGGATTGCGGAAGTGCGTCCAGGGTGGTCCAAGAACACATCTGTGTTCCGACTAATGGATTCCCTGGCCTCCTGAGCCTGTTTAGAGGAGAGGCTGTCAGCAATTTTTACTGTGGCAACCGCTTCCCGTGCATCAGACAGAGGGGCCGGAACCTCTTCCGCTAGAAAACCGCAAACTGTCTTCAATACAGGTCTCCCTATCTTTCCAAAGTTTAGTAAATTAACATGGTAAACCTGCTCTGGCTTTCACCGCCCTGGCTGGTGTACCCTGTAATTTACCTCTCCAACGTTCTTGAGTACCTCGTAGGGCCTCTGCCACCTGGCCAGGAACCTACTGTCCAGGGTCGGTACCAGAACCAAAACCCAGGTTAAAATTCCGAGCCCCCATATGTTCCTTAACCAGCAGAAACACCGTCTCCACCCGCTCTTGCATCTGAGTGACATACTTAATTACACTTTTATGCGGTGTGGGTTGTTTTTCCCATGACTCTTGGGTCATGTCCAACAGACCACGCAGATGTTGGCCATACAGCAGTTCGAAGGGGAGAGAAACCAGTAGAGGCCTGGGGCACCTCTTGCACTGTGAACCTGAGATAGGGCAGTAGAAGATCCCAGTCCCTCCCATCTTTGGACACCACCCGCTTTAACATGTTTTTCCAGGTTTGATTAAACCTTTCTACCAAGCCTTCCATTTGCGGGTGATAGACAGACGTCCGTAACTGTTTTATCTGTAGTAGTTTACTGAGTTCCCTCATGACTTTTGACATAAAAGGGGTCCCCTGGTCGGTCAGAATCTCTTTAGGAAGGCCCACTTGGGAAAACATCTTCATTAGCTCTTTGGCTATGAGTTTGGCGGAGGTATGTTGCAGCGGCACTGCCTCCGGGTACCTAGTGGCATAGTCCAGGACTACCAAGATGTGTTGGTGCCCTCTAGCGGACTTCGGTACTGGGCCTATGAGATCCATAGTGATCCGTTCGAATGGAACCTTAATAATCGGAAGAGGGACCAGGGGACTATGGAAATGTGGCTAGGGGCTGGTTATCTGGCAGGTTGGGCAAGACTTTCAATACTCTTCTACCTCTCTGAACACACTCTCCCCCAAGAACATGTTGGTGGGCTAACTCCAACACAAGCTTGCTATATGCCTTAGGCACCACCAACTGTTGAACCACAAAACAGGGGAACATAGACTCGGCCCCTGGTTGTTGTGGTTCACCATCTATTATTAATATATTTTCCCAGGCTCGGGATAAGGTTAGGTCTCGGTGTTGTGCAGTACCAAAATTATCCCTGGAGACACTGAGGTCTGCCAGCTCAAGCCCCGGCGGCAAGTTCTCCACGTCTCCCACCATTACACTCAGTGGGATTGTCTCCCTCTCTTCCACCAAAATGGCGGTCATCCCTACCGCTGTCCCTTCGGCCTCGGGTTCCCAGGGTTCTGACCTCCCTCTGGAGCAAGGCCACTATGCTGGGTTACCCCTGTCTCATGGGCACCAGTCACCCTCGTAGCAGGCCACAGTGCCGTGAAACCCGGGAAGTCTATCCCGATTATAAGTTCGTGGTGTAAGTTTGTGGCAACTGCCACTTCGTGAGTCCACCTACAGGCCCCAGTGGTTAGAGCCACCAGGGCGGTGGGATAGTCTTTCAAGCCCCATGAATACACATGACCTCGACTTTCCAGACAGTATACTCAGCGGACCATACCAGGGGAGCCCTTACTAGGGTCACCAGACTGCCTGAGTCCAGCAGGGCCTCCGCTGGAGTGTCTCCCACTTCCACCTGGCACTAGTGATCTAGAGTCCCTGGGGTACCTTTTGCACACAGCTTCCTGGCATATAGCCACAGTATATACAGTAAGGAACAGAAGTATTTGAACACCCTGTGATTTTGCAAGTTCTCGCACTTAGAAATCATGGAGGGGTCAGAAATTCACATTGTAGGTGCATTCCCACTCTGAGAGACAGAATAAAAAATAAATAAATCACAAAATCACATTGTATGATTTTTAAAGAATTTATTTGGCTTGCACTGCTGAACAAAAGTATTTGAACACCTGAGAAACAGCAAGAATTCTGGCTCTCAAAGACCTGTTACTGTGCCTTTAAAAAGTCCACCTCTACTACACTCATTAATCTAACTTAGCAGTACCTGTCTGAGCTCTTTAAAGACCCCTGTCCACCCCACAGTCAGTCAGACGCCAACTACTACCTTGGGCAAGACCAAAGAGCTGTCAAAAGACACCAGAGACAAAATTGTGGACCTCCACAAGGCTGGAAAGGGCTACGGAGGAATTGCCAAGCAGCTTGGTGAAAATATATCAACTGTTGGAGCAATTGTTAGAAAATGGAAGAGGCTAAAGACGACTGTCAGTCTCCCTTGGACTGTGGCTCCATGCAAGATCTCACCTCGTGGGGTATCACTGATGATAAGAAAGGTGAGGAATCAGCCCAGAACTACAAGGGAAGAGCTGGTCAATGACATGAATAGAGCTGGGACCACAGTTTCAAAGGTCACTGACGGTAGAACACTACGCCGTCATGATTTCAAATCATGCATTCCACGGAAGGTTCCCCTGCTCAAATCATCACATGTCCTGGCCCGTCTGAAGTTTGCCAATGACCATCTGGATGATCCAGAAGAGGCATGGGATAAAGTCATGTGGTCAGATAAGACCAAAGTAGAACTTTTTAGTCTAAATTTCACTTGTCGTGTTTGGAGGAAAAAGAATGATGAGTTGCATCCCAAGAACACCATCCCTACTGTGAAGCATGGGGGTGGTAACATCTTGCTTTGGGGTTGATCTTATGCAAGGTGGACAAGACGACTGCACTGTATTAAGGAGAGGATGAATGGGGCCATTTATTGTGAGATTTTGAGCAACAACCTCCTTCCCTCAGTCAGAGCATTGAAGGTGGGTCGTGGCTGGGTCTTCCAACATGACAACAACCCGATGAACACAGCCAGGATAAGCAAGGAGTAGATATGTAAGAAGCATATCAAGGTTCTGGAGTGGCCTGGCCAGTCTCCAGACCTAAATCAATAGAACATCTTTGGAGGGAGCTGAAACTCGATGTTGCTCAGCCACAGCCCCAAAACGTGACAGATCTAGAGGAGATCTGTGTGGAAGAGTGGGCCAAAATGCGTGTTGCAGTGTGAGCAAACCTGGTCAAGAACTACAGAAAACGTTTGACCTCTGTAATTGCTAACAAAGGCTTCTGTACCAAATATTAACACAGATTTTCTCAGGTGTTCAAATACTTATGTTCAGCAGTGCAAGACAAATACATTCTTTAAAAATCATTCAACGTGATTTCCTGAATTATTATTTTTTATTCTGTCTCTCAGAGTGGGAATGCACCTACAATGTGAATTTCAGACCCCTCCATGATTTCTAAGTGGGAGAACTTGCAAAATCGCAGAGTGTTCAAATACTTCTGTTCCTCACTGTATAAATAAGATGATAAAATACGAGAGTATTGCGGTATGCAGGAATACCTTTTTATTGTACTAACCTAATGCTTAAAAGACAAGTTTTCAAGAGTTTTACTTTCTTCCTCAGTATTGCTTCAGACCTGAGAAAGAGAGAAACACTCTCGAAAACGTTTTTTTATAGTTTAAAGCAGTTTCAGCAAACACCAGGGCTGTGTTAATAATCCCATATGTTAAACATGTCACTAAAATGAAGACCAATGAACAGACGCTCACAGGCTTATTCACAAAAGGGTGAAGGGAAATTGGAGAAGGGAACAATCTAGGACAACATACCGTATTTTTAGCCCTATAAGACACACTTTTCCCCCCCAAAAGTGGGGGGAAAATAGCAGTGCGTCTTATGGGGCGAATGCTGCTGATTTTGCAGAATTTTCAATGATACACCTGCCGCGATGTATCAGCTGTGAGGGAGGAGGGGCTGGGGGCCGGCATCTGCTTTTATAATGACAGCGGGGCCTGTGCAGTGACTGTATTCTACTACACGGGCCCCGCTCACTGTATAATCGTATCTCTAATAGTTAATTGTTATGTATATACCGTAATCGCATAATCAGCGCCTGCATACTTATAAGCGCTCAGTAGGTAACAGAGAGGAGGGAGGAGGCAGGCAGGGAGGATGGGTGCTGGCAGCGTGAGTCACTACGTCACACGCCTGCGCCGCCCACTTTATGAATGAAGCAGGCGGCGTGGGTGCATGAAGTAGTGACTCACACTGCCAGCGCCCGTCCTCCCGGCCTGCCTCCTCACTCCTCTCTGCTACCTACCGAGCACTTGTAGTTGTAAGTACCGTATACAGGCGCTGATTATGCGTTTATATACATAACAATTAACTATTACAGATACGATTATACAGTGAGCGGGGCCCGTGTAGTAGAATAAAGTCACTGCATGGGCCCCGCTTTCATTATAAAAGCAGATGCAACCCCCACCCCCTGTATTGAGGGTCATTCACTACAGGGACACTGTTATGGAGGGGATCTGTGGATGACACATAGCATAAGATGCTATATATGTGTCATCCACAGATCCCCCCCATAACTGTCAAACACAGATCCCCATAACAGTGCCATCCAGAGACCCCAATAAGAGCAACCCACAGATCCCCCATAAGTGTCACCCACAGATCCCCCATAAGTGTCACCCACAGATCCCCCATAACAGTTCGTCACCCACAGATCCCCATAACAGTGCATCACCCACAGATCCCCAATAATAGTGCGTCACCCACAGATCCCCCATAACAGTGCGTCACCCACAGATCCCCCATAACAGTGCGTCACCCTCAGATCCCCCCTAACAGTGCGCCATCCACAGACCACAATTAGCTCAAAACCCACCAAAGCACACCTTTTGTTTAAAAAAAAATGTTTGATTATTTTCCTCCTCAAAATCCTAGGTGTGTCTTATGAGCTGGTGCATCTTATAGGGGCGAAAAATAACTAAAAAGTAACTGAATAGGAAAGTGAGATGAATTGGAGAATTTTTTCGAATCAGCTTTGTTGTCCTATATTGTTCACTTCTCCTGACTTCTCCAAACTCTTCACCCTTTTGTGAAATAACCCAGTGGGTGTTGTTGGTGTGTGCATCTAATAGTACTTATTCTGATTGTAATGCAAAGTGCGGCGGGCAGGGGTGCATGTAACTCAGAGTGCGCTGGTCAGGGGTGCTTGTAACGCAAGGTGCGCTGGTCAGGGGTGCGTGTAATGCAGAGTGCGCTGGTCAGGGGTGCATGTAACAGTGGGTGCGCTGGTCAGGGGTGCATGTAACGCAAAGTGCGCTAGTCAGGGGTGCATGTAACGCAGGGTGCGCTGGTCAGGGGTGCTTGTAACGCAGGGTGCGCTGGTCAGTGGTGCATCACAGATAGAAAAGGTACTTACAGTTCTGATGTGCTCTGTCCTCGTGCCTTCTTGCTCTAGGCGTGGTGGCAGGGGGAGGGTCGCGAAACAATGTTTCCTGATGTTAAATTCCCAAGCCACATTCTTTTCTGCCTCTGCAGGCCCAGCTAGGCTTAAATACACAATGGCAGTGCTGCCCTCTCCCTCCCAGCCAATAGCAGCTGAGGTGGGAGGGGGTAGATTCACTTGGCTGCTGACTGCCGAGGAGCCCGTAGTGAAGTGGGTAGGTAGCATGGGCAGTACTTTCAGTTTGGCAAAACTGACAAATCGCTGCTGTACTCAGGGCCGTCTTTAATATTAATTGGACCCTGTGCAAGAATTTACTTGGGCCCCCTGGATCCTACCTTCCCACACCCTAGCATGCAATTATGCTCTCCACCACAAAATACACACACACAAAAATTCCACACACCTCGTAGAGTAGTAAACTTCAATAATGATGAGTGGCCACTAGAGGTGTTCCTTGGCAGCAATGTAAATACTGCCTCTTTTCTTAAAAAGCTTGCAAAGGCATGCTATAAACACCAGAGTTTAAACTACTACGTTTAGCTGTTGTGTTCTAGTGTCCCTTAATATAGAGAAAAAAAAAAGAATCAGCACTAAAGTATCAAATGACTATCATTATTCTAAAAATTAAAAAAGCACAACTTCTGACACAAATATACAGGTCCTTCTCAAAAAATTAGCATATTGTGATAAAGTTCATTATTTTCTGTAATGTACTGATAAACATTAGACTTTCATATATTTTAGATTCATTACACACCAACTGAAGTAGTTCAAGCCTTTTATTGTTTTAATATTGATGATTTTGGCATACAGCTCATGAAAACCCAAAATTCCTATCTCAAAAAATTAGCATATTATGAAAAGGTTCTCTAAACAAGCTATTAACCTAATCATCTAAATCAACTAATTAACTCTAAAGCCTTGCAAAAGATTGCTGAGGCTTTTAAAAACTCCCAGCCTGGTTCATTACTCAAAACCGCAATCATGGGTAAGACTGCCGACCTGACTGCTGTCCAGAAGGCCATCATTGACACCCTCAAGCAAGAGGGTAAGACACAGAAAGAAATTTCTGAACGAATAGGCTGTTCCCAGAGTGCAGTATCAAGGCACCTCAGTGGGAAGTCTGTGGGAAGGAAAAAGTGTGGCAGAAAACGCTGCACAAGAAGAAGAGGTGAAGTGTGGCACAAGAACGCTGCGAGAAGAGGTGACCGGACCCTGAGGAAGATTGTGGAGAAGGACCGATTCCAGACCTTGGGGGACCTGCGGAAGCAGTGGACTGAGTCTGGAGTAGAAACATCCACAGGCGTGTGCAGGAAATGGGCTACAGGTGCCGCATTCCCCAGGTCAAGCCACTTTTGAACCAGAAACAGCGGCAGAAGCGCCTGACCTGGGCTACAGAGAAGCAGCACTGGACTGTTGCTCAGTGGTCCAAAGTACTTTTTTCGGATGAAAGCAAATTTTGCATGTCATTCGGAAATCAAGGTGCCAGAGTCTGGAGGAAGACTGGGGAGAGGGAAATGCCAAAATGCCTGAAGTCCAGTGTCAAGTCCCCACAGTCAGTGATGGTCTGGGTGCCATGTCAGCTGCTGGTGTTGGTCCACTGTGTTTTATCAAGGGCAGGGTCAATGCAGCTAGCTATCAGGAGATTTTGGAGCACTTCATGCTTCCATCTGCTGAAAAGCTTTATGGAGATGAAGATTTCATTTTTCAGCACGACCTGGCACCTGCTCACAGTGCCAAAACCACTGGTAAATGGTTTACTGACCATGGTATTACTGTGCTCAATTGGCCTGCCAACTCTCCTGACCTGAACCCCATAGAGAATCTGTGGGATATTGGGAAGAGAAAGTTGAGAGACGCAAGACCCAACACTCTGGATGAGCTTAAGGCCGCTATCGAAGCATCCTGGGCCTCCATAACACCTCAGCAGTACCACAGGCTGATTGCCTCCATGCCACGCCGCATTGAAGCAGTCATTTCTGCAAAAGGATTCCCGACCAAGTATTGAGTGCATAACTGAACATAATTATTTGAAGGTTGACTTTTTTTGTATTAAAAACACTTTTATTTTATTGGTCGGATGAAATATGCTAATTTTTTGAGATAGGAAATTTGGGTTTTCATGAGCTGTATGCCAAAATCATCAATATTAAAACAATAAAAGGCTTGAACTACTTCAGTTGGTGTGTAATGAATCTAAAATATATGAAAGTCTACTGTTTATCAGTACTTTACAGAAAATAATGAACTTTATCACAATATGCTAATTATTTGAGAAGGACCTGTATAGTATTTTGCAGATTACTTTGCAGATTTTTTTTACAATGTGCAGATAGTACTGTACTACTAACCCCTCCATCCACCCCTACATACAGGGTAATACACACCACATACCTCTTACATCCAGTGATGTCTCTTTGATGTAGATGTTCTTTTCTCATCTTCTCCTTTCAGACCTTCAGACTAGACCACCATTTTTCAGCCATTTCTCGTCTCTGTAGTTTGACAAACAAAATCTTACTTTACTACTTTTCCATCATCCTCCCATCTTCTAGACAAATCATCCTACCACCCCCAATACTGTGCCACTGCGCTCCCCAATACTATACTGCAGAAACAGATAAACCCTCTGATAATAGTAGTACCATGCAGATAGTGCCCTTCGATAATTATTGGCACACAGTGCCCTAAAATAACTGTGCCCAGCAAATAGTGCCCCTGACACTAATAGTGTAAAGATAATGTCCCACAAAAATAATTGTGGTGAGCTGATACAGTGCCAAGGTGCCCCCACAGTAATAGTGCACCCAAAAGTCCCACTAATAGGAATAATTCTCTGCTAGAGCACACGTGGTAGTAATAGTGCTCCTACAGTGCCCCCAATATGTCCCCACTGTGCCACAGAAGTAATGCTCCCCTAGTGCCCATACTATTAATCATGTTTCCCATAGACCCCCAGTAGTAATAAAGCCCATCATAATGCCCCCAGTAGGAATAATTCTCCTTATAATGTGCCAGTGCAAAAAATACCCCCTTTTAATGACCCCAGTTGAGCTAATGTCCCCATAGTGCCCCCATAATGTGCCAGTATAAAATACCCCTATATAGTGCCCCCAGTAAATGCCCCATAGTGCTCGTCTACCTCCTTCTTTCTAGTGCCCCCCCATAATGTACCAGTATAAAATGCCCCATATATAGTGCCCCAGTAGATGCCCTCAGTGTCCCGCATAATTTGCAAGTATAAAATACCCCTTCTTAGTGCCTCCCATATATGAGCCCATAGTACTCCTCTCTCCCCTTCCCCATAGTACCCACCATAATGTGCCCTGGTATAAAATACCCCTATACAGAGCCCCCCATATAAAAACACCCCTTCTTTTTAGTCTCAGTGGAAGTCCCCACAGTGTTCCTCTCCCCCCTTCCCCCGTATAAAATACCCCTTCTTTGTGGCCTCAGTAGATGCACCCAATAATGTGCCAGTAAGAAGTGCTCCCATAGATGCCCCCATAGTGCCACCCAATGATGTGCCAGTGAAAAGTGCCCCATAGATGCCCACCAATCATGTGCCAGTAACAAGTGCCCCAAGAAATGCCCCCTAATCATGTGCCAGTAACAAGTACCCACATAGATGCCCACCAATCATGTGCCAGTAACACGTACCCCCATAGATGACCCCAATCATGTGCCAGTAACAAGTACCCCCATAGATGCCCACCAATCATGTGCCAATAACAAGTGCCCCCTTAGATGCCCCCAATCATGTGCCAGTAACAAGTGCCCCCATAGATGCCCCCAATAATGTGCCAGTAACAAGTGCCCCCATAGATGCCCATTGCCCACCAATCATGTGCCAGTAGCAAGTACCCCATAGATGCCCCCCAATCATGTGCCAGTAACAGGTGCCCCATAGATGTTCCCCAATCATGTGATAATAACAAGTACCCCCATAGATGCCCCCCAATCATTTACCAATAACAAGTGCCCCCATAGATGCCCCCCAATCATGTGCCAGTAAGAGGTGTCCCCATAGATGTTCCCCAATCATGTGCTAATAACAAGTGCCCCCATAGATGACCCCCAATCATTTGCCAATAACAAATGCCCCCATAGATGCCCCCCAATCGTGTGCCAGTAACAAGTGCCCCCATAGATGCCCACCAATCGTGTGCCAGTAGCAAGTGCCCCCATAGATGCCCCCAATCATGTGCCAGTAACAGGTGCCCCCATAGATGCCCCCAATCATGACCAGTAACAGGTGCCCCAATAGATGTTCCCCAATCATGTGCCAGTAACAGGTGACCCCAAAGATGCCCCCCAATCATTCTACAAAATGATTCAAGAATGCAATGACAGTTGAACTGATAGGGCTGGAAGTCTCCTCCTCGGCTGCAGCTGCTTGAACTCCCTATAACGAGCAGGCGGCTGACCTTCAGTGGTCCGGTCGGATCTCCGAAGTGACTGTGGTTCCATAGGCCTTGGTTCAAGCTAACTTGGTACATCTTGAGCTTCTGAGGATCCTTCACGAGGTAGTTCTTCTGGCTGAAGTGGGGCTGTATCAGTTTTGGCAGGAACAACAAAGTTAAGCCATGGTGTAAGGAACCACTGAAGGGGATCTGAGTCTAATAGTAATTTTCCAGTAGACTGTGTTGGTTCCTCTGGATCAGGTGGCTTATCAGACAATTGCTCTGTGGATGGAGTTACTTCTTGGACAATTTCTTTCAAACACAACTTGAGATGGTTGCAATGCACTTTTTGTGGTACTCTGTTCTCTTTGGTGATTTTGTAGAGATCAGTCTCAGGATTAGGTATAGCTGTGATTATGTAATGTTCTCTTTCCCATTTACTATGCAGATTACTAGTCTGATGATTATTTTTCAGCCACACATGGTTATCAATTTTTAAGGTTCTGCTTTTGCAGACTGATCATAGTCTTTCTGTTGCTTTTGGTATGCATTCACCATGCGGATCTGGACAATATCTTGGGCATCAGCTAGGCGTTTTTGATGTTCACTCACCCAATCTGTTTGTGGTAAAGGATTGATGGAATCTGGAACTTGTACATCCAAGGTGAGATCTGCAGGTAATCTGCCTTGACGGCCAAACATAAGGTAATATGAGGTGTATCCATTAGAACAATGGATGGTATTGTTGTAAACATACATCAGTTGAGGTAGTAGAGTTGGCCAATCAGTTCTTTCAGCAGGTACAGCTCTCAACATTTCAATCAAGGTTTGGTTCATTTTCTCGCAAAGTCTATTACCTTGAGGATGGTAAGCTGTTGTTCTCATCTTCTGAAAATTGTGAAGTGAACATAGTTCATGGAAGAATTGGGATTCAAAGGCAGATCCTTGATCTGTGAGAATCTTTTCAGGGCATCCATAGGGCAACAGGAAATTCTTCCAGAAATTTTTTTGCAGCGGTTTTGGCTGTCAAGTCTTTAACAGGTACGGCTACTACAAATTTAGTGTAGTGATCAATTATTGTCATGTGTAGGTATATCCTGAGCGACTTGGTTCTAGCTTTACATGATCAATAGCCACTATTTCTAGAGGTATTCGACTTACAATGGGATGTAATGGTGCTCTTTGGTCATGTCTCTCATTTCTTTCAATGGCACAAGTAGAACATTCTCGACATCAATTTTCAATATCTTCTCTCATTCCAACCCAATAAAATCTCTTCGGCGGATGGTAGCTTCTGTTTTTTTGTACACCAAAGTGTCCTGAGTCCTGACCTGTCGTGGTACATTTCAAGGGCAATTCTGGCATATCGGCATAAATACCATAATTTAATGCAGCAGATCATTGGTGACGGGATCTAGGGTTCTTCTCAACATTAGTCCCTTTTGCATAAACAGTTGCTTTCTGTGTCTCCATAGCTTGAGCAACTCTGGATCTGCATTTTTTATACGGAATCTTTCTGGTGTTCTTCCACTAATACTCTGCTCTCGGCTAGCAACTTGATCCACTTTTCTTTCTCAACTTGTTATCAGTATATACCACAAATGGTGTTGCTGCGAGGTAGTCTTTAAATTTATCAGTGACAGCCCACACGAGTGCGAGGAATTCCAGCTTGAAGGAACTGTAGTTCTGGTAATTTCTCTTGGCACCTTTAAGAGATCTGCTAGCATAAGCAATTACTCTCTCCTTACCTTCTTGCATCCACCAGAATTTCTGGGATTTGTCTCTTTATAGTCCGGAAGGAAAAGTCTTCTTGATACCGGTGTCTCATCCTCCAGCAGCATCGGCTTTTCCCACTGTTCTAGTTTTTTGCATACTTTCTCCAGACTTTTGGTCAGAAAATTGAATTGCTCTGTCAAGGCAGCAACTGCATCAGGAACCGGGCTGTAGTTGCTTGACTGACCATAGAATAACATTTTGGAGATGCAACTGGCATATCCATAGACATTTCGGCAAGCCTAGTAGGCTCTGATGGTGTATTTGTCCCCATAATACTGATGGCTAACTTTTTAAAGTCTAGGAAAGTGGAACTTGGATGCTGAGCCGCTAACATTCTTAACTGACTTTTTAAGGCTTCTGTACTAACGCCTTCAATGAATTGCTCCTTAAGCATCTTATCATTTTCCGCTTTATGGGGGTCTACCTGTACCACAGCTCTGAGGGCTTCCTGTAATGACAATGCAAAGTCTCTGAGTGACTCACCAGATTGCTGTTTCTTGATGAAGAACCTCATCTTGACCTAGGACACAGTCTTGGGTTCAAAGGTGGTGCAGAGCCGTTCAAATATCTGCTCCAGCGTTTTCCTCTCTGAGCTTGGCCAGGACTTCACTTCTCTGAGGGCAGCTCCTTCCAATTGCGCAAGCAGAATTTCCATTTGTTGCTCTACTGTCACAGGGTACAACCTGAATATAGCAAGAATCTTTTCTTTAAAGTTTCTTAAAGTGTGAGCTTCCCCAGAGTATTATGGGAACCAGGGTTCCCCAAAGTAGTAAGGCATGGTTAGAGGCATCATACTTGGTGCTGCAGTGGCTGGTGATACATTAGGACTGGCTGTGGCTACTGCGGGGGACCTGTTGAGGTCAGCCTGCACATTATCTTCCTGCACTGACATGGTAACAGCAGATGCTTAATAAAACGTAGATTACACACGGCTTTACGCACTTGCTAGGTTGCGTTGCGATGGGACACCTTTATTTGTGGGTGTATGGCCCTTTAAGAATCGCGGTGCCGGCCAAATAAGGTACTTATTAGGGCAGCTTGTGTATAAAAATAGTCCTGGCAATGGTCTCTCTCTAGCACAGTTATATACAGATTCCGTGGCGGATGGCTGGTATTCATAGAAACATAGAATATGTCGGCAGATAAGAACCATTTGGCCCATCTAGTCTGACCAATATACTGAATACTATGGATAGCCCCTGGCCCTATCTTATATGAAGGATGGCCTTATGCCTATCCCATGCATGCTTAAATCCCTTCACTGTATTTGCAGCTACCACTTCTGCAGGAAGGCTATTCCATGCATCCACTACTCTCTCAGTAAAGTAATACTTCCTGATATTACTTTTAAACCTTTGCCCCTCTAATTTAAAACTATGTCCTCTTGTAGCAGTTTTTCTTCTTTTAAATATTCTCTCCTCTTTTACCTTGTTGATTCCCTTTATGTATTTAAAAGTTTCTATCATATCCCCTCTGTCTCGTCTTTCTTCCAAGCTTCACATGTTAAGGTCCTTTAATCTTTCCTGGTAAATTTTATCCTGCAATTCATGTACTAGTTTAGTAGCTCTTCTCTGAACTCTCTCCAAAGTATCAATATCCTTCTGGAGATATAGTCTCCAGTACTGAGCACAATACTCCAAATAAGGTCTCACTAGTGCTCTGTAGAGCGGCATGAGCGCCTCCCTCTTTCTACTGGTAATTCCTCTCCCTATACACCCAAGCATTCTGCTAGAATTTCCTGCTGCTCTATGACATTGTCTGCCTACCTTTAAGTCTTCTGAAATAATGACCCCTAAATCCCTTTCCTCAGATACTGAGGTTAGGACTGTATCACTGATTTTTTATTCTGCTCTTGGGTTTTTACGCCCTGGGTGCATTATCTTGCACTTATCAACATAAAATTTTCCATTTGGTGTATCCCTCCAGGAACATCAACCCTGTTACAAATCTTTGTGACATCAGCAAAAAGACACACCTTACCATCGAGGCCGTCTGCAATTTCGCTGATAAAGATATTAAACAAAATGGGTCCCAGAACAGATCCCTGAGGTACCCCACTGGTAACAAGACCTTGGTCTGAATATACTCCATTGACTACAACCCTCTGTTGCCTGTCCCTCAGCCACTGCCTAATCCATTCAACAATATGGGAGTCCAAGCACAAAGACTGCAATTTATTGATAAGCCTTCTATGTGGGACAGTATCAAAAGCCTTACTAAAGTCTAGATAAGCGATGTCTACTGCACCTCCTCCATCTATTATTTTAGTCACCCAATAAAAAAAATCAATAAGATTAGTTTGACATGATCTCCCTGAAGTAAACCCATGCTGTTTTTCATCTTTCAATCCATGGGATTTTAGATGTTCCACAATCCTCTCCTTAAGTATGGTTTCCATTCATTTCCCCACTATTGATGTCAGGCTTACTGGCCTATAGTTGCCTGGTTCCTCCCTGCTACCTTTCTTGTGAATGGGCACAACATTTGCTAATTTCCAATCTTCTG
This sequence comes from Bufo gargarizans, assembly GCF_014858855.1. Lineage (NCBI taxonomy): Eukaryota > Metazoa > Chordata > Amphibia > Anura > Bufonidae > Bufo > Bufo gargarizans. The sequence goes on from NC_058086.1 coordinate 133,186,956, forward strand.
GGACGAATCCTGTTGCCAGTGATTGGTTAAATAAATCTGTTAATGGTTTTGTTAGTTCACCGCTGAGCTCTTTTAATAGCTTTGGGTGTATCCCATCAGGCCCCTGTGACTTATTTTATTAATTTTAGACAGCTGATTTAGAACCTCTTCCTCTGTAAAGACACATGCATCAAAAGATTCATTAGTCTTCTTTCCTAAGTCCCTTTCCTCCCGTTTGCTTACACGCCAAATCTTGCGTCTTTTATCGGGCGTGCGTACGTACGTCTTGCTCCCCTCTTGCACATGGCTGCTCCTTCCAGTCTGTCTGACAGACAGAAGAGGTGGCGCGATGTTTTGCATACAAGGCCGGCCTTCCCGCATCACTACAATGAAGCTATAAGGGGCCGTCCAATTTATTTTGCATATGGGGTGGCACTCAATTTTCCTGCCAAGCTGGGCATTTTGCAGAGTGATAGCGCAGCAGTAATTTAGACATATACTTCAGGCGGCCATATTGGGTGCAAGAGAAAGTCAATTCAGTCACAGCAAGCAGTTTTAGTGACACAAAAATCAGCGATTTTCTTAGTTTTAACAGTGCGATTTCAAAGCAGGTAATTGGCACAATATATCCAGGCAGTTTATAAGCAGTTTAAACAGTTCTTCAGTCAAACAAATGGGGCTCATTCACATAAGGCACAGAGGATATTGATCCTGTTTGTGATGCCAGTTTATTTGCAACGTGCCAGTCCACAGGGGTAGAACACGTGAGGTTCACGGTGGGCCAAAGTGTACAAACATTTCATTGATTACGAACGGTTTAGCAGATGCCTCCCTGGGCCAGCAGTGCAGTGAAGGGGAGAACAGCATTGAATTCTCTGGGTCTCGCTCTATTACAGGGGACACCGGCCAGGTGGTGATTGAGGTGCCCTTCATGGTGCTTGGGTTTCTGAGTGCTTGTGCGGCTGGGCCCCTGACTTAGGTAGTGTCGTGACGCCTGCTCCTTGGTGGTGCAAAATGTTGAGAGTGGTAGTAGTATGAAGTTAGAAGAATGAGGCAGGTTTAAATCCAACTGAGAACTTTACTATGACCAGGTTCTTGATAACAGTTTACATCCAGTAATAAAGCAGTCTCTGATACACATGCAAGTTGTATGTGATGAATCCCAGTAACAGGCTGTACATGTAGAAATGTATCAGGCTAAGGTAGTTATGTACTCACTGATATTCAGCTCTTTGCCTGGTTCTGTTTCTCCAGCTCTTTAATGGTGAGGTTGCCGGAAGCTAATAACGCCTTCACCTTGAATACAAAGGTCCTTAAAGCCTGGTAAAATGGCTGTTGTCCTTTGTGTCTTTATCCACTCTTCTTCCATTAAACACAGCTAGCAGCTGCACTCTCACTCCTTCAACTCCTACTCCTTCTCTCAACTGACTAACTAGGCCTGAACTGCACTATATATACTGTGGTGCTACCCCCATCTAGTGGTGGAATGTATGTAGTGCACCTGACAGCCTGGTAACAGGGATTTCACAATAGCATGAAATACAGCATGACATTACATATGACAAAACAAGCTTTTGCAGTGCCCATGTACGCTAGTGGGATGCTGCACAAATACCAGTCAATACTGGCACAAAATCTTCAGGCTTCTGCTAGAAAGCTGAACATGAAGAGGAACTTCATCTTTCAGCATGACAACGACCCAAAGCATACATCCAAATAAACAAAGGAATGGCTTCACCAGAAGAAGATTAAAGTTTTGGAATAGCCCAGCCAGATCCCAGACCTGAATTCGATTGAAAATCTGTGGGGTGATCTGAAAAGGGCTGTGCACAGGAGATGCCCTCGCAATCTGACAGATTTGGAGCGTTTTTGCAAAGAAGAGTGGGCAAATCTTGCCAAGTCAAAATGTGCCATGCTGATAGACTCATACCCAAAAAGACTGAGTCCTGTAATAAAATCAAAAGGTGCTGCAACAAAGTATTAGTTTAAGGGTGTGCACACTAATGCAACCATATTATTATATTTTTATATTTTTTCTTCCCTCTACCTAAAAGATTTCAGTTTGTTTTTCAATTGAGTGGTACAGGTTATAGGTCACATTAAAGGTGGAAAAAGTTCTGACATTTTAACAGGTGTGTGTAGACTTTTTATATCCACTGTGTGTATATATATATATATAGATATATATATATATATATATATATATACCTTTTTATAACGTTTTCTATGTGGAGAGTATATGACTGGTAATCAGGTTTTTCTGTTAAACGTTATGGGGAAACAATATGACTCCAAACATATTATCTCATATTCCTAATTTCGAATATTGCAGCACAATAGATGAAGTCTATGTGGACCTATTTACATTCGTCATCAAGGAATTTACTGATTTAGGTAAGAATTGTGATTAGCCGAAATGAATATGTATTTTTATTACTTCCTAGTACATTTTTTAAATCTGTTTCTTTAGTCTTTATTTGTCATTTTTGTCCTTTTGCTCCTTATAGAATATACATTTACATTTGTATTTCCTGGCTAAGTCTAATCTTTGTGATTGACAAGTGAAATATAATACTAGGGCATGAGAGCCTTTTCTCAGGATCTATGTTCACATCTTATACCTAATGAAACCTTTCCACATTGTCAGTTTTGAATTCTCTTATTGTATTGGTGTCTATTGCATCTCTCCCGCTGAGCAGACTTTACACAAGTTTTATGCCCTGAAGTATAACATGCGATAGAACATCTTACCATTCCCAAGTCAGCAGTGAGAACATTTCAAGGAAACTTTACAAGAAAGCTAATATGCAAGAATGATCACAATCCTTTCAACTGAAAACAAGATAACCTATGCATTGGTATCAGGGTGAATGGCTATTTTTGATATCTCATATATATTTGGCATCTCAGAAAAGTTCTGTGTTGACTTTAGGTGCATAAGCACCAGAACTGTAAGATAACCTTACTCCAGGCTTAGAAAAGATTAGCTCATATTAACCAAGGAACCTAACAGTAATCAAGCTGATGCTTTGATTACTGTCCAGTTTAAAAATCAGCTTTTCTATTAATATACTATATTCTGTTATTCCATGTGGGCAGAACTATATTGTCTATTAAAATAAATGTCTCCATTATTAGTCGAGTTAGCTTGAACCAATATACACAAAAAAGTTGGGGATATTTGGTTTACAGGTGAAATTTATGGAAAATGTAAAAAGTTCATACTAGAGTGATATTATATCAAGCCTGAGACACTGTGATAAATTTAGTGCAGGCCTAGACAGCATAAGTTTACACCATCAATAGATTAGTAAATTTGCCCCAGGCGCATCTTCTGCAGGTCTCCTCTAGGTTCATGATGTCTTTTTGTTCATGATGTCTTGTTTTTGGATAGTGATGAGCGGCAGGGGCTAAATTCGAATTAGTGATATTTCACAAATATTTTGTGGAATATTCGTCATATATTCGCAAATTTTGAGAATTCAAGATTATTTTATTGAATGCAAAAAATCGGCAATGTAAAGATCACGTAATGCGAATTCGCAACGCGAAATACAGGCGTGGGTCACATTGGCTACATTTTTCAAGCTGCTAGAAGTTTCATGAGTTTCTCCTGAGACTGGAGAAAATGGTTGGCATGGCAGAACATTGCAATAGCTTAATGTGCAGATAGAGTCAAGTGCTAGAAAATATTTGTGATTGCGCTAATCGGCAGTGATTACAATATTTTTTCACACTACGTGCAACTTCACATTTTAGCAGGTCTGACTACAGATTACTGATTAATGCACTAAGTATTGTTGTGAACTTGACATTGCTTCCTTCTCATTGGCCCACAAGCAAGAAGCAGAGAGGAATCATGTGTTCAGATGGAAAAAAAATGCTGAATATTGATATATATATATATATAGCACTATATTCTAAATATTCGCTAATTCTCAAAGTGACGATATTCGCGATAAAAATTGCCTATTCGAATATTCATGGAGTCTATTTTGAAAGTCAGGGGGGGCACTGAGAATGGCCCTGAAGATTTTCATGCACTTTTCCTCTGGTTACCAGCCTCAGAGTAATAATCTGGCAAAACACATCAATCAGGCTCCCCACGGTTTATCTCAGGGTCCCCAGGTTCATTTAAAATTATGTTTATGCTCACAAGGATTAATCTTCTGAGATGCTCCCTTCAGTTGAGTTTACCCAAAACAAAACAGTTCCAAGTCATCCGGTAAATTTCCAGTTATAACTGTGTATGGTCAAATATTCCTTTTCTAATCATGGCACAACCTCAGATACCTGCTGTTGTTGATATTTGTAGAAATATCAGGACATATGGTTGGAGGTTCACAATAATTTGGAGGCTTCTGCTGCTATGTTATAAAATGGTGCTTGGAATGGAGTCTGGCTGTCCACAAGGAATATTCAACTTAAAGACCCATCTCATGAACTCGGTCTATGTTTCATGGGACCTTTCCATGTACTGATGCAAATTAACCAAGCTACCATTTGCTTTAAGGGGTTTCTCCGGATTGAAACCTATCCTTATATACGCCATAAAAAGGTCTCCTGAAATCAACTGGAGTCTGACTTCGGTGCTTGTGCCAGTGAACTGTTTTGCAGTAGCTTTGGCACAAGAAACAGACACCAGAAACAAAAAAAACTTCATTCACTATACGCCTTCAAGCATCTGCCTTCTCTCCAGATTCCCAGTTCTTTCCATATCTGTCTTCTTTGACCTGTGGTACGAAACTGATTTTCCAGATCAAGATGTCTTCTGTTTCCACTGTTTTCAAGATTAGGCAAAATCTACATTGTAAGAAGGTTCACGAGGAACTCTATTATCTACTTAACTTTATACATTCTTGAGGGGAGAACCTCAATTTCCAAGAGACACTTTCATGATCCAAAACTCAAGATAGTATCCTTTTAAAGGGAATCTGTCACCAGCAAAATCCCTGTCAAACATTTTGCACAGACACATAGATGCAGTTCACGTTATTAAATGCAGTTTTTCTTCTGTTGATCTTAGGCTTTGTTCAAGAGTTATGATACTTTTCTTAATATTTCAATTAGGCAATGAAGGCATCACCGGTGCTTTTGTTGCACCCAAGCTCTACTCATTTCTGTGGTCAGCTATAGGGAAGCTGTGCAAGAATAGCCACCACTGCTGGATTACAGGGTGGTCGTAACCCCTGGAAATGAGCAGTGTATAATGCTATGAAAAAAATGAATCAAGGAAGCAAAGGAAGCAATATGGACAATCACATTACATTATTAAGTGCTTTGTATTAGCGTTGTTTAACTGAAGGCCTAGCCTGCATCACCTGCTAAAGGATTCATAATACCTACTCCCCACCACTCTAGTCCTACCTAATGGCTACTGGTCCTCCATATTCCCATCATCATCTTGTTTTCTTCCAGCTTGGTATGGACATGATCTTGTGCGCCACTGTAGCCAATGAATGGCGTCAGTGGTGAAATATCCCCAAGTGACTGAAACCCTTCATTGGCTACAGCTTCTCACAAGATTATGTTCATACCCGACCAGAAGAAAGCAAGCTGGGGACTTGAAGGTAAAGGAACTGAAGCCAGCGGGATTATCGGAAAACCCCTTTAAAACCTTCAATGTTGTAGTTCATCATAGTTTGCATGGCAGGTGTGACGAAAGTACCTTTATCACTGGGATTTGGAGAGGCCTGCTTGCCAGCCTCTTGCCCTGTGACTATGGCCCCTGGGACACTATTTGGGCATACTGGATTTTAAAGGCACTGTTTCTGCCCCTTGGACTTTTAACTGGAACAGATTCAAACATGTGGCGGCGGCCATCTTAAATTGCCCAGCAGTGTTTTGCCGTTGAGTGTATGGAACTATTTTGGGCATGGGACCCTGGGGCAAAAATACGACTTCCAGGAAATTCCTGAACCCCTGAACCGATCTGGGTGATTCTTGCATAGTTTGTTCACCCAGATCGAGGCTATCAGGGGATGTGACTTTTATGGGGATATGTGGTGTTTTGGGGAGTTTTCTGTGGTTGGGAAAAATGTGTTTTTTCTGCCTGTGAGTGAATAAGTTAATAGTGTGTGGTAATTGCATCAGAGGCAGAGACTATCATATTTTGTTGATTGTGTCACAGACAAAGCCCATTGTATTTTGGTAATTGTGTCACAGGCAATGCCCATTGTATTTGCTGATTGCGTCACAGACAATGCCCATTGTATTTTGTTGATTGCGTCACAGACAATGTCCATTGTAATTTGTTAATTCTATCATAGGCAGAAGGGGGTTTGTGTAACTGTACAATACTGTGTTTATTGGCTGTTGTGACTTTGTGTCCTGTGCTCCACAAGGTCCACGTGGGTGGTAACCTTGTGGGGAAAACTGTATATAAGAAATGCCTTTGTGCTCATTAAACAGTCCTGCTTTACCCCTTCATGAAGTCTTGGCTCATGTTTGGGGGATGGGATAACTACACTCTTGGGGATTGCTATATCACAATACTCCCCTGATTATAAGCTTGTAGAGCTTGTTCCTGGTTTCTCTGGATTTAGGAGAGGTTTTAGGATTTCGGAGAGGTTCACCAACTGGAAGCTGAAGTCCGGTCTTAGGTTGTCACGGATGGTGTTGCAGAAAGCTGGAACTTAGAAATAAACATCGGACTGGCTTGATCCCAAACTAAGGAGCATATGGGTGAGCCCTATAAAACCCCTAGAGCTCTCCCTGACTGCTATGCCCATGCAAAGGTCTTTATGGTAGACGATTGCATGTCCACGTACCTCATACTATGTGAAACCTGAAAACTCTATAATAGTGAGGGGACACGACCACCGGCTCCCTGCACTTTATACAGACGTAGTCAGGGTCACCTAGAATCAAGCCAGCAAGGAAACACAAATAAAGGAAACAGACTTATCTGAGGAAGCAGCCTCCAGCAGTGAACACAATCCAGGAAGAAGTAGAAACCGCAAAGTGAGGCAGTATAGGAGGGAATATAAAGGGAGACAATTAGTGTAAATAGGTGACAGCTGGGAGAAGGAAAGGAGATGACAAGGTGAAACCAAAACAAAGAACTTCATGCAGGTAGAGAAGAACATCTAACAGACCTTATCACAGAAGTGGCGGTGACATAGGTTCAGCGTGGGTGGAGGACGGCGAGACCCCAACAAAGCTGTGGCGGTTCGTGGGGTCTGTGGTGGTTATGGTGTCCAGTGGAATGCTTGTAGCCCTTGGGAAGCGCTAGGAGCATCCATCAGCGGAAGATACCCAGTCGGGGTGCCAGGCTTTTTATTACAGAAGGATTGTGTGGCCATAATATGAAAATATTATTTACCATTGACTGTGTAAATTTTGGGTATAAGCATTTTTGTTAAAAAAAAGTACATATGTAACTTTAATATATATATATATATATATATATATATATATATATATATATATATATAGTACAGACCAAAAGTTTGGACACACCTTCTCATTCAAAGAGTTTTCTTTATTTTCATGGCTATGAAAATTGTAGATTCACACTGAAGGCATCAAAACTATAAATTAACATATGTGGAATTATATACATAACAAAAAAGTGTGAAACAACTGAAAATATGTCATATTCTAGATTCTTCAAAGTAGCCACCTTTTGCTTTGATTACTGCTTTGCACACTCTTGGCATTCTCTTGATGAGCTTCAAGAGGTAGTCGCCTGAAATGGTCTTCCAACAGTCTTGAAGGAGTTCCCAGAGATGCTTAGCACTTGTTGGCCCTTTTGCCTTCACTCTGCGGTCCAGCTCACCCCAAACCATCTCGATTGGGTTCAGGTCCGGTGACTGTGGAGGCCAGGTCATCTGGTGCAGCACCCCATCACTCTCCTTCATGGTCAAATAGCCCTTACACAGCCTGGAGGTGTGTCTGGGGTCATTGTCCTGTTGAAAAATAAATGATGGTCCAACTAAACGCAAACCGGATAGAATAGCATGCCGCTGCAAGATGCTGTGGTAGCCATGCTGGTTCAGTATGCCTTCAATTTTGAATAAATCCCTAACAGTGTCACCAGCAAAGCACCCCCACACCATCACACCTCCTCCTCCATGATTCACGGTGGGAACCAGGCATGTAGAGTCTATCCGTTCACCATTTCTGCGTCGCACAAAGACACGGTGGTTGGAACCAAAGATCTCAAATTTGGACGTATCAGACCAAAGCACAGATTTCCACTGGCCTTATGTCCATTCCTTGTGTTTTTTAGCCCAAACAAGTCTCTTCTGCTTGTTGCCTGTCCTTCGCAGTGGTTTCCTAGCAGATATTCTACCATGAAGGCCTGATTCACACAGTCTCCTCTTAACAGTTGTTCTAGTGATGTGTCTGCTGCTAGAACTCTGTGTGGCATTGACCTGGTCTCTAATCTGAGCTGCTGTTAACCTGCGATTTCTGAGGCTGGTGACTCGGATGAACTTATCCTCTGCAGCAGAGGTGACTCTTGGTCTTCCTTTCCTGGGGCGGTCCGCATGTGAGACAGTTTCTTTGTAGCGCTTGATGGTTTTTGTGACTGCACTTGGGGACACTTTCAAAGTTTTCCCAATTTTTCGGACTGACTGACCTTCATTTCTTAAAGTAATGATGGTCACTCGTTTTTCTTTACTTAGCTGCTTTTTTCTTTCCGTAATACAAATTCTAACAGTCTGGGTATCCACCTGACTTCTCCACAACGCAACTGATGGTCCCAACCCCATTTATAAGGCAAGAAATCCCACTTATTAAACCTGACAGGGCACACCTGTGAAGTGAAAACCATTTCAGGTGACTACCTCTTGAAGCTCATCAAGAGAATGCCAAGAGTGTGCAAAGCAGTAATCAAAGCAAAAGGTGGCTACATTGAAGAACCTAGAATATGGCATATTTTCAGTTGTTTCACACTTTTTTGTTATGTATATAATTCCACATGTGTTAATTCATACTTTTGATGCTGTGAAGATACGAGATGTGCAGCACCTGAAACTACGGATACTGGAATCCTGTGCTAGCATTTCTCCTGCGGTGTTGCTATCAGTGTGTGAAGAGTGGGAGAAGAGGGTTGCATTGACAATCCAACACAATGGGCAGCACATTGAGCACATTTTATAAGTGGTCAGAAACTTGTAAATAACTCATGAAAGAATAAAGTTACGTTTAAACCAAGCACAGCATTGTTTTTCTTGTGAAATTCCCAATAAGTTTCATGTGTCACATGACCCTCTTACTATTTGAAAAACAAAAGTTGGATTCAAAATGGCCGACTTCAAAATGGCCGCCATGGTCACCACCCATCTTGAAAAGTTTCCCCCCTCACATATACTAATGTGCCACAAACAGGAATTTAATATCACCAACCATTCCCATTTTATTAAGGTGTATCCAGATAAATGGCCCACCCTGTATATTTCGCTACAAACTTTCGAGATTATAAGAATTTCCCTGTACGTTTTTAAACATTAGGGCCATAACACAAGGGAAATGATCAGAAATTAACCATTCATCCCCTTCATCGCCTGCTCATTCAGATGCATTTACATGAAACAATCAGCCCCTCTGTATGTGGATGAACGATCACAATTGCGATCATTCATCACCAGATCAGCTGCTATATGCTGCCCAAAAAATTGCTTTTATTTGCCTTGTAGGGTCTTGTGCACACGACCGCATGAGTTTTGCAGTACACACCACGGATCGGCAATACACAGATACCAGCCATGTGCATGCCTCCATTTTGTTATACCCTCCTGTCTAAGTGTCCAATCCTGGTCCACAAAACAGACAAATATATGACATGTTTAGTAATGATCGAGCATGCTCTGCCAAACATATGTTCGGCTCGAGCATCTCGATGCTCGGCACATGGCGGTACTCAGCCAAGTACGCAGCCAATAAACATGCAAGTAAATGCTACCCTCACTGTAATGCCAGTAGCCATGTTGGCTATTGGCATCACAGTGATTGGCTGGCCGGAACACATCATCGGGTGCTATATAGCCCCCGATGATGCATGTTCAGCTCATTCGTAGTCAGGGAAAGATGGGCATAGGAAGGCACAGAGAGTGTAGGGAGTGTAATTGATTTTTTTTTTGTACACAAATGTTTCAGCGACCCAAAAGTCCTTGTAAGGACTATTGTGTGTGACAGCAGCAATATATGTTTGTAGCGCATCTTGGGCTAAATACTGAGCAGGCAGTTAAATTACTCGCACCACTTCTCTAGTGTAAAGTGTGCGCATCCCTAAAATATCAGTGACATTCAGTGCACTTTTTCCATAGACGGTGTCCGCTGCGGACAGTTAAATTATCTGCTCCACATCTCCTGTTTAAAGTGTGCGCATCCCTAAAATATCTGTGACATTTAGTGTACTTTTTCCGTAGACGGTATCCGCTGCGGACAGTTAAATTATTCACGCCACATCTCCTGTTTAAAGTGTGCGCATCCCTAAAATGTCATTGACGTCCAGAGCACTTTTTGCGTAGATGGTGTCCGCTGCAGACAGTTAAATTATCTGGGCCACATCTCCTGTTTAAAGTATGCGCTTCTCTAAAATATCAGTGACATCCAGTGTACCTTTTTCCGTAGACACTGCGTACAGTGACATTACCTGTGGTACCTGTCCTGTATAATGTTTCCTAATCACAAATATCTATTTTTGTTTGAGCATACACTTCTAAATCCTACGCTACCTTACATGTGACATACTTTCAAGCATATATCACATTTAAAATGAAGAAGGCGAGCAGTAAGGGACGTGGAGGTGGCTGTGATGCTGATGGTGCACGCAGAGGCCGTGGCCCTGGGCGCGGAGAAACTGTGTCTGCTGCCAGAGCACAAGAAAAACAATCATCCACGATACCTAGGCTCATGTCCTAGTTTTCAGGGCGGCGCAGGACACCACTCTTGAAGTCAGACCAGTATGACCAGGTGGTCGGTTGGATTGCAGCAGATAATGCTTCCAGTCGGTTAAGCACCACCCTGTCTTCCAGTCTCAGTAGCCAGGACTCTGGTCAACACAATCCTCACCCTAATCCTCCTTCCTCCAACCATGGAGAGTCTGGCCAGACAAGTGATTCCACACACGGATATTTCGAGGACCTCTTTTCATCGCCATTGCTTGATTTGGCCCACTCGCCTAGCATGCTTGAAGAGAGACATGAGATCTTGTGCCCTGATTCACAACCTTCTGAGCATCCACAGTCACAAGAACATGACGGTGAGGAACGGCAATTAGTGCTTAATGAGGTGGATGATGATGAGACACAGTTGCCAATGAGTCATCCGTAATTACTGTCTCAAGAGGTTGATGAAGAGAATGAGACACAGTTGTAAATCACTGAGGTTGTGGTTAGGTCAATAAATCAGGAGGATGATCAGAGTGAGGAAGTGGACGAGGATGTGGTGGACCATGGGGTCACTGACCCAACCTGGGAAGGTAGAAAGCCGAGCGAGGACAGCAGTACAGAGGGAGGGATCTGCAGCACCGCAACAGGCTGGAAGAGGCAGTGGGGTTGCAAAAGGGAGCAGACGGGCCACACCAAACAGGCCCGCAACTGTTCCACGGAGCACCTCCTTGCGGAAATCTCCCTTGCCAAGAAGTAGATGTTCTGCAGTATGGCACTTTTTTGAGGAAAGTGCAGACGACAAAAGAATAGTAGTTTTCAACCTGTGCCACACCAAAATGAGCCGGGGCATGAACACTAGCAACCTCCCCACCACCAGCATGATCCTCCACATGGCATCCAAGCACCATAATAAGTAGAACGAACACCTGGGTCCACAATCTGTGTCTGCAGGTCACACCACTGCCTCCTCTTCCCCTATGTTACATGCTGGCCAATCCCCTGTCGAAGGCGCAGGACCGGATGCCTCCCGCCCTGCACCTGAACCTTTGCAAGCACCATCAGCAACCACATTCACTTCCGTGTCCCAGTGCAGCATCCAAATGTTCTTATTCCAGGCCTTTGAACGCAAGCAAAAATACCCAGCCACCCATTCACAGGCCATAGCTCTAAATGCGCAGCTTTCCAAATTACTGGCCCTGGAAATGTTGCCATTTAGGCTTGTGGACAATGAGGCCTTTCGCAGCCTGATGTCGGCGGCCGTCCCATGTTACACAGTCCCGAGCCGCCACTATTTTTCAAGGTGTGCTGTGCCCGCCTTACACAATCATGTGTCCGTAACATCACACGTGCCCTGACCAACGTAGTTATTGGGAAGGTCCACTTAAACCACGGACACATGGACAAGTGCGTTCGGCCAGGGATGCTACATTTCCCTGTCGGCACACTGGGTGAATGTTGTGGAGGCTGGGAGCAAGTCGTACCCTGGGATGGCACAGGTGCTACCGACGCCAAGGATTGCGGGCCCTACGTCGATCAGGGTTTCCACCAGCACCTACATTAGTGACTCCAAATCCCACTTCTCCGCCTCCTCCTCCACTTCCACCTCCGATTTATCTGCATGCAGCACCAGTCAGTCATCAGTCCATAGCTTGAAGCAGTGCAGCACTGCAGTGGGGAAGTGGCAACAGGCCGAGCTGAAGCTGATATGCTTAGGGGACAAACAGCACACCACCTCAGAGCTGTGGCAGGGGATAAGAGACCAGACTGAGCTGTGACTCTTGCCACTCAACTTCGAACCAGGCATGGTTGTGTCTGATAATGGCTGTAACTTAGTGGCGGCTTTGGAGCTCGGCAAGCTCAGACACATCCCATGCCTAGCCCACATGTTCAACCTTATGGTTCAGCGGTTTCTCAAAACCTACCCCAATTTGCCTGAGCTACTGGTAAAGGTGTGCCGCGTGTGTGCCCATATCCGCAAGTCATCGGACAGCTTCAGCTGGTCTGTCAACGCTGCAGCAGTGCTTGAAATTGCCAGCTCACCGGCTGTTGTGCGACGTGAGCACACACTGGAACTCCACGTTCCACAAGTTGGCCAGGCTTTGTGGGCAGCAGAGGGCAGTAATGGAATACCAGTTGCTTCCGCTATTCACAAGCAAGAAGTGGGCATGGATATCTGACCTCTGTGAGGTTTTAAGAAACTTTGAGGAATCAACACAGATTGTGAGCGAAGATAACGCTATTATCAGCGTAACCATCCCACTTCTGTGTCTACTCAAACTCTCGCTGCTCACAATTAAGGACAACGCTTTGCATGTGGAAGAGGTGGAAATGGGGGAAGACATTACACAGGGTGATAGCCAGACCACCCTCAGTTCGACTTCTCAGCGCGAATTGGACGATGAAGAGGAGGAGGAGGAGAAGGAGCAGGAGACGGTTGCCTTCACTACAGAGGGTAGTGCCCATGGAAGTTTAATTCCATCTGTTCAGCGTGGGTAGGCAGAAGAGGAGGAAGAGAATGAGGAGATTGAGAGTGATCCTCCTGATGATGACAGCAAAGTCTTGCCTGTTGGTACTCTGGCACACATGGCTGACTTCAAGTTAGAATGCCTTTTCCGCGACCCGCGTGTTATGCGCATTTTAGACAACACGGATTACTGGTTGTTCACCCTTCTTGACCCCTGCTACAAAGATAACTTATCATCTCTCATTCCTCAGGTGGAGAGGATGAGCAAAACGGTGCAATAGCAGAAGATCCGTGTTAAAAAATTGTTCCAAAAATGTTCATCTGACAATGCTGGAGGCAGAGGCCGCAGTTCCTTGGCCAACCGAGGAGGGGAAACAAGGGGAACACACAGCAGTTCCAACAGAGGCAGGGCAACACTCTCCAATGCCTGGGGCAGTTTTATGTAGAGGTGGGCCGAATCCAATTTTTTTAAAATCCGAATCCGAAAAGGTTCTCGAATATATTGAATCTTTCGAATCTCGAATCCTACGAATCCTGTACATAAGAATTGTCCAGGGCTGTCCAGAAACAATGGATCTGTATGGGGATGAATGATCACAGACATGGCACTAGAAAATCATCCCCATACAGAGGAAAGGATCACTACATGTAAGTCAGTTACTTCCGAAAGTTCCCAATAACTGCCTGTAATGAGGACCACAGACTTGGTCTATAGGACAGCTTCAGGTGTGTGCAGTCACAGTTAGACTGCACCCTCTGCATGTCTCATAAGAGAGGGACTTCTTGTGTCTACAGAAAAGTGACAAGATCATTGGGAAGTGCATTGGTACTATGACCCCCATCATCAGCCTGCCACTCACATATCAATAGACAGCAGCAGACCAGCGCAACACAATTTACAAGAAGTCACTACTACTACTCCAACCCTCTCCTGACAGCATGCATGCTTTCAAGAGGCTGAACAACGGATCTGCTATGAGACGTAAAGCGGTTCAGTGAGTGCAATGAGAGAACACAGAGTTGAGCACACAAGTTACCCCAGAGCTCACAAACACATCTCTGCTGTGCAGCAGGCAGCAGATAAGGCGTCAGCAGATAAGACTATGGAAGCCGCCAGAGAACCAGCAACCTCAAGGACAGCTGCTGAAGATGCTCAAACCGCGTCAGTTTGTCTGAACCTTCTCCTCCTCCCTCTTTTGTGGATGGAGAAAAAAAAATTGGCAGGAGAGCTGTGCAAAGAAGTCCAGAGAGTGTCACCTGCTGCCCAAGCACTGCAGAGGCGGCTGCCCGGGACCCGAGGTGAGTGCACTGCTCAGGCTGCTGTTATGAGGTGCTTGCTTCAGTGGCGGATCCAGAGCCTGGTCTCGGGAGGGGCACTTCCAGATTATTCCAGATAATTTTCTGTCCGCCGCCACAAAACAATGGTGCTTATAGAACAGACTACACAGTGTAGAGGTATACTGTATATTGTGTGGCACAGTGTATGCTGTATGTGTATAACAAACATATTTCACATGAATACTTACAATTACTTGGCTTGGCCCTTGGGGATCTCGGACACCACTTGCCCCGTTGCCCCTCCTTCCTGGATCTGCCAGTGGCTTGCTTAGGGTTTTACATGGGAAAGTTCATGGGTAGGGAAATCTCAGGAGGCAGGCGCCTCGGGAGGCGCGGGGACGTGACATCGTAGCAGGATTCATAGGATTCGAGGGATTTGTAGATTCAACGGATTCGTCATCACACCTCTAGTTTCATGACACCCCGCCAGCACCCTCACCCTGATGCACGGCCTAGTGTCACAAGAAGGGAAAATTTTTGGAAGATGGTGAAGGAGTACATAGCAGACTGTTTCAGCTTCCCTCAGTGCCTTATAACTACTGGGTGTCCAAGCTGGACACGTTGCAGGAACTGGCGCTCTACTCCTTGTTGGTGCTGGCCTGCCCTGCCGCAAGCATTTTGTTTGAGCGGGTATTTAGTGCTGCTGGTGGCATTATAACAGATAAGCGTATCCGCGTGTCAACTGAAAAAAATATAAAATGTTGACAGGTTGACTCTTATAAAAATTAACAGGGCCTGGATTGACCATGACTTTTTGACTACACCAGAGGGAATCTGATGAACATAAAGGCACTTTAAATGTGTTATTTATAATGCACTGAATATACTGTATTCCCATGCACCCCTTTCACCACAAACAAGGGTATATGGTTGAATCTTCCCTTTCTCATCCTCCTTCTCCTCTTCCTTCATATCAACAAATGCTTATTTATGGCATATAATGCACTTGCATGTATTCCCTTTGCATATAATGTTTTACAGGGTCAGCTCAGCTACGGGCCCTCGCATATAATTTATTAAAGGGTCAGCTCACCAACATGCCCTTGCATATCATTTTTTCGAGGGTCAGCTCACCAGCAGGCCCTCGCATATAATGTTTTAGAGGGTCAGCTCACCAGCAGGCTCTCGCATATAATGTTTTACAGGTTCAGCTCATCAGCAGGCCCTCGCATATAATTTTTTAGATGGTCAGCTCATCAGCAGGCCCTCACATGTAATGTTTTACAGGGTCAGCTCACCAGCAGGCCCTCGCATATAATGTTTTACAGGTCAGCTTCCCAGCAGGCCCTCGCATATAATTTTGTAGAGAGTCAGCTCACCAGCAGGCCCCCGCATATAATGATTTACATGGTCAGCTCACCAGCAGGCCCGCACCTACAACCCTTTAGAGGGTCAGCTCACCAGCATGCCCGCACCTAAAATCTTTTACAAGGTCAGCTCACCAGCAGCCCCGCACCTAAAATCTTTTACAGGGTCAGCTCACCAGCAGGCCATCGCATATAGTTTTTTACAGGGTCAGCTCACCAGCAGGCCTTCATCTACAATCTTTTACAGAGTCAGCTCACCAGCAGGCCAGCTCCTAAAATCTTTTACAGGGACAGATCACCAGCAGGCCAGCTCCTAAAATCTTTTACAGGGTCAGATCACCAGCAGGCCCTCGCATAATGTTTTAGAGGGTCAACTCACATGCACACCCTCACCTACAATCTTTTACAGAGTCAGCTCACCGGCAAGCCCGCACTTAAAATCTTTTTACAGGGTCAGCTCACCAGCAGGCCCTCGCATATAATTTTTTACAGTGTCAGCTCACCAGCAGGCCCTCACATATAATTTTTTACAGGGTCAGCTCACTAGCAGGCCTTCATCTACAATCTTTTACAGGGTCAGCTCACCAGCAGGCCCGCACCTAAAATCTTTTAAAGTTCAGCTCACCTCCAGGCCCGCACCTAAAATCTTTTACAGGGTCAGATCACCTGCAGGCACTCACCTAATTATACCTAATAGGTAAATTCCACACATGCTGCCTTGCTTGGATGTGGTAGCCGTAGCTGTTTCTCAGGCTTCCTCTCCGGAATCGAACCCTGATTCCCCGTTACCCATAGTCACCATGATTTGCACTGATAATAACATCAAAAGTTGATAGGCCAGACATCCGAATGGGACATGCAATTGGCCCCAGGTAATCTAGAGTCACCAAAGCGGCAGCAGGCCCTCACCTATAATGTTTTATATAGTCAGATTTCAGGCCCTTGCCCCAAATGTTTTTGAGGGTCACCAGCAGACCATCAATCATAATTTTTTTTCAAGGCTGTGTATGATGCCCTCCTTTATGTGTAACAAAGGGTGTATTGTAGTGCCGGTTCCTTGTAATTTTTCGCAGCCCTTTCACTTAGTGCATAGGCTTTATGAGTGTAGGAGTCCCACTACATGAACAATTGTACCACAATGTGAATGAGGCCCACCTTTGTGTGATATACAGGTTGTATCAGAGTGCCTCTTCCTTGTAAATTTACTTTTAAAATCGATTTTATCTTTGGTTTTGTGCATATTATTGTCAGTCTGTAAAAGTGGCGTACTACTCTAACAACATTGTTCCCAGCAGCGACCTGGGAGTCCAAGATGCATCCAGACATCCTCCCCATTCTGTCCCCGAACCATTTTGCTGGTGTTTCCATCAATTTCTGACCTTTTCCTATAAACCAGGCACCCTCCCCTCTTCAGAGCAGGGTGTGGCTGGTTTAATGCTCAGGTTCTCCCATTGACTTCCATTATACTCAGGTGCCTGGTAGAGCACCCGAGCACCCCAATGTGTTCGGCCTGACACCCGAGCACTATGGTGCTCGATCAACATTAGACATGTTCTATTTATTTTGTGGCACTGCGACAGAGATATGGATCTGGACAGTAAATGGTCTGCTGTCTGCAGCCCCATTGATAGGAATGGGTAAGAATCCAATCTGCAAAAAATGCATATGCGGAACAAAAATACGTTGCGGAACAAAAATACGTTAGTGTGCATGATAATCCGATCTGCAAGTATCCGATCTGCAGAAAATGCTTATTGGATGCGGAACAAAAAATATGTTAGTGTGCATGAGACCTTATCGATCAGGTCACACAATAAAAAGGTATTTTGCTAATTTGTCGGAAGAACGGCAGCACATTTACATGGGTAAAAAACTTTTTTTGTTTCATTGTGCAGGTATAAAGCTTTCTGCTTCTTAGTCCTGGTAGATCATCCAGAAGTCAGATTTTTTTTTTCAGTTGAACCTTTACAGAATATTTAATAATGGAAAATATTGTATAAACGCCATATTCTTCCCATATGCTAAATTAAAATCGGCTAGATTAAGTCCATTCTAGTCATGCACAGACTACTACTGTTTCTCTTTTTTAGTTTCTCTTATTTGCTGTGTGTCCTTGTCCATAATGTGTGATGTGTATATAGTGTATATACATGTACTGTCTACAAACATTGCTGAATACACAGTTTAAGCAGACTTCAGCTGGCCCATCCAGTTTCAGTGTTGTGACAGTAAACAGCAGGGATATAAAAGCCTAAGGTATTAGTGGGACGCAGGTTTAGTGGCTGCAGAGGACATCAACAGGACAGAATGGCTAGCCAGTCCCAGGGAATCCAGCAACTCCTTCAGGCTGAGAAAAGAGCAAAGGACAAACTTGAAGAGGCCAAAAAGAGTAAGATACTTGGTGTTCTTGGAAATTGTATTTTTCTTTTTTTTTTATAAGTGTCGTTTTTGATATATGCATTTGATATACTATATGTGTTGTTTTAACCTTTCTTACGTTGTTTTTAACCTTAATTAATTCTTAATTCTTAATTTCTTTACTGTATACACGGGGAGCAAGGTGTAGTATAGAAGTAATGGACTTCAGTATTCTGCCATTCCTATTCCTGGAATTATTTAGGTAATGGAGAAAAGTATCATGGTTATGCCACAAGGACAGGTTTACTGAAGTCGTTTTGGAGGTCAAATTCCGCAGTAAATTATACAATGAGTATAAAGGACAGATATGAGTTCTCTTTTTTTTTTTATTCACTCCTGATTTTGGCTTCCAAAACTGCATCAGGAAACCTGACCATGTGGGCGTACCCTCAGTGAAGTTTTAACTACATGCTGCTTATATTCTGTGAATGAAGAGAGCAGAAAGACTGTAGCAATATACTGATATAGCAATATACATGCTGCTGTTATTGGTGCCTCTATTCTGCTGATGGCGAGGGCAGCATTGGAGGGTAGAATTTTAGGGTCCTCATTAAAGCAGTCCTCCAGGCTTATAAAAAAAAAATAGCCAGCATCCTTCTGGCCAGTAGTTGGTAGACAATCTGGTCAGTACTTACCTCTACGTCTGGCCGCAGATTCCACTGTGCTCAGATGGGATGCAGGACCTTTCACTCAGGTCCCCTGCATTTGAACAGGAAAACTTAGGCTGAGTTCACACGGGCGAGATTTTCGCACGGGTGCAATGCGGGAGGTGAACGCATTGCAACCGCACTGAATGTGGACCCATTCATTTCTATGGGACTGTGCACATGAGCTGTGATTTTCACGCATCACTAACATGGTTATAAGGGAAAATAATAGCATTCTGAATACAGAATGCTTAGTAGGTGACCAATTGAGGGATAAAAAATAAATAAATATATATATATACTCACCTTCTCCTCTTGATCGCATAGTTCCCGGTCTCTTCTTTACTTCTTTAATGATGAACTACCGGCTAGGACCTGTGGTGACGTCAGATCACATGCTCCAATCACATGGTCCATCATCATGATGATGGACCATGTGATTGGAGCATGTGATCTGATGTCACCACAGGTCCTAGCAGGTAGTTCATCATTAAAGACGTAAAGAAGAGACCGGGAACTACGCGATCAAGAGGAGAAGGTGAGTTCATTTATTTATTTATTTTTGACCCTCAATTGATCACCTACTAAGCATTCTGTATTCAGAATGCTATTATTTTCACTTATAACCATGTTATAAGGGAAAATAATAACATCTACTTCTGTGAAGAAGTTCGGGTCTGGGTACCACAGTCCGTTTTTTATCACGCACGTGCAAAACACATTGCACCCGCGCGATAAAAACTGAACATCGGAACGCAATCGTAGTCAAAACTGACTGCAATTGCGTACCTAATCGCAGGGGTTTGCCGCAATACACCGGGACGCATCCGGACCTAATCCGGACATGCCCATGTGAACTCAGCCTTAGAAACAAGTCCAGTCAGGACATGAGTGGAGGAGCACGCATCCAGTCTGAGCATAGTGGAGACAGCAGAATGGGCATCCTGACGTAGGATTTTCCCAAGGTCGCACTAGCCCACTAGTGTACCAAAGGATCATCCAGTGGGCCCAAGCTCTGGCAATAATTGACCACTCATAAAACAGGACACGTAAGGTCCCATATACACAGAGGGTTTTCCCTCAGAATCATTTCCTCTTATGGGCCCAAGGGACTAGAGTCCGACGCTGGATCTTCCCACAACAGGTCAGAAGGCTTGCAATTTTTTTGGAAAGCCTGGAGAACTCCTTTAAAGGGGTTGTCCGGGTTCAGAGCTGAACCCGGACATACCCTTATTTTCACCCCGGCAGCCCTCCTGAGCCTGGCATCGGAGCATCTCATGCTCCGATGCGCTCCCGTGCCCTCCCTGCGCTAGATCGCGCAGAGCACAGGCTCTTGTGTTTTCAATAACACACTGCCGGGCGGTAACTTCCGCCCAGCAGTGTGTTCGGTGACGTCACCGGCTCTGAGGGGCGGGCTTTAGCTCTGCCCTAGCCGTTTTACTGGCTAGGGCAGAGCCAAATCCCGCCCATCAGTGCCGGTGACGTCACCGGGCTGCCTGTCAGCCCCATAGAGAGCCCGGTATGTCACCGGAACTCAGAAAAATGCCTTTGCCCTGCGCGATTTAGCGCAGGGCAAAGGAGAGCATCGGAGCATGAACTGCTCCGATGCTCATGTCAGGGGGGCTGCCGGGGTGAAAATGGAGGGATGTCCAGGTTCAGCTCTGAACCTGGACAACCCCTTTAAGGCTGCAAAACATGGACCAAAGACCTCATGTGAGATAAGTTTGGCTCAGTAGAACTGCACAGGGTCTGGGTGTTGCAGTCATAATAAAAATTCTAAAATCCATCATTTAAGGCCATTTGATATGGGCCTATAGCAGATAATGCAATTTTAACATGTTAGTTAACATGGTTCCAAGGGTGGAGTTCAATACACTAGTTTCTTTAGACATTAGCAATAACAGTTCCATCTCCCTGGAGAAGTTTAATCCCACACATGTGTTTTTACATTTGTCCATCTTTTGAGCATAAATACCTTGATGGGTGAACCACAAACCCCTTTGTATTAAGTGTCCTTGTCCATAATGTGTGATGTGTTTATAGTGTATATACATGCACTGTCTACAAACACTGCTGAATACACAGTCTAAGCAGACTTCAGCTGGCCCATCCAGTTTCAGCGTTATGACAGTAAACAGCAGGGGTGTAAAATCCTAAAGGTATTAGTGGGGTGCAGGTTTACTGGCTGCAGAGGACATCAACAGGACAGAATGGCTAGCCAGTCCCAGGGAATCCAGCAACTCCTTCAGGCTGAGAAAAGAGCAAAGGACAAACTTGAAGAGGCCAAAAAGAGTAACATACTTGGTGTTCTTGGAATTTTTTATTTTTTTTATTTTATAAGTGTCGTTTTTGATATATGTATTTGATATGTGTTGTTTTAACCTTTCTTAAATTGTTTTTAACCTTAATTAATTCTTAATTTCTGTTCTGTATACACGGGGAGCAGGATGTAATCTAGAAGTAATGGACTGCTGTATTCTGCCATTTCTATTCCTGGAATTATTTAGGTAATGGTGAAAAGTATCATGGTAATGCCATAAGGACAGGTTTACTGAAGTCGTTTTGGAGGTCAAATTCAGCAGTAAATCATACAATGAGTATAAAGGACAGATATGAGTTCTCTTTTTTTTTTTTTTATTCACTCTTGATTTTGGCTTCCAAAACTGCATCAAGAAACCTGACCATGTGGGCGTACCCTCAGTGAAGTTTTAACTACTTGCTACTTATATTCTGTGAATGAAGAGAGCAGAAAGACTGTAGCAATATACTGATATAGCAATATACATGCTGCTGTAATTGGTGCCTCTATTCTGCTGATGGCAAGGGTAGCATTGGAGGGCAGCATTTAAGGGTCCTCATTAAAGGCGTCCTCTGGGCTTATAAAAAAAAAAAGCCAGCAGCGTTCTGGCCAGTTGTTGGTAGACAATCTGGTCAGTACTTACCTCTCTATAACCGCAGATTCCACTGTGCTCAGATGGGATGCAGGCCCTTTCACTCAGGTCCCCTGCATTTGAACAGTAACACTTAGAAACATGTCCAGTCAGGACATGAGTGGAGAAGCACGCATCCAGTCTGAGCATAGTGGAGACAGCAGAATGGGCGACCTGACATAGGATTTTCCCAAGGTCGGACAAGCCCACTAGTGTACCAAAGGATTTTCCAGTGGGCCCAAGCTCTGGCAATAATTGACTTCTAATAAAACAGGGCACTTAAGGTCCCATATACACAGAGGGTTTTCCCTCAGAATCATTTCTTCTGGTGGGCCCAATGGACTACAAGCTGACGCTGAATCTTCCCCAAACAGGTCAGAAGGCTTGCAATTTTTTGGGAAAGCCTGGAGAACGCCTTCATAGCTGCAAAACATGGGCCAAAGACCTCATGTGAGATAAGTTTGGCTCAGTAGAACTGCACAGGGTCTGGGTGTTGCAGTCATAATAAAAATTCTAAAATCCATCATTTAAGGCCATTTGATATGGGCCTATAGCTGATAATGCAATTTTAACATGTTAGTTAACATGGTTTCAAGGGTGGAGTTCAATACACTAGTTTCTTTAGACATTAGCAATTACAGTTCCATCTCCCCGGAGAAGTTTAATCCCACACATGTGTTTTTACATTTGTCCTTCTTTGGAGCATAAATACCTTGACGGCTGAACCACAAACCGCTTTGTATTAAGTGTCTCATAGACAGAAATGTGTTAAGATGAATGCATCTGGAAATGATCCACAAACAAAGGGAGGTAAAATCAAAGAAACCCAACTATGATAAAGGGCTTTGATCAGAAACTCACTTAAAGTTTATAGGGTTTTCTGTAAGATCATAAACTTACCATAGCAAGCAATATGTCCACCACCAAACCCAGAGGCAGATTTATTCCTGAGACTATTGCAAAGACACACAATATGTGTCTAATCAGAACATAGAGGAGAGTTCTCTCCACCATGGCAGCACACATCCAGTTCTGCTCTCCTAGTTGCCTTTGAAATCCCAATATCTCTATTGTATTCCCTGACTATGTGGTCTCCCATCTGTCTGCAGGTTGGTACTGGGTCATACCATATGCGATTCAGTGTGGTTGTTTATGATGACTGTGAAGTGACAATAACACTATACAGAGGTCAGTGTAAGTCAGCCATGATGTGGCCACCCTGGTCTTCCTTCTTTCCCAGACTTCTGAATGGTAACGTCAATGCTTGGAGATTAATCTCTGTCTCTCTGCTGTAGGACCTGTCAATAGATTCATGGGGAAAAGTGTCCGCTGGGTGGCTTCCCTTTGGTTACACAAATAGGAAGAGTCCTATCAATAAGGACATGCCAGGTGGGGAGAAGCTGGAGGGAAACTGACCGGAGAACACTTCTCCTTGTGCCTGACTCCTCAAAATATATTTTCTCTGAACTGTTTCAGCATTACAGAATAAAGTGCTGTTCTATGTAATATAATGGAGGAGCCTGTCAGTATTTCAGGTTTGAACCTGATTCTACTGACAGGTTTCCTTTAAACAGATTGCTGTTCATAACTCTGGGAAATCTGGATAATAAGTAACACAAAGATGCCCTTGAAAAGACAAATCTAGAGGTTGTGACAATGTCAACTAATGCTTAAGCAATACTGTAGTCACTTGACGAAGACTTCTTTCTAAACTTAGACTCTTGCGTTACAACCAATATGGCTGACTTTAAAGTCCCCATGGAGGTTGGAACCCTGATTTTTCCTTTGTGTTCTAGGAAAGCTGAGTAACAAATGCTGTATGAGCTGCAAGTTAGCCATATTGGTAATTCCAAAACATGTATAATAAAGACACAGATAAATGGGATTTTTCAGGAGAAGAATTAAAGCACCTACTGTATGCATACTAGGCTCTGCTTTTTAAAGTCTTTAGAGGATCACTAATATGTCATAGTGATACAGTTGTGTTCAAAATAATAGCAGCGTGTTTAAAAAAATGAACAAAGCTCAAAATCCTTCAAATAGCTTTTAGTTCCATACACACAAATGCATTGGGAACACCACACATTCTATTCCAAATCAAAACATGAAAAAAATATATCAAATGTGTGTTGTTCCTATAACAAAATTGAAGAAAAGTGAATATTAGACTGTTAAAAAAAATAGCAGTATTTGTATTTTTCTTTACAAACTCAAATATTCACTATATAAACTGAATTTTTTGGGAAGATTTTGCTTTCCTTTGAATCACTTAACTAATATTTATTTGTATAACCACTGTTTCTGAGAACTGCTGTACATCTGTGTTGCATGAAGTCAACCAACTTCCGGCCACTAGACCCAAAAAGAACAATCTTACTTTCATCAGTCCACAAAATGTCTCTTTAGACCAGTCAATGTCCTCTTTGGCAAATTGTAACCTCTTCAGCACATGTCTTTTTTTCAACAGTGGGACTTTGTGGGGGCTTTTTGCAGATAGCTTTGCTTTACATAGGCGTCTTCTAATTGTAACAGAACTCACAGGTAACTTTAGATTTTCTTTGATCTTCCTAAAGCTGATTGATGGCCGAGTCCTTGCCATTTTGGCTATTCTTCTATCCATTCGAATGGTAGTTTTTCGCTTTCTTCCACGTCTTTCAGGTTTTGGTTGCCATTTTAAAGCATTTGTGATCTTTTTAGCTGTACATCCTATCATTTTCTGTACTTCTTTATATGTTTTCCCCTCTCCAATCAACCTTTTAATCAAGGTACGCTGTTCTTCTGAACAATGTCTGGAACAACCCATTTTCCTGCACTGTAATGTTCCTTAAATAAGGGCAATAATTGCCACCTGTTTTTCAAAGAATGAATGACCTCACTAATTGAACTCCACACTGCTATTATTTTGAACATGCCCCTTTCAATTACTGATTGAATTACACTGAATCAGCAGCATGCATGTCATGACTGTTGGATTTCTATACTCTACTACATCTGCTAGCAAATAATTTGCCATGTAGAAATATAATTTCTACCAACAACAGTGATTGATCAGGTTAGTGATGTCTAACAGCTATTATTTTGAGCACAGATGTATATCAAAACTTTAGATGGGTGGGGGTCTGAGCGCTAAAACGCCGCTGACGATATGCGCTCGCTTTTCTCTCCTCGTTTTAGAGATTGGTGGGGATGCTCAGATCCCCACCAATTTAAAGTGTGTATATGTCTCTATGACATATCAAAAGTTAACGACCCTTCAAAGAGTATGCCTCCTATTCACTTCATAGGCTACAGTGTTCTGCTTCTTTAGTATGTGACGCTTGTCTGCTTGATCCCCACTTTCCAACTCAGTTCAGGGTCTGATCTGTATTTTCCTATTCAGATGAGTAGGAGTTGAGGGTCTGGATAAAGAGCATATAGAGAAACATAGCACCAAAGGCTTAAGAAGTATATTGAGAAAAGGCTTTTGGTGTCTCCTGCTGCTTTCTCAACAGATGATTACAATAACTGGAGGTACACTTTAAGGTAAGAGCTGGATGACGACTTCACAATTCTCAGCTGTAGGGAAGAGCAAATCTAAAATGAAAATTTACGGAAATTTTTGCAAAAGGAATTTTTATCTTGCAAGGTTGTACGGCATATTGATAAACTTGTGATTGGGGGATGCAATCGCAGGACCACTGAGTGATAACTCTCCATAGATACTAAGTAAAAATGGTGGGGGCAGACTCAAGACTCACATGATTGCCTTAGGGTACTTTCACACTTGTGTTAAACTTTTACGGTATTGAGTTCCGTCCTAGGGGCTCAATACCAGAAATAAACTGATCAGTTTTATTCTAATGCTTTCTAAATAGAGAGCATTCCGTTCAGTATGCATCAGGATGTCTTCAGTTTAGTCACTGTGCGGTTTTTGGATGGAGAAAATACAGCAGCATGCTATATATATATATCCGGAACACTTGCTATTTTCCATTGAAATGCATTAATGCCGGATCCAGCCCCAAGTTTTCCAGAAAAACTGATCCGGTTTTGAGGTCTGTGCATGCGCAGGCCTTTAAAAATGTGAAAAAGATAAATACCGGTCCAGTTTTTCCAGATGACACCGGAGAGACGGATCCGGTATTGCAATGCATTTGTGAGACAGATCTGCAAATGGTATCAGTTTGCATACAGATAGCCAAATCCGGCAGGTAGTTCCGGCGACGGAACTGCCTGCCGGAATCCAACAACACAAGTGTGAAAGTACCCTTACTTGTTGCTAGTCTTCTGTTGACTGGTGGACTTGGAAACTCTTGATCTTGGGAATGGTTTGGGCTGACCTCAGGGAACCTACTGATCACAGTTTTATAGTTTTTAATAATCTCGACCTCTGCACTGTCTATTAATGTGAATCCTAGTCTTATTATTAGGCAAATTTATGATTTAGGCTACAGACCGTTATAAATCAGACGTATTGTTAATCCTTGGCCAGAATTCTGAAAAATGGGTCCGCGCACCAGAATTCTTTTCGTACGCCAAAAATCTTGTGTGCTAAATTTTGGCGCATGGAGGCACATTTAAGCCACAATGCATAAAAAGGATAGTGAGTGTCTAAAACATTTGAAAAATGTGGTGCAAAGCATGGTCAAAAGAATTTTGGTCCTAAACCCTGGCACATTTTCAATAGCAAATCTGCCCCCAAAACACCCAAATTTTTGCTGTATTTTATTTTTTTTAGATTACATTTTACAGGGCTTCTTTACTCACTTTTAGTGCATTTTTTGGGTCAGCGACTGATGTTTTTTCCAAAAATACAGCCTGCCCTAGCATCCTTTAAACTTTTTGGATGGTCAAAGTGGGACACTTATGGTTCATAGTTTAAAAGATCAATTTTTCCTGATTACGGTATCTATACACTTTAATACTTTAGTCTTAGCGTACAAATTATCTGAATATCGAAATTTCTACAATCCAAATTGTATTAAATAATGAAATATTATAGAAGGTGGGTCTAATATGCAGAGAGGAACCAAACAAACACTTTCTGGATCAATATTGTCAATGTAATAATGCAAATCTATACTTCAGATCAAAAAGAGGGACATTTAAGGAGCAAAGAGGGACAAATGGGACATATGCTCTAGGGGTAGCATATTTCCATTTACATGAACACATGAAAAAAACACGTAAAAATGTTTTTACAGGCCCAAAAAAGAAAATGTGTGGAGGTAGCCAACGTAAGTCATGTGAAACCCACTGTGATAGGATGTCTTTACCAGGAACTGTCCTTGCTACACATGCTCAGGGCCGGCTCTATTATTACCACAAACACTCATCGTTTTCACTGCACATTGTGGCAGGCGGGTGCTGACTGCCTCCGCTGTTTACACCATACAGCCTATGCAGACTCAGGCCGTTAACCCTTTGTGTGCTTTGTGTCTAGCTTACAAACACGGTTTTGTACCTATTATTTATTTCCTTGAATATTACCGTACAGCAACAAAACAGCGCAAAATATTATCAATCTATACTAAGACAGGAAGAAAATAAGGCTTTAGTGCATTTCACTTGTTTCGTAGGCACAGTTCTCAGATGGGTGAGATAACTTCGCTTCCTGCCTCTGGTTTCTTATACATTAATTCACTTACGGTAAATGTCAGCAATGTGACTCGAAGCCTGTATTATTTAAAGGGGAAGTGGAGACAGGAAGACATTATTTGAGGTCTATTTTTTTCTTGTGCTATTTGCATAATGGAACAGGAGTTTTCATAGTTGTGCTGTACTGTTTTACGCATTTACTGGCTTTACAATGCCGTCCCTGCTTTTATTTGTGTACGTTAAAGGGGTTGTCACTTAAAAATGTAAAAAAAAATTAAAGGGGTTCTCTGGACTTTTAATATTGAAGCCCTATCCTCACTCCTCAGGACAAATCAGCAATATCAGATCAGGTACCAGACCCCACCGCTCGGCTGTATGATCAGCTTACACCTACCGTCATCCTTCTCTCTTCCTGATGCTGCTTTGCCATAGACATAGCAGCAGGAAGGGGAGGGAGATGGCACGGGCACACTGTGCATGCTGTCTGACCTATCCTGAGGATAGGTCATCAACATTTAAAAATAGTTAGGGTGGGTTTACATCACATTTTTGACATACGTTTAAGGGGGTTTTCACATCATGTTTTTGCTATCTGATTAACTTATATGTTGAGAAAAGATACAAGAAGATATAAAAAAAGTATACATTAATGTATACTTTGCTTTACATTGGAACTCTATGGTGACAGATGCCACTGTATGTCATCGGTCTGAGGCGTCCGTTTAACATATACATATTTTTTTTTGTATTTTAAATGTATGACAAAAACGTGATGCGAACCCAGCCTAACAGATCCCCTACACTCCTCAGCTGCCCTGCCAGTGACATAATGCTGTCATTGCTATCCAATACATTCCAGAACTGTAAGGGTTACATAGCATCATAAATCAGTATAATGCTATGCGATCCGTCAGGGCTGGGAGCTCAGGACAGGTACTCTCGCTGACACGCGCTGTGAGTCTAATGTGTGGAACTCTCTCGTGTGAACGGAGCCTTAGGTCTCCTGCACACGAACGTGTGCGCCCCGTGGTCGCAAATTGCGGGCCGCAATGCACGAACGCCGTCCATGGGGCAGCCGCAGCGAATCGCGGACCCATTCACTTTAATGGGTCCCCAATCCAGCCATTCCGCAAAAAGATAGGACATGTTCTATCTTTTTGCGAAATGGAAGTATGGGACGAAACCCGACGGAAGTACTCCGTAGTGCTCCCACAGAGTTCCGTTCCGTGCTTCCGTTCCGCACCATTCCGCATCTCTGTATTTGCAGACCCATTGAAGTGAATGGGTCCGCATCTGTGATGCGGAATGCCCACGGAACGGCACCCGTGTATTGCGTATCTGCAAATGCGGTCCGCAATACGGCAACGGGGCGCACACATTCATGTGCAGGAGGCCTTACAGATACACAGGAGGCTCCAGTGACTTCATGAGCCATGTAGAAGTAGTTCCTTTATCAGGCTCTGATCTCAACTAGCTCTGACACTCCCCCACTGCCTCTAAGGGCTCAAGCACACAAACGTATATTCTTTCCATGTCCATTCCGTTTTTTTTGAGGAACGTAGACGGAACCATTTATTTCAATGGTTCCGCAAAAAAAAAAAGATGTACTCCGTATTCATTCCGTTTCCGTATTTCTGTTTTTCCGTTCCGTTGAAAGATAGAACATGTCCTATTATTGCCCGCAAATCATGTTTCGCGGCTCCATTCAAGTCAATAGGTCTGCAAAAAAAGCGGAACACATATGGAATGTACTCTGTATGTCTTCCGTATCCGTTCCGTTTTTGTGGAACCATCCATTGAAAATTTTATGCACCGCCCAATTTTTTCTATGTAATTACTGTATATGCCATACGAAAAAACGGAACGGAAAAGAAAACACAACGGAAACAAAAAACGGAATAATGGATCCGTTAAAAATACTGAAAAAGCCATATGGTCGTGTAAAAAAAGGCCTATTTATGTATTTCCGTTCCGCCAAAAAATAGAACAATGTCTTATTATTGTCCACATTATGCACAAGGATAGTACTGTTTTATCGGGGCCAGCTGTTCCGTTCTGCAAAATACACACAGACTTCATCCGTATTTTATGCTGATCCGTTTTTGCAGACCACAAAATACATACGGTTGTGTGCATGAGCCCTTAGTCTCTGTTACCAGGGACGGATTTTGCCTGACAACAGGCAGTAGACTGCAACTTAGATGGAAGTGAGACCCCTAGAGGCCTTGACTGTACAGCTCTTTTCAGGTGGATGCAGGCAGATTCTTAAATTAAGTGATTGCTATTTACACCAGTGGCCACTGAGGAAGGGGTTTCTGTACCCCGAAACGCGTTTGGTGAAAGACAGTGAGGGACCATTAGGAAGAAGAACCTCTATCTACACGAGGAACAAGTCATTTACGCCTAAGAAGTTATTCAAAAGAACCCCGCTTGGAAACAAAGATCATCTGACCGCCCAGTGAACCACGTGGGACGCCACTCAGGTCCTGGAAGGCCAAAGCGGTAATACAAGCAGTATCGCTACATCCGGGGAACTTCATTATAGAGCCGATTCACAGGTCCTTGCAGCTCACAGTGAAGCATTTGAAAAACTTGGCGTATAAGTGACTGAACCACAGGAACGGTAATGTACCGTGTATATTTGTGACTCACCAATTTGTGACTTATCATATTGATTAATTCTGGATTATAGCACGTGCAGCCAACAGGCTTTATTAACTACCCCTGGAAATATACCAGTGTTTCTGCAAACGACTCTTCAGAGACTTTTAGTGCTATTACAGACATATGCGGTTTTATATTGTTTTATATTGTGTTTTATATTGATTGTTTTTTATGAGATGTTTTATTTGTAATATTGTAATATTGTAATGTGGTTATATTCAAACCTATAAAACTTATGTGGATACTTATATCGTGTGTTTGCCCAATATTTGAGTGACCCCCAATCTACATTTTTTATAAATACCTTCATACGAATCCAGCAGAAGAAAGGCTCCATATGCAGGGATACAGGGGCACTGTTGAGGGTATATGCACCTCTATGGAAGCCCTATTAGAGCTTAGTACAATACAGAGCCACTATATGGCTGCCTGCAAGAGATCTTTTGTTACGAAACAGCTTCAGCACCACAATAGTTGCTCTAATTGGACTTGTGGAAGGGACTGTTTCCCCATATATCTTCTCTCTTGCCATTTTGTTGTCAGTTCTATAAAATTTTCAGACGTACAAGTACACAGTGATCCCTCAAGATACAATGGCCTCAGGATACAATATTTTCAACATACAATGGTCTTACCTGGCCCATCGTAGGTTGAAACTAGACTCAACATACAATGCCTCAAACTCCGATCCAACCAGTCAAGGCCACTCACTTCTCTGGTAAAATAGCTGGATTAGTTGCTAGTTAACAGCTATTCCTGACTGTTATATGTAAGGACTTGTTTTATCTGTCTTAGTTATCTGCTTATTTTTCTTAAATCTTTATTTTCTCTTATCTTGGATGACTTCTTGGGGCTTTGGAACCGATTACTCAACTTAAAATGGTTTCAACATACAATGGTCATCCTGGAACCTGTCGGGCATATTTATATCTGCACATTAAGGTCTGACAATATTAGAACCAAAATGGAGATTCACATTCCCTTTAAGAGGCCAAACTTTCTGTTGGAATAAGCCAGAGAAGATCATGATGGTCACTGGCATACAATGTATATTGTTTTAAAAAGTTATTGCCAACAGATGTGGTATCTTAAGAGAATGTAATGGGTCTCACATAAACTGTCTCAAATACCGGGGTCAAGAGAGGTTATTGCTTAAAAACACTCGTTTCTCTAAACATATCAGTCTGAGGAACAATGGGTGTTCATGGCTAAGCCAGATCTGATAAGAGACATCCATAAAACACATCTGGTGTGGAATGGGTATCTTTTCGTATATATATATATATATATTCCTGTGTGCATTTATTTAGCGTTTGAACTTGTTAATGATTCATATATAATAAGCAATATTAAGTATTATAACCAGACATTATTAATGTATCTTTTTGTATTGTATCTCATTGAGGGGATATAGCAAGTTGTTGTTTTCTTCTCTTAAGAAGGGTCTATTCAGAGGAGCTGAGGGTATTTCAAACATCATTACTCAAATAGCTGTGACAATTAGGTGTATACAAACCAGGGCAAAAGCTAGAAGTTTATGGTTCTCTTATCTGACCATAAATAAGATGGTCTGTTGACTGTCAAAATGGATCCGTGATGTCTGGGAAAGTGATCCTAAAGTGTCAGAAAGAATACCTCCTAATTGATTTAAGTTGGGAGAGACCAAAGGTTAAGAGGTGTAATAAAGCCAGATATATATGTTAATTCTTAAAATTGCTATATGATACAACAGTCCCATCAAGTGGTAGATGGGCAGAAGCTTTTCAAAAATGCCAATAAAATGACATCATACCCATGATTACCATACGTCACACCCACCTTATCTAATTGGAAATCCCTAATCCAAGAGGGGATGGGCATAGATAAGGATTAGGATATCTGATCCAGTTTTGGGAGGAAAAAAGGAAAAACGGAGATCACTTGAAAAATCACTTGAGACAAAGAGGACTTGAGCCAAACATCACTTGGAACTTCTTCAGGGAGAACACTTGGGAATTCATTCATCAGCATCACTTCACACGTCAGGAACGTACCTTAGGACGGGATAGATCTGAATCTTGGAAAGCTGGGTCCCTTCTAAAAGCTCTTTATCCCAAAGCCAGGGGTAATGTATAACCTATTTTATTTGCAGTAATTATAAATCGCTCCAATTGGCATATAGTTGAGACCCCATTATTAGTGGGTCAATAGTGTTAACATTAATTTTATGGGAAATTTTAATGAACGTGCACATCATTAGAATTCCTGTAATATTGCTATCAGAGTGGAATCTCTGATCGGATTTTATTATCCGTAGTTAGGTCAACGGGCGTATTTATAAGATGTCTCTTACTGCCATATTCTCTGATTGAGCATAAGGGATTTTCCACAGATTCATTTCTATTGTTTTTTTTTGTTGTTGTTGCATTATAATATTTTGATTATCAGTATATTAATCGGTAATAATTTGATAAAAGGAAGTAGTATTATATTGTACTTAAGTCAGCCTGTAAACGGTGGAGCACCATCTTATGGTCAATTTTGATATATCTTTGTATTCATTTGTATGCCATTTGTACTGCTTGTATTTATAATAAATTATATTTTGTATAATTAATTGCACCCTGTTTCATTAGCTGCACAAATTAACTTTAGATCTCATCAATAAAAGAACTGGCGTTTATATGTCCGCCAATTAAATTTTCATTTTTTATTTTTTTTTATTTTTCATAAAAATCATATTTTTATGATTCCATATCTTATGTAAAATAAATACCCGACAAACCAATTAATATTGTATCTTAAGGGACCACTGTATTGCAACTCATTATATGCCTATGGATTCACTAGTGTGTATCATTTGCTATCATACTGTATAGCCACAGCCTATAAAGCATGAAAAGAGGTTGTATAGAATATTCTAAAAAACTATGCAGCACAGGTCCTAGGGTGGCCTCCTGAGCATCGGACACAAAAAACATGTTGTTGCATAAGAGCAAATTAACTATAAGTAGGCCTAAGGTGACCTCCTGGGCATTGGCCCACTGTAAAATTTCCCTCTGTATGGCCAAGCTGTCCCTGAGGACAATCCTCCATCGCATTCATCTAAGTACTCCACTGGATGGCTAGCCAGTAAAGGCCTTAAATATGAAAGAATAATGACATGGGCCCCCTTCCTCACCTGACCTAAACCCTCTTGAGAACTTGTGGGCCCTTCTTAAATGGGAGATTTACGGTACAGGAAAACAGTCCACCTCTCCGAACAGTGTCTGGGAGGCTGTAGTTGCTGCTGCACAAAAGATTGATCATCAATAGATTAAGAAACTGAAAGACTCCATGGATGGAAGGCTTATGACTGTTATTGAAAAGAAGGGGGATTATATTGGTCACAGATTTTTGGGGGGAAATGTCAGAAATGTTTATTTGTAAATTTTGAGATGTTTGTTTATTATTCTCACTTTAGCAGATTAAAATAAACGAGTGAGATGGAAAATTTTCCTTTTCCATTTAGTTACATAATATTCTGCACACTAATATTTGCCCAATAATTATGTTCATGTAGATATTCTCCTAAGAAAGCCAAAACCTCACTTTTACTTTCTTAAATATTCAGGTTTGAGGTTTATTAACATTTTGGATTGACCGACAGCATTGTAGTTGTTCAATAATAAACTTAATCCTCAAAAATACAACTTGCCTACAGTGTACCTACCTGCTCCTCGCCACTTGTTTCAAGCTACCTGGCTGCCTTCACAGAATTTTCAGTCCCCGTCTGTCAACTGCCACATGGACGGGGTCAATGACTGGCCTTCATGGTGACATCACCAAGCAACAAATAACCAAGCAGTGATGTGTTATGAGGGAACATGCCACCGCTGATGCCAGTCATTGGCTGCAGCAGGACACTGACACTGTCCTTCCATGCATTCCATGCAGAAAACTAAAAAATGTTTCCAATCTTTTTTTAATATAAAGATCCATATACACTCACCTAAAGAATTATTAGGAACACCATACTAATACGGTGTTGGACCCCCTTTTGCCTTCAGAACTGCCTTAATTCTACGTGGCATTGATTCAACAAGGTGCTGATAGCATTCTTTAGAAATGTTAGCCCATATTGATAGGATAACATCTTGCAGTTGATGGAGATTTGAGGGATGCACATCCAGGGCACAAAGCTCTCATTCCACCACATCCCAAAGATGCTCTATTGGGTTGAGATCTGGTGACTGTGGGGCCATTTTAGTACAGTGAACTCATTGTCATGTTCAAGAAACCAATTTGAAATGATTCGAGCTTTGTGACATGGTGCATTATCCTGCTGGAAGTAGCCATCAGAGGAGGGGTACATGGTGGTCATGAAGGGATGGACATGGTCAGAAACAATCCTCAGGTAGCCAGTGGCATTTAAACGATGGCCAATTGGCACTAAGGGGCCTAAAGTGTGCCCAGAAAACATCCCCCACACCATTACACCACCACCAGCCTGCACAGTGATAACAAGGCATGATGGATACATGTTCTCATTCTGTTTACGCCAAATTCAGACTCTACCATTTAAATGTCTCAACAGAAATTGAGACTCATCAGACCAGGCAACATTTTTCCAGTCTTCAACAGTCCAATTTTGGTGAGCTCGTGCAAATTGTAGCCTCTTTTTCCTATTTGTAGTGGAGATGAGTGGTACCCGGTGGGGTCTTCTGCTGTTGTAGCCCATCCGCCTCAAGGTTGTGCGTGTTGTGGCTTCACAAATGCTTTGCTGCATACCTCGGTTGTAACGAGTGGTTATTTCAGTCAACGTTGCTCTTCTACCAGCTTGAATCAGTCGGCCCATTCTCCTCTGACCTCTGGCATCAACAAGGCATTTTCGCGCACAGGACTGCCGCATACTGGATGTTTTTCCCTTTTCACACCATTCTTTGTAAACCCTAGAAATGGTTGTGCGTGAAAATCCCAGTAACTGAGAAGATTGTGAAATACTCAGACCGGCCCGTCTGGCACCAACAACCATGCCACGCTCAAAATTGCTTCAATCACCTTTATTTCCCATTCTGACATTCAGTTTGGAGTTCAGGAGATTGTCTTGACCAGGACCACAACCCTACATGCATTGAAGCAACTGCCGTGTGATTGGTTGACTAGATAATCGCATTAATGAGAAATAGAACAGGTGTTCCTAATAATTCTTTAGGTGAGTGTATATTGTTATTTTTACCTTAAATTGTAGCCTTTGTATTTTCTGCAAGGCTCACCGCATGTCTATTGAGCAATGCTTTCGTTGGGGAACACACATGTTCAGAAACACTGACTGGGGGCCTAATAGTGGGCCATTGATCTAAATACCACTTTTTGGCTGTCACTAGTATCTGGCTCTTATGGAGAAAGTTGAGTATGTACAGTACATGTAGCAAAACTTTTCCAGCAGAGATAGAAGCGTACAGGGTAGTTCTCCAAATATCAACTTCAGCAACTGTGAGTGTATGCCCATCATATTTACCGGCCATGAGAAATGCACATTTTTACATCTTTTGGGAACAAAATGTGTCTTGCATTACCAAATGGGAGCCAACTGTCCCTTCCCTGTTGTACTAGAAAACTAGATTTCATTAAAATAGTCATTGAAATGTTTTTTTCTTCTTAATCTAGGAAAAAATAAGCGATTAAGGCAAGCAAAAGAAGAAGCAATTGCAGAAATTGATCAGTACAAGCTTAAAAGAGAGAATGACTTTCGACGTATCCAGACTACTGTAAGTAACTACAATGTTTGACGCATGGTTCCCAATGCATATGCACTAGCATGAGGCCAGTTTTATTTAATGCCAGGTGTTTTGTATCTAGAAATACTCATTATTTTCTCTGGCCCAATTAGAAAGGTAAAGAAAACATTCACTATTTTAAACCATTTATGTGTTTTTCTTTAAAGTCCCCCATACACATTAGTGTACAAACTGTGTATCTGCCCATAGCAACCAATCACAGCACAGCTTTTATTTTACTACAGCACATGTTACTATACTGTAGCCATCAGGGCATAATGGGAGTTGTAGTTTTGCAACAGCTGGAGAGCCACGGGTTGCTAAACATAGGTCTACAGTATGCTAAGAAGCAGTGTAATAAAATAAAAGCAGTGATTTGTTACTATGGGCAGATAAACAGTTTATCTTTCAGACAGTACATGCAGGGATATGAGTGGCAATCTGAAATGCAGGGGAGATGAGAGGCAGAGTGAGAAGCAGTGTCTCAGCAGTTACAGTTACTTACATTAGTGTATAAAATGCATGCTGCGTCACTGGTTGCTATAGGCAACAAACATGTAGGGAGGTTAACATTCTAAATCACAATGGACCTTATTTTCTGACAACACGCAGGGAGAGGCAGATTGAGAAGCCCTGTGGTAATAAATAGAGTTCTGTGATTGGTTGCTATGGGCAACAGTTTGTAGTCTAGACAGCAGATGAGAGGCAGACAAATGCCGGGGAGATGAGAGGCAGTGAGAAGCAGTGCCTCAGCCTTTACAGTTACATTAGTTAACGCATGATGCTTAAAAAACACATTACTTAATTAGAACCTTCCAGAACCCCACAGTTTAAGATGGATTATGAAGTTTCATTGAGATTCATGAAGGCATGTAGGAGGCTTTGAAGAGCAACAAACTTTCCCTTTAGATAGAAAGTAGATAGATAGATAGATAATTAGGTAGGTAGGTAGGTAGGTAGCTAGGTAGATTGAGAGATAGATAGATTGAGAGACAGATAGATAGATAGATAGATAGATAGATAGATAGATAGAGACTTATGTTATTGTGCCAAAGTGATTAAAGTTTTGACATAGCATGATTATCAGTTAGATTTAATTGTTTATTATATTCCTTCCCCAGATAATGGGATCTCAAGGAAACCTGGCAACAAACATTGATGAACAGACTGGTCAGAAGATGCTAGCATATAATGCCAACTATCAGAAATACAAGGAGAATGTACTCCAGGAACTCTTAAAAATGATATATGATGTTAATCCAGAGCTTCATGTCAATTATAAGTACAAGGAATAATGCAATCTGCTTACATCTAGTCAGCATCACTAGAAAGAATGAAGTGTTACTCCAGCCAATGAAATAAAGGTATATGAATTGCTGGACAATATTTTGGTGGAGCATCAAAATTGCCAGTGAGAAATTTTCCAAATAAATCTGTTTCAATATCTACGACTCACAATGCTTATGTGAATGTTAGTTGTGTGTTCCTCCATGCTTGTATGAAAACTTCTTCAAAGCGTTCTTCTGGTCAACATCAGGACATGCTTCCATGATTCCAAAGAAAAAGTAAATACATATCTATGTAACTGTCGTCACACTATGCAATTAACCATAACTAGTGATTTCCATGAGCAATAATGGAAATCACTAGTGTGATGGTCTGAGGAGCCATGACACCCCAGTAGTGACACTGTCAGCTCGGTGATATGTGCAGGACATCCAGGCATTTTTCAGCAGGATAATGCTTATCCACTAACAGCAAGGCTTTTTCTAGGAATGTCTCCTCTAGATTTCAACTATTCCTTGGCCACCCAGTGACCAGATTTATTGCCAGTCAAGCATTTATGGGACCAGCTGGATGCCAGCTTTGGCAACCTACGAGTGTCCAGGATCTACAGGCCCAGCTGCAACATCTGTGGGCAAATGTTCTGCAGAATACCATAGAGAGCCTGTATGCCTCCGTGCCCAACCGTAACTCATCTTGTGTCCCGGCTAGAGGCGGGCCAACAGAGTCTCCTGTCAGTTGTACAGTTTTCTCCAATAAACTTCTTTCGCTCTAATATTGTAATCACTTACATATGTCATCATTACATTCACATATAGAAAGTTTAATTTCATTCCAACAACTTCAACTCCTTCATGGTCAGCTAAGAAACAGTACCTGGTATGGGCCCATACTGTGTTTCTGTGTTCCTCCCATTTTACATAGAGGGCAGGACACAGAGAAGAAAATGTAAGATAATGGTCTACCACCTGCCATGTAACAAATCAGAGGACAATAGGGTGCCACCAGAGGCATCATACAGAAGTGCTTGTAGTGTTTAGAGTCTGGTTTGTTCTACATTGTCCTCACAGTACAACTAGTGGTCGCTTACATTGTTTCTCTTGCTAACTAAGGGCTCTTTCACACTTGCGTTCTTTTCTTCCGGCATAGAG
This sequence comes from Bufo gargarizans, assembly GCF_014858855.1. Taxonomy (NCBI): domain Eukaryota; kingdom Metazoa; phylum Chordata; class Amphibia; order Anura; family Bufonidae; genus Bufo; species Bufo gargarizans. The sequence continues at coordinate 133,225,294 of NC_058086.1, forward strand.
TTCCGACGTCGGGGCTCTGTGCCGGAAGAATCCTTATCAGTTTTATCCTAATGCATTCTGAATGGAGAGAAATCCGTTCAGGATGCATCAGGATGTCTTCCGTTCCGGACCGGAACGTTTTTTGGCCGGAGAAAATACCGCAGCATGCTGCACTTTTTGCTCCGGCCAAAAATCCTGAAGACTTGCCGCAAGGCCGGATCCGGAATTAATGCCCATTGAAAGGCATTAATCCGGATCCGGCCTTAAGCTAAACGTCGTTTCGGCGCATTGCGTCGTTTCGGCGTTTAGCTTTTTCTGAATGGTTACCATGGCTGCCGGGACGCTAAAGTCCTGGCAGCCATGGTAAAGTGTAGTGGGAGCGGGCGAGCAGTATACTTACCGTCCGTGCGGCTCCCGGGGCGCTCCAGAGTGACGTCAGGGCGCCCCACGCGCATGGATGACGTGATCACATGGCACGTCATCCATGCGCATGGGGCGCTCTGACGTCATTCTGGAGCGCCCCGGGAGCCGCACGGACGGTAAGTATACCGCTCCCCCGCTCCCCACTACTACTATGGCAACCAGGACTTTAATAGCGTCCTGGCTGCCATAGTAACACTGAACGCATTTTGAAGACGGATCCGTCTTCAAATGCTTTCAGTTCACTTGCGTTTTTCCGGATCCGGCGTGTAATTCCGGCAAGTGGAGTACACGCCGGATCCGGACAACGCAAGTGTGAAAGAGGCCTAAAATATCAGCACTGAAGTACTTTTTGCAGAGCCGCTATGTTTTAGCGAGGGTCACCAGCTGCCCAGTGAAAACACCCTTCCAAACAAGAATTGAATGAAGTTAAGCATCAATTGAGGATAAACATTCTAATGAGGTACCTAAAGAATGTGCTGCTTTCAGTATACAAAATGAAGATGTTATCCTAAATATAAAAGTGAAAATAGTAAAAGAGGAAGTTTAAAACACTGCTTATTAACCAACAGTGATGGCACTTAATAAATATATGTGTATATATATATATATATATATATAGAAAAAAGAAAGTCCAGCGGGAGCACCAACCTGAAGAGTGGGTGCAAAATCCAAGGGGGATAACGGCAGTCCCCAATAGTATAATCGAAGAAATAGGACTGCACTCCGGATGTTTGATAAAAAAAATCAAGTGGTTTTATTCACCCATATTATGGCAAATCTTGCGACGTTTCAGCTCTTGCGAGCCTTTCTCAAGCATAGAGTAAGTGAAAGTGAGCACATATAAAGCGTTTACAAAAAATGTTACACCCATCGGGGTGTGGTTACAATCAACTTAATTACAGACATGTGTTACAATTATAAAGTGCATATTTAGCATAGTAACCAGTGGAATACATTTTTTCATATCAGGATATAGTTCCATACAGAATAAAAATATATCCAAGACTAGTGTTCCAATTAGAATCATAAAGTGTTATAAACATACTGAATAGGGATCCCAGGAAGAGACTCAGTAAGCCATGGAGCCCACATATACCATCACGTATCCTTCGCGTCTCGGTCTCATCAGTGCGCATGCCCAGAGTGACGACATCATGTGAGTCGCCATGTAAAATTGGTGCGCATGCGTTCTATCCAGTGGCATCTCACCGCACCATCTTGGTTGATGGAAAGTAGCCCCAAGTGACGGTCTTTGCACCCTAGAGGATTAAATGTGGAGTTTAGATAGGTGTCTGTTGATCTGTCGCCTGCCCGTCCTTTCCACGCATGTATGCATTGCGCCTTTTCCCTGTACAGAATAGGTGCATCAGAATTGTGAAAGTAATATATGCAATTGCACAACTGACAGATTTGGAAACTAATATATATTTTTCTTGCCTTTTAGAATTTTTAACCCTCACAGTGCTGGATACGGACCCCTGGACTTTGACTCAATGGTAGCGGTGCAGCCCAGTACCAACTACAGCGTCCTATGGTGTATGCGCTATTCCAGATATATCATTAAGCTCCAGTATGTTTTTGCTCTTTGTAAAGGTGAGGGATTACCCCTCCCAGACTGCTTTATTTCCAGCAAGAGGGCCAGACACGTCGGTGGGGTTCATGGAGATGTTCCCCCCTGACGTGGACGACCCCAGGGTCCGGTGTCCCTCCCGAGAGGTGGGGACCCCGGTCCTGACGCTGGTTTTTGCAGGAGATCCCTGCTGCGGTCTGTAATACTCTTTATGAATTTTTATTTATAATCTTTATTTATAGTCATGGTTCTTAAAATATACTGGGAGGATATTTACTCCGTTTAGCTACCATGTATATGATGAGCGTAGAGCTGTCACTTGGGGCTACTTTCCATCAACCAAGATGGTGCGGTGAGATGCCACTGGATAGAACGCATGCGCACCAATTTTACATGGCGACTCACATGATGTCGTCACTCTGGGCATGCGCACTGATGAGACCGAGACGCGAAGGATACGTGATGGTATATGTGGGCTCCATGGCTTACTGAGTCTCTTCCTGGGATCCCTATTCAGTATGTTTATAACACTTTATGATTCTAATTGGAACACTAGTCTTGGATATATTTTTATTCTGTATGGAACTATATCCTGATATGAAAAAATGTATTCCACTGGTTACTATGCTAAATATGCACTTTATAATTGTAACACATGTCTGTAATTAAGTTGATTGTAACCACACCCCGATGGGTGTAACATTTTTTGTAAACGCTTTATATGTGCTCACTTTCACTTACTCTATGCTTGAGAAAGGCTCGCAAGAGCTGAAACGTCGCAAGATTTGCCATAATATGGGTGAATAAAACCACTTGATTTTTTCATCAAACATCCGGAGTGCAGTCCTATTTCTTCGATTATATATATATATATATATATATACACACACACAAAATTTTTGTTTAGCAGCATATCCTTAAACCCTTTTAGTCACAGAGGGTGTTTTTGTTTTTCACTCGCTGCCTTTCCGAGGCCCTAAGCTTTCTATCTTTCCATTCACATAGCTGTATGAGGGCTTATTTTTTGCAGGACAAGTTGAGCTTCTAATTCCACTATTTAATATTACATATGATCTAGTGGAGAGCTGGAAATTTCCAAATGGAGTGAAATTGGAAAAAAAATAAAGCAATACTGCAGCAGTTTTATGGGTTTTGTTTTTACGGCATTCGATATACGGTAAAAATAACTTGTTACTTTCATTCTACAGATCACTAGAATAACAGCGATACCACATATGTATAGTTTTTCTTGCGTTTTGATACTGAAAAAAATAAAATAAAACCTGGAAATGTTTTGTAGTTATATCTACAGAGCTGTGTGAGGGCTCTTTTTACATTTTGGGCAAAGGGGGATGATTTGAATTGTTATATTTTTTTAATTACATTGCTTTACTTTTTAATTGGAGTGTATGAGAAATACACTATGGGGGATGTTTATTACGACTGGTGATTTAGACGCCGGTCTTAGTCCCTTTGCGCTGCCGGTGGATGTGCTACAGTTATGTAAAGGCACAGGCCTCTACATAAGTTTGACGCTTCCTCTAGCAGGTTGTGCAATATACTAATATTTATGTCAGTTTCCTTGCTAGCGTAGATTGAAATCATTTGCCACTCCGACATCTAGAGTGGAACATTATAAATGAGACTGGCCTGCTGGACCGTCCTCACCACAGACCCTTTTATCGACACTCAGCAAAAAGTCGCATATTTTGCCAGAAAAAAACATTGCGACAAAATCTACTAAATTAATACGCAAAAAAGTGGAGTATAATTCATAATAAATGTCCCCCTATGTCGCTATGTTGCCTTGCCGCAGGCAGGGGCTCCATAGAAACAAATGTGCCTCAACCTATTGTCATTCAGGAGAACAGGCACTGCCACACACTGCATCTAGCTCCCCTGATCCTTGCAGGGGGGAGCCAGAACATACCCGGAAGAGCGCACTTCTGGGTTTTTGCTTGTTCAGATGCGTTGGTTACATTTCACCACAGCATTTGAATGGTTAAAAGTCTGTGATCCGTGTTTACGCCAGTCGTGGCCATTAGTCCTGGGTGCCTGCTGTTTAAGAGCATCTTTAAATGGGTTGTCCGAGTTATGAAAAAAAAATATATAGAGCTGTAAATCTGATGGGCAGCAATATATAACTGAACTAAGCAAGTTTTAGGTAAAAAATATATTTCCTAATTTCCCTGGTTCTCTTCTAGCCCTTTGTTTACCTGCAATAACAACAATCTCTGCCCCTCCCCCTGCTCTGCAAAGGGAGTGAATATAAGTGCTGCCCTGAGTGACATGTCTGCCTGCTGGGATACTCAGCAGCATGTTGTATGTGTAGGACTACAATTCCCAGATGTACAATGACACTGCTGATACACACAGGATCTTCTCCCTGCCTGTTCTTGTGCAGAACTCCTCTGTCAGCTCTTGTGCCCAGCATTTGTCTCCTCACTGCCTGCAGCTACTCAGTAAAGCCTTCAGCCCTGAGTCTGTGCAGCTGAAGGGGTTAATATTTCCTGAAGTATCCAGTGGGAGGGAGACACAGGGCAGAGAGCAGAAGCAGCAGACAGCAGAGCAGAGGGGGCGTGGCCAGCCCAGTGACATCTTGTGTACAGACACATATCTGATCTCTTATGCTTTGTGCATGAAACATCATCAGAGCAGGGAGAGAGGCTGATATCACGGGTCATGTGACCCTCAGTGAAATCTGAGAAACCAGCAACTGGAGATAAAGTAAGTCAATTGTAAAGTCCTTTCATTTGACTAATTAGAAACATACAAAGAACAAAAAAAATAACTCGGACAACCCTTTTAAAATCCTGGCCAGCACCATACATGTACGGTGCTGGTCGGGAAGGGGTTAAAATTGTAGTGGTAAGTTTTTGACTTTCGCCCTACTCATAGAAACATAGAAATATAGAATGTGTCGGCAGATAAGAACCATTTGGCCCTTCTAGTCTGCCCAATATACTCACAGAATATAGGATAAGTATCTCACTTGGTGGGGGTCCTCTTCACCTGTAGAAGGACACCTCCCACCACCACTATCACCACCAGATATTTATGCTCTATGCTTGTAAGGTTGCATCTCCAGGGATTAGGTTTATTCTTGCAGCACATTCTAAAGATGCTCAATCAAATTGAGATCTAGGCAAATTGAAGCCCAAGTCAACATCTTGCAGTCTTCGGCTTGTTCATCAAACCATTCCTGAACAGTTTGCAGTGTGTCAAACTCTTACTGCCATTAGAGTATATAGTATCTGTGACATCATAATGTATAGGAACTATACACACTAGAAGATAGAAGATACTCTACAAAAATGAGCATTCATTTGCATAGTTGAATACATCATTCAGGTATTATCATCATACGTCAATGTGTCTTCTCCTACTGAGTTAAGGTGAATTCACACACGGCAGATTGGTTGCAGATATTCCTGCAAACACAATTCATTCTAGAGATGCAAACCCCATTCAGATGTATGGGACAGTAACAGGAAATTTTGCAACCAAACTGTGGTTGGAGAAAATGTGAGCTTCTCAGGAATAGGGGGTCCAGGTGTGACTGCGGGATCTACACCTTCCTGCATGCACCACTGCTGCCTGTGTATAAAAGTCTCCCTTGGTCTAGAGTGGGTTAAGTAAGATAAGCGGTTCAATTATTTTCCTGGCTCATATCATCCACACTCATTTCCATATTCTCGTTAGATCCCTAACGAAGACGATACAAGTTGACACTGGCCTGTTTTGCATATCCCCTCTCTGCTTGCTTTGATACTTTGCCACTAATTGCTCCATATGCCCATAAGATTTTTTTGGTTTCCACTTGAAATAGCAAAATGCTTTTAACTATGTGTGTTTGCATGGAGAATCAATTAACCGCAAAGATTAATTGAGAAATCCACGCAATCTTACTTTCACATTGGCCATTCAGTTTTCTAATTAGACAACATTTTATTCAGCCTATGAGGAAACAAATACAATGGTAGAGGATTCATTGAACAGTAGGTACAGAAATGTGGGCTTGCTTGTAGATCACAGATACCAGTCTCTTACTGCCTCCCATGCCTAGAGCTGTATATTATACTGCCTGGACCTGGTTCAACACCTCCTTCTAAAACCCCTCAAGGGGTTTTCCAAGATTCTGGTGTTAATGACCTATCCTCAGCATCAGATCGCCAGAGGGTCTGACTCCCAGAAACCCTGACAATCAGCTGTTTGAGGAGGACCTAACGCTCTGCTGACCACCACACCCTCCTTGCAGATTACCAAACAGGGCCGTCCATTGAATAGTAAACACAGTGCATATACACTTTAAAATACACAACACATACAGTACAGACCAAAAGTTTGGACACACCTTCTCATTCAAAGAGTTTTCTTTATTTTCATGACTATGAAAATTGTAGATTCACACTGAAAGCATCAAAACAATGAATTAACACATGTGGAAGTATATACATAACAAAAAAGTGTGAAACAACTGAAAATATGTTATATTCTAGGTTCTTCAAAGTAGCCACCTTTTGCTTTGATTACTGCTTTGCACACTCTTGGCATTCTCTTGATGAGCTTCAAGAGGTAGTCACCTGAAATGGTCTTCCAACAGTCTTGAAGGAGTTCCCAGAGATGTTTAGCACTTGTTGGCCCTTTTGCCTTCACTCTGCGGTCCAGCTCATCCCAAACCATCTCGATTGGGTTCAGGTCCGATGACTGCGGAGGCCAGGTCATCTGGCGCAGCACCCCCATCACTCTCCTTAATGGTCAAATAGCCCTTACACAGCCTGGAGGTGTGTTTGGGGTCATTGTCCTGTTGAAAAATAAATGATGGTCCAACTAAACGCAAACTGGATGGAATAGCATGCCGCTGCGAGATGCTGTGGTAGCCATGCTGGTTCAGTATGCCTTCAATTTTGAATAAATCCCCAACAGTGTCACCAGCAAAGCACCCCCACACCATCACACCTCCTCCTCCATGCTTCACGGTGGGGACCAGGCATGTAGAGTCTATCCGTTCACCTTTTCTGCGTCGCACAAATTTGGACTCATCAGACCAAAGCACAGATTTCCACTGGTCTAATGTCCATTCCTTGTGTTCTTTAGCCCAAACAAGTCTCTTCTGCTTATTCCCTGTCCTTAGCAGTGGTTTCCTAGCAGATATTCTACCATGAAGGCCTGATTCACACAGTCTCCTCTTAACAGTTGTTCTAGAGATATGTCTGCTGCTAGAACTCTGTGTGGCATTGACCTGGTCTCTAATCTGAGCTGCTGTTAACCTGCGATTTCTGAGGCTGGTGACTCGGATGAAATTATCCTCCGCAGCAGAGGTGACTCTTGGTCTTCCTTTCCTGGGGCGGTCCGCATGTGAGCCAGTTTCTTTGTAGCGCTTGATGGTTTTTGTGACCTCACTTGGGGACACTTTCAAAGTTTTCCCAATTTTTGGGACTGACTGACCTTCATTTCTTAAAGTAATGATGGCCACTCGTTTTTCTTTACTTAGCTGCTTTTTTCTTGCCATAATACAAATTCTAACAGTCTATTCAGTAGGACTATCAGCTGTGTATCCACCTGACTTCTCCATAACGCAACTGATGGTCCCAACCCCATTTCTAAGGCAAGAGATCCCACTTATTAAACCTGACAGGGCACACCTGTGAAGCGAAAACCATTTCAGGTGACTACCTCTTGAAGCTCATCAAGAGAATGCCAAGAGTGTGCAAAGCAGTAATCAAAGCAAAAGGTGGCTACTTTGAAGAACCTAGAATATCACATATTTTCAGTTGTTTCACACTTTTTTGTTATGTATATAATTCCACATGTGTTAATTCATAGTTTTGATGCCTTCAGTGTGAATCTACAATTTTCATAGTCATGAGAATAAAGAAAACTCTTTGAATCAGAAGGTGTGTCCAAACTTTTGGTCTGTACTGTATATATACACACAGAAAAACTGCCAAAACAAGGGGTCAGAGTTCCGGAGACGCGGTGTCTGGGGTGATTGATGTGTCCTTATGCATAGATTATTCAAGCATAGTTTAGAATATAATTACAAATAAATGGAGCTGAGCTGCAATACCAAGCACAGCCACTATTCAATGGACAATGTATCCACAGGCTTTGTTTCCTCAGATAGGCCCACTATAGGGTAATACCGTATGAGACAATGTATTTAATAATTCCAAGTAAAGGCTCCCCTTGGAAAGTTGTGCTTACTGTAGGCACAACTCTAGAGAGGGCTTGTCGGAATATATGCTGGAGAGCACCGTTGGTGGTTGGTCTGCAGCCATGGAAATGCAGCTATCGGAAATACCTGGAGTCTCCAGGGAGATACAAAAGTTCTTGAACAGTAGAATTCCTAGGGTGCAATATACCAACTACGATCCAGAGAATTGCAGTTTTGAAATTTTTATTGCAGGTAGGAATCACTCCCGTTTATCAGGTAAAAACACTGCATATACACTTTAAAATACACAACACATATATATACACACACAGAAAAACCACCAAAACAAGGGGTCAGAGTGCAGGAGAGGCGGTGTCTGGGGTGATTGATGTGTCCTCATGCATAGATTATTCCAGCATAGTTTACAATATAATTACTTTATTTTTTCTAAAATGACTTTATTCCTAAAATTACATTGGTGGTTGAAATGGTGAGCTGAAAACTGCAATTCAAATCGAAATCTCCAGAACGAGTGCCCCTGAGTCTTGGGACATCGTTCTCATGAAGTTATAATTCAAAACTCTATTTAATTGCAGTTTTCAGCTCACCATTTAAACCACCAATGTAATTTTAGGAATAAAGTCATTTTAGAAAAAAGAAAGTAATTATATTGTAAACTATGCTGGAATAATCTATGCATGAGGACACATCAATCACCCCAGACACCGCCTCTCCTGCACTCTGACCCCTTGTTTTGGTGGTTTTTCTGTGTGTGTATATATATGTGTTGTGTATTTTAAAGTGTATATGCAGTGTGTTTACCTGATGAAGGGGAGTGATTCCCCGAAAAACGCGTTGTCTAACTGCAATAAAGATCTCAAAAGTCCCAGCCATAAGAAACAGTGCTGGACCATTATTACCCTTCCACCAAACTTTACAGTTGGCTCTGTGCATCTGTCATCTACTAGCCCCAGATCATCCATCAGACTGCCAGATAATGACATACTTTCATCAGTCCTGAGGATTTCCACTACACAGATGATGGCACACATTACACAATTTCCCCTGAAGCTGACACTGGGAATGGTTTGGAGCTTAGCTGACATCAAAAGCAATGCCCTTTTTTATTTTGCCCATTATATAGAATATTACCGGTATATATGGCCGTTGCAGATATTATGTACCTTCCTGCAATGCTCAATCATGCAGTTATACTGCAGGAGGTCGGACTGGGCCACCAGAGTACCTCCAGTGGGCCCAGGCTCTGATGCAATAGTGGGCACTAAAGGTTCAGAAGAAATTTAGATAATAACTTGCCACTAGGGTCTATTTAGTTAATTCAAACCCTATTAGACTTTATTGATGATATAGGGGTTGGGACTGGAGAATATTTCTTGTGGTGGGCCAAAGGAACTCCAGTCCAACACTGACCCTGCAGATGTGCCTCTTAATAATTGTAATGCATCTGATGCCAGCATGGGATAGCTTAATACCAGTGTGTGAAACGCTAAATGTGCCCCAATTTTTCAGTTTATTTTACATATAACTCCTTTACAGAAATACATTTATGTATAAATGGGGTCACAAACTAACTCTACACTTTATACTAACATGCTACTTAATGTATTTTGTATGACATGTCTAAAGTTTTTTTCCGTGAGAAATTTCAGCATTTGATTTAATTATTAAGAATTTTTTCCAGTGGGTGATGAGAACACTAGATGGCGCAGTGTATACACTATTGCATTCATTTCTACTGACGTAGGGAGCCGTATAAGATATCATTACTATCATACCCTACACTTCTGTGATGTTAACATTAGAGATGAGCGAATGTTATCAAATTTGTTCACGCTTCTTTTGGGGGTAAAAGCAGGATTGCGTTATGGATTCCGTTACCACGGACCATAACGCAATTCTATGACGGAATGAATAACGGAATACCTTTAGAGGCCATAATAGAAGTCTATGGCCTGCATAACGAATCCGTCCCGTTTCCATTATGCAGGAGAGGACTCCCCTGCATAACGGAAACGGGACAGATCTATTTTGCAGTCCATAGACTTCTATTATGACGGAATGAATAACGGAATGCCTCTAAAGGCATTCCATTACGCATTCCGTCATAGAATTGCGTTATGGTCCGTGGTAACGGAATCCATAACGCAATCCTGCTTTTACCACCAAAATATGAAATTCGCTCATCTCTAGGTAACATTATTTAGCTCTCCTTGAATAACACAACACACAAATATAGCTGAATAATTCCAGTGCTCCATTTCACTTCCCAAACTATAGCATTACCCAGCTTTACATTTGATTTTAGCAACATTGTGCCAGAATTATCTGACTGAATCGAATTCACAGGTTACTTGGATAATGAAAGCCGTACTGGCATGATGTACGTGAGGTAGCAGACTGGTAGGTCAGCGTTCACACTAGGAGGTACACTACTGTACGCATCTAGCTCTTCTTGTTAAGATTATTCAGGATTTTTCTTCCTTAAAGAAACAGTTGTATCAAAAACTCCACGTGTAGTTTTCCCCATGGTATTGAAGTGAATCTCAGCATGGTCTAAAACCAGCTGAAAACTGCGCATTTAACTAACACAATAGTGTAAAGGACAATTCATGGGTTCCCATTCACTAACATTGCCCATATTTTCTAAAGCAGCAAAATATTCCATCAGAAAAAATGAAAGAAATGCGCCCCACGTTACAATTAGGGGCTTACGATATGTGCAGCCGGTTCTAGCTCACGGGGTTAGAAGAAATCTAGAGTATAAAGGAAAAATACAATAGTGTGTGCCAAAAGCAGACAAATGCAGCATGTAATGTATAGAAACACAAAAATCTGACCTCACACTAGGTTTTTATCTTAATGGCCTCTGCACATTAAATGGTTAATCCTATGAGTGGGTTCTGAGCAAGAATAACTAATAACGGACCCACTGCGTATCCCTTTTATTCCTCCTGAAGGGTTAATACACTGTACCCTCTCCTTGCTGCTATCCTGGCTGAACTAATTAGCATTTCGCCAGCACGCCTTGGGGGGGGGGGGGGGGGGGGTGACGGCAGAGACCCGGCCCTGCAGGTTGCCCCAGAGTGGCTGACCTTGACTTATTAATTAAATGTGTTGAATTATATAAATACGTGTTGTATTTTGTACATTGTCTTTACGATTATGTCTCCACTCTCTATGTGTGTTTTATATGTGCGGATGCTTTTGTATGTGTGTGCCTGATGGTTTTTGCTCCCCTAATAGTCTGTCATCCTATTTTGCTATGAGTAAGGCTACATAGACACGACTGTATATGTTTTGCGGCCCGCAAATTGCGGAGCCGCAGAACACGGATACCGGCCATGTGTTCTGCATTTGTCCGCAATTGCGGACAAGAATAGGACATACTCTATCTTTTTTGCGGAGCAGGGGAACTGAACTACGGAGCGTGCTGTCCACATCTTTTGCTGCCCCATTAAAATGAATGGGTCCACACCCATTCCGCAAAATTGCGGAATGGATGTGGGCTCAGAACTAGCGTCATGTAAATGCACCCTAAGGCCCCTTGCAGACGAGCGTGTCCGGATTAGGCCCGGATGCGTCCCGGTGCATTGCGGCAAACCCGCGCGAGTAGGTACGCGATTGCAGTCAGTTTTGACTGCGATTGCGTTCCGTTGTTCCGTTTTTATTGTGCGGGTGCAATGCGTTTTGCACGCTCATGATTAAAAACTGAATGTGGTACCCAGACCCGAACTTCTTCACAGAAGTTCAGGTTTGGGGTCAAGGTTGTGTAGATTGTATTATTTTCCCTTATAACATGGTATAAGGGAAAATAATAGCATTCTGAATACAAAATGCATAGTACAATAGGGCTGGAGGGGTTAAAAATTTTAAAAAAAAAATTCAACTCACCTTAACCCCATAGGGACACAGCCTTATTTCACCTTAAGGACAAGGCCATTTTTTGCAAATCTGACCACTGTCACTTTAAGTGCTGATAACTTTAAGGGTACATGCACACGATCAGGATTCATGTGCGGAAAATCCGCACTGAAATCCGCAGGTGTTCGCAGGAAATTCCGTGCGGTTAATCCGCATCAATTGGTGCGGATTTGCATGCGGATTTGCATGCGGATTTGCATGCGGATTTTTCAACATCTCTCCAGAACAAAAATACACCCTTTTTTAACATCATTTCCTGTGACATCATCTAGTCCCGTCCTACTTCTTCAGCATACTCCATTTTAGTACAATTGTATAGCACATTGTCAGTTTTGCAGAGTGAAAAATGGATAATAATGCTAACATTAGACCTCTGCGCCTACGGAAACCATATCTGCGACTCTTAATGCAAACAGTCATCTCTATTTTGAGACGTCGTCGCCAAAGAGAGGTAAGTAAATCACTAGATGTAGTGTATTGATATGACAAATAATGTGGGCATTAATTTAAAACTTTCATCAGCATCAAGCCAGACAGAGGCGAAGAATGTGGGTCCATCCGCTTCTTATTGAACACGAAGAGAAAGGACACTTCTGTGTACTGTATCGAGATTTACGACGGTATGTATATTATTATATAATTAATCAAATCTCTTGGATCTGTGAGGTTTATTCAAGCAGGCAAAAGTTATACATGGCCAGAATAGTAGCATAGTAATGATATACCCCTTTTTTGATCTGTTTTAGTTACCCTGAGAAATTTATATCTTTTTGTCGTATACCAATTGACGGATTTGATCGCTTGTTGTCAATTGTGAGACGAGAATTGACCTATCGAAATACTGTGATGAGAAAGGCAATCTCTGCTGAGGAACGGCTGCTCATCACCTTGCGGTAAGTTTTAAAATTATTTGAGGCTGGGGTAGCATCTATTGACACCAAAACTGAACAAAGTGTATGAGGCAAATAAACTAATTTTTATTTTATTTTATCTTTCAGATATTTGGCCACAGGAGAGAGCTTTGCATCCCTGCATCTCCAATTTCGGGTTGGCCACTCAACCATCTCCAAAATTGTGAGGTGCACTTGCAATGCAATCTGGCTGAAATTGCAGCCCATAGTGATGCCTCCACCTACCGAAGAGACATGGCGTCAGGTCGCAGTGGGCTTTCAAAATGTTGCCAATTTCCCAAACTGCATAGGCGCAGTGGATGGTAAACATGTACGTGTTCAGCAGCCACCGCACTCAGGCTCACGTTTCTTTAATTACAAGAAGTATTTTTCTGTGGTGTTGATGGCGGTGGCTGATGCACACTACAAATTTGTTGCCATTGATGTAGGTGCCTACGGCAGCACTGGGGACTCACGGGTGTTGAGGACCTCACAGATTGGACTGCAAATTCTTAGAGATTGTGTTTCGCTCCCGGCACCTCAACCACTTCCTGGAACCACGCATTCAGTCCCATTTGTGATTGTATCAGATGAGGCTTTTCCTCTTATGCCAAACCTTCTGCGCCCATACCCACGAAGAGGACTTAATGCCCGGAAGAGGATTTTTAATTTTAGGCTGAGTCGGGCACGAAGACTCGTGGAATGCACCTTTGGAATCATGGTCAGTCAGTGGAGGGTCTTTACCACAACAATTCAATTAGACCCAGCCACAGTTGATTCAGTGATTAAGGCATGCTGTGTACTCCACAACTATGCTCGAGAATATTCTCAAGACATAGACATGGAGTCACAGCTACCAGTTATTAACACTGCAATCAACTGGGGCCAAGGACGTCCAACCAATTCGGGTGTCCGTGTACGAGATACCTTTGCTGACTACTTCTTGACTCCTGAAGGTGCCGTGCCCTGGCAATTCTCCTGTGTTGGTGGTGTGCAGGCCGTCCAGCAGATTTCATCTTCTCAGTCTTGAGGCTCCTGACATTTCCATGGAAGCCAGCAGACTTTTTGTAGTTGCAGTAAACCTTTTTGTTTTCTTTTTTTCAAGTATTCACATGTTAATTGATTATATCCAATTAAAATAATTGTAATTTATCTATCCAGTGTCTGTGGTTATGTAAAAATGTAAAGGCAAACGGTTATGTAGTTAGTAACGTCATCATATTTGATAACAACCTCTCTCAAGGCAGCATGTGCAATTGCTGGCTTGAGAGAGGTCCTGTGGTACTCTACTTAGAACGCAATAATATAATGTCATTATCAAATTATGTTAACATACTTAAAATCAATCAAGACACAATTTAGATTTTTCAAAAAATATTTACTTTTCAAAAAATTGCCTATTCAAAATAGACAAAGTATTGCTTCAATAAAGTGCATTTACAACAAAATGTGCAATACAATTTCTGGTATTCAAGGACATTAGAAATTTGTAAGTAAAAGTTACAAAATGTTATATAACATTTTTATTCATTTTGAATAAAATTCAGCGATAAATTAGAAACATCATTGTTTTGATAAGGATATTTTTATTATCAAAGAATATGGCAAAACATATTTTTGAAATAACCTCTTAATAAATATACCAGCAGCGCTATATCTTCCTCATCACTACAAAGCAGCAGTATCGCGGCAGAACCGAAAGACAACTGCCGCACTAACTCAAAGACAATGATAAAATCAAAGATACAGCGCTCTAACTCGTATAAATCGCAGGACATAATATCCAAACCTCCTAGTTCAAAAGCACCCACAAACTCAGTAAACTGTGCGTTACCTGGTGGATGGGCTTCATATATCACATGGGGTGCGGTGGGTGATCCTTGGATGTTGCAGGCACAGGTCGGGTGCTATTAGAACGCTGTTGGCGAGGCTCTTGAAACCCTACAGTGGTTTGCACTCGCACGGAGCAAGAGTGACATCACTGCTATGACTACGGAGAGTCACAGGTACCACAAGACGTCTCTACGCGTTTCGGATAGTTTCACTATCCGTCAGGAAAGATGGATGACTAATCCAGCATATTCCCCCTTTCTTATATGTGCCTGCCAAATCCCCGCTGATTCAACAGGCACATATAAGCAAGGGGGAATATGCAGGATTAGTCATCAATCTTCCTGATGAAGGATAGAGAATCTATCCGAAACGCGTAGAGACGTCTTGTGGTACCTGTGACTCTCCGTAGTCACAGCAGTGATGTCACTCTCGCTCCGTGCAAGTGCAAACCACTGTAGGGTTTCAAGAGCCTCGCCAACGGCGTTCTAATAGCACCCGACCTGTGCCTGCAACATCCAAGGATCACCCACCGCACCCCATGTGATATATGAAGCCCATCCACCAGGTAACGCACAGTTTACTGAGTTTGTGGGTGCTTTTGTACTAGGAGGTGTGGATATTATGTCCTGCGATTATAGAGTGCAGTATCTTCAAATTTATCATTTTTTGGATAATAAACTACCATTTCAAAATAGTGCAAAGTGTTGCGACAATAAAGTGCTTTCACAAGAACAGGTGGCGGAACTTTTTTGGAGTATAAACACATTTCACTTTAGTGTTACATTTACAAAATAATATATTAAATTGTGAAATTAACTTTCAATTTAACATATTACCGAAAATGTTTTTTTTCCGTTTCATAGCTGAACCTGGATATACCTCCGTTTCCACCCTGACAGAACCCCAGAATTGAGCATCTGAGCTATTCTTGCTCCGATGATCTCCTTTGCCACACAAAACATCCTGCAGGGCCAGGCAACATCCCGCATGGTAATATCACGTAAACTGTCTCCCTGGCAGTCCCTTGGAGAGCTTCGGACGTGACCGGAGCTTGTAATAATGTCTTTGATCCACGCAATGTAGCACAGTGCAAAAGAGAGCATCTTAGCATAAACTGCTCCGAAGCTCCTGCCAGGGCGGCTGCTGCCTGGGTGAAAATTTAGGTATGTCCAGGTTAAGCTCTGAAGCCAGATAACCCCTTCTGAAGACATTTTCAACATGAACTTTTGAAAACAAAAATTTAACAAAAAATAAACTGGGATTAGGTATCAATACTATTAGCAGTATGGGGCACCAGCGCAGGATAAAGAACACAATAGTGATCTTATTTTAAGGGCCTGTAGTTCTCTTTTAATATGGTGAATGATATCACTATTATCTCATCTGTCAACACTGCAAATTTACAGCTTCAAATAAGTATGCTCAAAGATATCAGTTCATACATTTAGTTTCCTGCCCATAGGGTTGTGTTGAGCTAAACAAAAACCCTACGGACAGGGTACTGACTTCATGAACGGATATATTGGAGCATACTTAAACCTGTAACTTAATGTTGATAGAAGAGATAAACTATACAAGTGAGATCGTTATTCTCCAAATAAAAAGAGAACCACAGGGCCATTATTTTTAAGATCACTATTGTGTCCATCCTCCAGCGCTGGGTCCCCCGATTAACGCTAAAATAGTAGCGATACCTAATCCCAGTTTATATTAACCCAGGAGGGGCAGCAACAGGACACCGAGCAGCGGACCACCACTTGGGGATGCAGGTGTACCCAGAGAACCTCAATAGCAAACTATCCCCCAAACTACTTTACTCCAAATTAAGTAGATGAGGACGTGTGGTATACTCGGAGCTGTTTGAACTTCCGGTGGAGGGAGTGGAATTTACATATGATGACTGACTTGAGGTACATGGAGGGGGAGTCATTTGGAGGTAGGACATGTAAGATGATGAATATGGAACATTGGCAGGATGATAATTTGCCGAATGCGCATTAGCATGCGAATTAATACCATATGGTTGACTCTGTGGGTTAAGTGGAGGAGGAGGATGAGAATGACGCACATTGGAGTATTCAGTTGGAGGAGGAGGAGGACGACAGTTCTCTTGAATCGCAGTTACGATTGCAGATACACTGGCTATTGGTGATGGGTTTTCATAAGCATCTAACAGCGTATACATGGCTGCCATAAAAGATGGTTGCCGTTGCTTAGGTAAACTGCGAATCCGATTTGCAAGTGACACTCCAATGTGGTCAAATTCATCCTCCTTCTCCACCCTCTGGATCATTGAAAGAGCCTCAATCTCAACCGATGGCTGAGCAGAGCTTCTATTGCGCCTACGGTTTACCCGCCGAGGAGCCACCAGAGTGTTTGATATATTGCTTTCGTGCAATTGTGAAGCAGCCTGTGATGAAGATTGCGAAGTGTGGTCTTCAGAAGTTTCAATTATTGAAGAATCTTGGGTGTCCACAACCGCTGATGTCTCTTCAGATTCCTCAGCTGATGTCTGCCTAGATAGCGGAATGTTTCCTTCAGACCTTTATTAAAATAAAAAAAAATTAATAAAATTGATTTCACAGGGGGGGGGGCTAATTATTAGACATTTTAAACTGAAAAATACTACTTACGGTCTGAGTTCACGACTAGTAAGCAGAAACTGCAATTCGTCATAATATGGGCACTTTTTATTGGTAGGAGAAGACCCACTCTGCTCAACCTTGTTGAGCCATTTTTTTAACCGGTCACTGACTGTCCGCCACCGATTTTTCACATCCTTAACTAGAGTACAGACATATATATGTTTTACTGGGTGTTCTTACATAAAATTTCAGAGTTCTCAACTTTATTTAAACCTAAGATCAATCCTCTGGATATATAATTGGATTCTGATAGGCCGGGGTCCGACACCTGGGACCCCCGCCGATCTGCAGTTTGAGAAGGCAGCGGCGCTGGCAGTAGCGCCTCAGCCTTCTCGCAGTTTACCGCAGGCCCAGTGACGTCGCGACTAGTATCACTAGCCTGGGTGCGGGTAAGCTCTGTTTCCTTGAATGGAGCTTAGCCACGCCCAGGGCAGTGATAGTAGTTGCAACGTCACTGGGCCTGCGGTAAACTGCGAGAAGGCTGAGGCGCTACTGCCAGCGCTGCTGCCTTCTTAAACTGCTGATCGGCAGTGGGTCCCGGGTGTCGGACCCCGGCCTATCAGAATCTAATTATATATCCAGAGGATTGATCTTAGGTTTAAATAAAGTGGATAACGCCTTTAAATAATATTACTTACCAATTACTTCTTGTTCAGTGATCGTAGCGGAATCCCATTCAGAGTAAAGATTTCTGCATACAAGGGTCCAGGCATCTTTAGTTTGGTTACGATCACAGTATCCCTCTTCTGCTGCATCCCATAAAATGGGTTGCGACTCCACCTGGAGATGATAAAATAATAATGGAAACACAACATAACTATAATAAATTGCATGTTGAAATCCATGCACAAAACCATGCAAATGCTGAAAAAGTTGAAAAGTAGTGACACGCATACCACCATACCTGCAGCATCACACATTTTCAGTCTCATACATGCACAAAATACATACATGCATCATGCACAAAACCATGCAAATGCTGCAAAAGTTGAAAAGTAGTGACACGCATACCACCATACCTGCAGCATCACACATTTTCAGTCTCATACATGCACAAAATACATACATGCATCATGCACAAAACCATGCAAATGCTGCAAAAGTTGAAAAGTAGTGACACGCATACCACCATACCTGCAGCATCACACATTTTCAGTCTCATACATGCACAAAATACATACATGCATCATGCACAAAACCATGCAAATGCTGCAAAAGTTGAAAAGTAGTGACACGCATACCACCATACCTGCAGCATCACACATTTTCAGTCTCATACATGCACAAAATACATACATGCATCATGCACAAAACCATGCAAATGCTGCAAAAGTTGAAAAGTAGTGACACGCATACCACCATACCTGCAGCATCACACATTTTCAGTCTCATACATGCACAAAATACATACATGCATCATGCACAAAACCATGCAAATGCTGCAAAAGTTGAAAAGTAGTGACACGCATACCACCATACCTGCAGCATCACACATTTTCAGTCTCATACATGCACAAAATACATACATGCATCATGCACAAAACCATGCAAATGCTGCAAAAGTTGAAAAGTACTGACACGCATACCACCATACCTGCAGCATCACACATTTTCAGTCTCATACATGCACAAAATACATACATGCATCATGCACAAAACCATGCAAATGCTGCAAAAGTTGAAAAGTACTGACACGCATACCACCATACCTGCAGCATCACACATTTTCAGTCTCATACATGCACAAAATACATACATGCATCATGCACAAAACCATGCAAATGCTGCAAAAGTTGAAAAGTAGTGACACGCATACCACCATACCTGCAGCATCACACATTTTCAGTCTCATACATGCACAAAATACATACATGCATCATGCACAAAACCATGCAAATGCTGCAAAAGTTGAAAAGTAGTGACACGCATACCACCATACCTGCAGCATCACACATTTTCAGTCTCATACATGCACAAAATACATACATGCATCATGCACAAAACCATGCAAATGCTGCAAAAGTTGAAAAGTAGTGACACGCATACCACCATACCTGCAGCATCACACATTTTCAGTCTCATACATGCACAAAATACATACATGCATCATGCACAAAACCATGCAAATGCTGCAAAAGTTGAAAAGTAGTGACACGCATACCACCATACCTGCAGCATCACACATTTTCAGTCTCATACATGCACAAAATACATACATGCATCATGCACAAAACCATGCAAATGCTGCAAAAGTTGAAAAGTAGTGACACGCATACCACCATACCTGCAGCATCACACATTTTCAGTCTCATACATGCACAAAATACATACAAACATCATGCAGACATACATGCACACAAATTGCACTTACCTGGACAATAAGCCTGGAAACATTCAGTCTCATTCTTTGGTACCAATGTGGCATCTCCATTTTCAGGTTTGTTAACACCACTTTCTCTTTTGCTTCCTTCTCTTGCTGCAATGAACAGACACCAAATGGTGGCTGATTCTCCTCCCCTTATTACATCATTTCCCCTTCCTATTACATACATGCGGATTTTGATGCGGATCCGCATCGAAATCCGCACTGTGTGCGTGTACCATCCGGATTTTAGCCTCTCCATTGAAGTGAATGGAGAAAATCCGCAAGATATCCGGACAGGAAAAAAAAAAATAATTGACATGTCGCGGATTTTAAAATCCGCACCGCAGGTCAAAATCCGCGCGGAAAAAATCCGCATCGTGTGCATTGAGAATTTCAAATTCTCATAGAAAACAATGGACATGACCTACGGTGCGGATTTTCCGCACGCAAATCCGCGCGGAAAATCCGCACGCAATCCTGATCGTGTGCAGGGGGCCTAAAACGCTTTGACTTATCCAGGCCGTTCTGAGATTGTTTTTTCGTCACATATTGTACTTCATGACAGTGGTAAAATGAAGTCAAAAAAATTATTTTTTGGCACAAAATAATACCTAATTTACCCCAAAATTGCAAAAATTTGCAAATTTCAAAGTTTTAGTTTCTCTACTTCTGTAATACATAGTAATACCCCCAAAAATTGTGATGACTTTACATTCCCCATATGTCTACTTCATGTTTGTAGCATTTTGGGAATGATATTTTATTTTTTGGGGATGTTACAAGGCTTAGAAGTTTAGAAGCAAATTTTGAAATTTTTCAGAAATCTTCAAAATCCCACTTTTTATGGACCAGTTCAGGTTTGAAGTCATATTGTGAGGCTTAGATAATAGAAACCTCCCAAAAATGACCCCATCTAAGAAACTACACCCCTCAAGGTATTCAAAACTGATTTTACATACGTCGTTAACCCTTTAGGTGTTGCACAAGAGTTATTGGCAAATGGGGAAGAAATTTGAGAATTTCATTTTCTTGTCTAATTTTCCATTTTAACCCATTTTTTCCACTAACAAAGCAAGGGTTAACAGCCAAACAAGACTGTATCTTTATTGCCCTGACTCTGCCGTTTACAGAAACACCCAATATGTGGCCGTAAACTACTGTACAGCCACACAGCGGGGCGTAGAGTGAAAGGTGCGCCGTTTGGTTTTTGGAAGGCTGATTTTTATGGACCGGTTTATTTACACCATGTCCCATTTGGAGCCCCCTGATGCACCCCTAGAGCAGAAACTCCCTAAAAGTGACCCCATCTAAGAAAGTACACCCCTCAAGGTATTCAAAACTGATTTTACATACGTCGTTAACCCTTTAGGTGTTGCGCAAGAGTTATTGGCAAATGGGGATGAAATTTGAGAATTAGATTTTTTTGTCTAATTTTCCATTTTAACCCATTTTGTCCACTAACAAAGCAAGGGTTAACAGCCAAACAAGACTGTATCTCTATTGCCCTGACTCTGCCGTTTACAGAAACACCCAATATGTGGCCGTAAACTACTGTACGGCCACATAGCGGGGCGTAGAGTGAAAGGTGCGCCGTTTGGTTTTTGGAGGGCTGATTTTTATGGACCGGTTTATTTACACCGTGTCCTGTTTCAACCCCCCTGATGCACCCCTGGAGTAGAAACTCCCTAAAAGTGACCCCATCTAAGAAAGTACACCCCTCAAGGTATTCAAAACTGATTTTACATACGTCGTTAACCCTTTAGGTGTTGCGCAAGAGTTATTGACAAATGGGGATGAAATTTGAGAATTAGATTTTTTTTTGTCTAATTTTCCATTTTAACCCATTTTTTCCACTAACAAAGCAAGGGTTAACAGCCAAACAAGACTGTACCTCTATTGCCCTGACTCTTCCGTTTACAGAAACACCCAATATGTGGCCGTAAACTACTGTACGGCCACACAGCGGGGCGTAGAGTGAAAGGTGCGCCGTTTGGTTTTTGGAGGGCTGATTTTTATGGACCGGTTTATTTACACCGTGTCCTGTTTCAACCCCCCTGATGCACCCCTGGAGTAGAAACTCCCTAAAAGTTACCCCATTTTGGAAACTATGGGATAAGGTGGCATTATTTGGGGGACTATTTTTAGGGTACATATGATTTTTGGTTGCTCTATATTACATTTTTGTGAGGCAAGGTTACCAAAAATTGAGATTCTGAAATTTCATCTCCATTTGCCATTAACTGTTGAGGAACACCTAAAGGGTTAATAAAGTTTGTATAATCAGTTTTGAATACCTTGAGGGGTGTAGTTTCTTAGATGGGGTCACTTTTAGGGAGTTTTTACTCTAGGGGGGCATCAGGGGGGCTTCAAAAGGGACATGGTGTCAATAAAAAAGGCCATCAAAATCGGCCTTCCAGAAACCATGTCGGTCCTTTCCTTTTGCGGCCTCCCTTTTACTGATACAGCAGTTTACGACCACAAATATGGCATTTCTGTAAACTGCAGTATCAGGGTAATAAATATTAACTTTTGTTTGGTTGTTAACCCTTGTTTTGTTACCGGAATTGAAATGAAAAAGTGCCAAAAATTGAGTTTTTGGCACCGTTTTCATTTTTTTTTTTAACCGTGTTAATCTGGGGGGTTAGGTCATGGGATATTTTTATAGAGGAGATTCTTACGGACGCGGCGATACCTAATAAGTCTACTTTTTTTTATAATTATTTAGGTTTTTGACTATATTATCCTTTTTGATACCCAAACATTTTTTTGGTATCTCTAAAGTCTAGGTGTCATTTTTTTATTTATTTTTTATCTGATTATCTTATGTGGGGGCTCATTTTTTGCGGGACGAGCGGACGGTTTTTCTTGCACTATTTTGGGGGCTATATGACTTTTTGATCGCTTGCTATTAAATTTTTTGTTATGTTTGGTGACAAAAAAAATCTTTTTTTGCACCTTTTTTTTTTTTTTTTTGACCGTGTTAATCTGGGGGGTTGGATCATGGGGTATTTTTATAGAGGAGATTCTTACGGACGCGGCGATACCTAATAAGTCTACTTTTTTTACATTTATTTGGGTTTTAGACTATATTATCCTTTTTGATACAAAAAAAATAATTTTGTATCTCTAAAGTCTAAGTGTCATTTTTTTTTTTCTTATCCGATTATCTTATGTGGGGGCTCATTTTTTGAGGGATGAGCGGACGGTTTTATTGGCACTATTTTGGGGGCTATATGACTTTTTGATCGCTTGCTATTAAACTTTTTGTTATGTAAGGTGACAAAAAAAAACTTTTTTTGCACTTTTTTTTTTTTTTTTTTTTTCCTTGACCGTGTTAATCTGGGGGGTTAGGTCATGGGGTATTTTTATAGAGGAGATTATTACCGACACGGCAATACCTAATATGTATACTTTTAATAAATTATTTTAGTTTTTTTGGGTGTCTCAAGTCTGAGAACCAGTTTTTTTTTATCCGATGTCAGTCCTAAATTGGGATATAAATTTAGTACTCCATGGAAGTGTGATACTCCCTGAAGCAACCAATAATGCAGAGGCCCGGATGATCGGGGCACGTGTCACATTGAGTTGTGGTGTCCTTCCGTATCCCCCTCCTGTGACACACTCTGCACCTTTTTTGGGTTCGTCCCTTCTTTCCAGTATGGGGGACCACACCTGGAAAGTGTTGGCCAGGGACGATCCGGGCGCCTACAGTTCCCGAGGTACTCCGGCCTGCTCTTTCCCGGTCCGAAAAGATCAGGGCCTTGAGGACTGCCTCATAGAACTGGAGGAATGTCCCTGTACTGCCAGCGCTTCGGGATAGTACAAAAGAGTTGTACATGGCAACCTGCACCAAGTAGACCGCAACTTTTTTGTACCATGCCCGGGTTTTGCGCATGGCGTTATATGGCTTGAGGACTTGATCCGAGAGATCAACTCCTCCCATATACCGATTGTAGGCGACGATACAATCGGGCTTGAGGACCGTTGCCGCGGTACCTCGCACAGGGACAGGGGTGATGCCGTTACCATGAATTGTGGACAGCATAAGGACATCCCTCTTGTCCTTATACCTGACCAGCAACAGGTTTCCAGTGGTAAGGGCACGGGTCTCACCCCTGGGGATAGGTACCTGGAGGGGGAGGGCAGGGAGGCCGCGTTGATTTTTCCGCACGGTCCCACAAGCGAACGTGGATCTGGCGGCAAGGGACTGGAACAAGGGGATACTGGTATAAAAGTTATCCACGTAAAGGTGGTAACCCTTATCCAGCAGTGGGAACATAAGGTCCCACACAAGTTTCCCGGTAACACCCAGAGTGGGGGGACATTCTGGGGGTTGAATCCGGGAATCTCGCCCCTCGTATATACGAAATTTGTAAGTGTACCCTGAGGTACTCTCACAAATTTTGTATAGCTTCACGCCATACCTCGCCCGCTTGGAGGGCACACACTGGCGGAAAATGAGTCTCCCCTTGAACGCAATGAGAGACTCATCAACCGCGACCTCTCTTCCAGGTACATAGGCCTCCATGAATTTGGCCCCAAAGTGATCGATGACCGGCCGTATCTTGTACAGACGGTCATGGGCAGGATCACCTCGGGGGGGACATGCTGCATTATCGGAATAATGCAGACATTTCCGGATGGCCTCAAACCGGGAGCGTGTCATGGCCGTACTGTAAAGTGGGGTCTGGTATAGGACGTCCCCACTCCAGTACAGCCTGACACTGGGTTTCTTGACCAGGCCCATATGCAGCACGAGGCCCCAAAATGTCCTCATTTCGGCTGCACTGACCGGCGTCCAGCCACCGGGCCTGGCCAAAAAGGAGCCCGGGTGTTGAGCGACGAACTGTTGGGCGTACAGATTCGTCTGCTCCACCATCAGATTTACCAGTGGGTCACTGAAAAAATGACGAAAAAAGTCATATTCAGTGTAGCCCACTGTGGAAATCTGGATTCCTGATTGGCCTACAAAATCAGGAATCACGGGCTCGTATCGCTCTGGGCTACACCAGACAAATTCACCGGCAGGGTGCTCCGGTGGATTTAACTGGTGGGCCGGGAAACCAGTACGAGCCCCAGAGCTGCTCGTACTAGGCTGGGCCACAGGGTCCCTAACATGGCGGTCCCCTTGCTCCGCCTGGCGGCGTCTCCGCCGCCTTGGGGGCTCATCATCATCGCTAGATGATGAGGAGGATGCGGATGACAACAGGAATGTGGGGTCATCCTCATCCTCACTGGGACTCTCGGAGTCGGAGGCAAGCTGGGCGTATGCCTCCTCGGCCGAGAACGTCCGGCGGGCCATAGGGGAGTGTGTGTCTGCGTGTGTATGTGCGTGTGTGTAACTCTTTATTTTGTGTGCGTGTGTGTGGGGGCACGGGTGTTCGCGAACTCACCCTAAAACTAACAAAAAAAATAAATAAATGACTAAAAAAAAGGCCAAAAAAAGTAAAAAAAAATTCAAAACCGCTGATCAACCGTCCGAAGTTGATCAGCGGTGGGGTGTGCGATGCGCTAACAGTGGCCGGACGCTAAGAGTGCCGGCCACAGTCAGCGTACACAAAAAAAAAAGAATCCTGCACCTCAAAAAAGTGGGGGAAGGGGGGAGGGGGGCAGGGGGGGGGCAAGTGGCAGCACCCCTGGGGGGTCTAGGGTCATGCAATGAAAAGTAAAAAAACTAACTTTCCCTTTTTTTCCCTGCCTAACCCAAACTTTCCCTAGCTGTCCCTATGTACCTGATGGGGGGGTGCTGGTGGCAGAGATCGGGTCCTGGGGGCACAGATCGGGTGCAGGCAGCGGTGCAGCGGTGGCAGCAGACACGTGCAGGCAGCTCCTCTCTCCTCCGGCTCCGGAACACAAAAGGAGGAGGAGAGGAGCGCCTGCCTCTTTTGAATCTGCCGCCAGACCGCCCACTGACCAATCAGAAAGCGATCCTGAGTGGTGATGTCACCAGTGATTGGTACCGGTACGTCATGTGTCCTTAAGAGGTTAATCCACTTGTTCGTGCAGCCGGCTTCTCTTCTGTCTTCTTTTGTGAGGATCCATGGTGATGGATCATGTGACGGACCATGTGATGAACGTAGTGACGTCATCAAAGGTCCTATTCCTCACAAAAGAAGACAGAAGACCAGCCGGGCTGCGCGAACAAGTGGATTAAGGTGAGTAAAATTATTATTTAAATTTTTTTTAACCCCTCCAGCCCTATTGTACTATGCATTCTGTATTCAGAATGCTATTATTTTCCCTTATAACCATGTTATAAGGGAAAATAATGATCGGGTTCCCATCCCGATCGTCACCTAGCAACCGTGCGTGAAAATTGCACCGCATCCGCACTTGCTTGCGGATGCTTGCGATTTTTACGCAACCCCATTCATTTCTATGGGGCCTGCGTTACGTGAAAAACGCACAAAGAGGAGCATGCTGCGATTTTCACGCAACGTACAAGTGATGCGTGAAAATCACCGCTCATGTGCACAGCCCCATAGAAATAAATGGGTCCGGATTTAGTGCGGGTGCAATGCGTTCACCTCACGCATTGCACCCTCACGGAAATCTCGCCCGTTTGAAAGGGGCCTAAAGCCCCTTTCACACTAACCATACAGATTTGCTCAGGATGCGTTCAGGGTGCGCTCATTGAAACTCCGACCATTTTGCAAGCAAGTTCAGTTAGTTTTGTCTACTATGCATTCAGTGTTTCAGTTCTTTCCATGCGGGTGCAATCCGTTTTGATGCGTTTTTCACGCGCATGATAAAAAAACTGAAGGTTTAAAAGCAACATCTCTTAGCAACCACCAGTGAAAAACGCATTGCATCTGGATGCAGTGAATTTTTACTGAAGCCCCATTCACTTCTATGGCTGCGTGAAAAACACAGAATATAGAACATGCTGCGATTCTCACACAACTCAGAAATGATGAGTGAAAAAAACGCTCATGTACACAGTCCTATTGAAATGAATGGGTCAGGATTCAGTGCGGGTGCTATGCATTCACTTCACACATCGCACCCATTTGGAAAACTCACTCGTGTGAAAGGGGCCTAAGGCCTTGTTCACATTTTCATTTTTCACTGACGTGCTGTCTGCTTTTTCCACGGACAGCACATGTACCCCCCGTTTATTGAATGTGTTAGTTCACACATTAGTAGTTTTTTACTGACCATGGATCAGTGAAAAAAATCAAAGAGAAGTGCATTACTTTGGTCCATGAGGTGGACCATGCCCATTGAAATCTGTGGGTCTGTGAAAAATCACTGACAGAACACTGATAGCATCCGTCTTTGGTTCGTTTTTCACTGACCACTGCTAGAAGATGCTCTAGATATTAATTTTCATCTGAGCAGTGTCCATGGAATATTGCAGAGTGGAGGGCAAAAAACTGACAAACAGAACAAACACGATCAAACATGGACATGGAAATGTGAACAAGGTCTAAGGGTGGTTTCACACTACTTTTTTTTCTTAAAAACTACCAAAAAATGCTGCGGCCATTTACATGTTGGCCGATAGAAGATTATAAAATGCCGTACAATCACTGGCCCACGTAAACATAAAGGGAAGATTTATAAAACCGGTGTAAAGGAACCATAGCAACCAATCAGATCCCACCTTTCATTTTTCAGAGCTCCTTTGGAAAATGAAAGGTGGAATCTGATTGGTTGCTATGGGCAACTAAGCCAGTTCTACTGTACGCACATAACTCCGCACGGAAATTTGTGTCGATGTTATGTGGGTCCTCCTGCACCTGTGTGTATTTATGTAGTGTTAAGTCAGTGTCTGATGAAGTATCTTTGTACACTATGGGGGACATTTATCAATAATTGCGTAATTTGCGCCCAAAAAAATACTAAACTTATAAATCAAACGAGGTTATTTGTTTTACCTCAAATATCAAAAGACGCATACCACTTTTAAAATGTGACTTTTCAAAATATAAACCTGATTATTCGTGTATTTCTCTCTATTTGCGACATTTTAATACCAATGGCACTATAATGCGACTTTTTAAAGCTAAAATGCGCCATGTCAAATGGAACCGAACCCGAAATGTTTTTTTACAGTACAAATTAATTTATCAAGTTATTGCGTGAAGTCTCGCGAGACTTCGTGAAGCAATAACTTCGGCTAGTCGGAGCCAATACATTCTAATACTTTTAGTACCTTACTCTAGTATTAGAACAAACGTTTATGCGAATCGACTTAGGATGTTTCATACAAAGTCAATTCGCTCATCCCACGTCCTACTGAACCTACTACCTCAGGTCCCAGTAGCCGCCAGAATCTACAGCAATATTTGGTCAGGCCTAATGCCGTTCTAAGGATGGTAAGGCCTGAGCAAGTACAGGCGCTAGTCAATTGGGCGGCCGACAGTGGATCCAGCACGTTCACATTATCTCCCACCCAGTCTTCTGTAGAAAGCGCACAGGTGGCGCCTGAAACCCATGCCCATCAGTCTGTCACATCACCCCCGTGCATATCGGGGAACCTGTCTGAGCCTCAAGTCATGCAGCAGTCTCTTATGCTGTTTGAAGACTCTGCTGGCAGGGTTTCCCAAGGGCATCCATCTAGCCCTTCCCCAGGGGTGGAAGACATAGAATGCACTGACGAACAACCACTTATGTTTCCTGATGAGGACATGGGAATACCACCTCAGCACGTCTCTGATGATGACGAAACACAGGTGCTAACTGCTGCGTCTTTCTGCAGTGTGCAGACCGAAAAGGAGGTCAGGGAGGAAGACTGGGTGGAAGACGATAGAGGGGACGATGAAGTCCTAGACCCCACATAGAATGAAGGTCGTGCCACTGACTTTCAGAGTTCGGAGGAAGAGGCAGCGGTGAGACCGAGCCAACAGCGTAGCAAAAGCGAGAGCAGGGTGCAAAAGCAGAGCAGCTGCTACTGGCAGCTACTGGCCACCGTCACCAGGGACCGAGCACACCAAAGACAGGTTCAAGGAGTTCCCTGGCATGGCACTTCTTCACACAATGTGCTGTGCCATCAGAGCCTGAAGCGAGGCATTAACGTTCTGAACCTTAGCACAACCTGCATGACCAGGCATTTACATGCGGGACACGGGCTGCAGTGGAGTAAGCACCTTCAAAACTAAGAAAGGGCTGAGGCTCCTCCTGCTCCTTCTTCTGCTGCTGCCTCAGCCTCTTCCTCTGCCTCTGCAGGAACGTTGGCACCTGCCGCCCAGCAAACAGAGGATGTGCCAGCAACAACACCACCTCCGTCACCAAGCATCTCCACCATGTCACGCAGAAGCGTTCAGCTCTCCATCTCACAAACCTTTGAGAGAAAGCGTAAATTCCCACCTAGCCACCCTCGATCCCTGGCCCTGAATGCCAGCATTTCTAAACTGCTGGCCTTTGAAATGCTGTAATTTAGGCTGGTGGAGACGGACAGCTTCAAACAGCTCATGTCGCTTGCTGTCCCACAGTACGTCGTTCCCAGCTGCCACTACTTCTCCAGGAGAGCCGTGCCCTCCCTGCACAACCAAGTATCGGATAAAATCAAGTGTGCACTGCGCAACGCCATATGTGGCAAGGTCCACCTAACCACAGATATGTGGACCAGTAAGCACGGCCAGGGACCCTATATCTCCCTAACTGCACACTGGGTAAATGTAGTGGTGGCTGGGCCCCAGGCGGATAGCTGTTTGGCGCACGTCCTTCCGCCGCCAAGGATCGCAGGGCATCATTCTTTGCCTCCTATTGCCTCCTCTTCTACCACCTCCTCATCCGGTCAGTGACAGACCTTCACCACCAACTTCAGCATAGCCAGGGGTAAACGTCAGCAGGCCGCTCTGAAAAGAATGTGTTTGGGGGACAGGCCCCACACCGCGCAGGAGTTGTGGCGGGGTAGAGAACAACAGACCGACGAGTGGTTGCTGCCAGTGAGCTTCAAGCCCGGCCTGGTGGTGTGCGATAATGGGCAAAATCTCGTTGCAGCTCTGGACTATCCGGTTTGACGCACATCCCTTGCCTGGCGCATGTGCTGAATTTGGTGGTGCAGAAATTCATTCACAACTACCCCGACATCTCTGAGCTGCTGCATAAAGTGCGGGCCATCTGTGCACGCTTCCGGCGTTCTCATCCTGCCGCTGCTCGGCTGTCTGCTCTACAGCGTAACTTAGGCCTTCCCGCTCACCACCTCATATGCGACGTGCCCACCAGGTGGAACTCCACCTTGCACATGCTGGAGAGACTGTGCGAGCAGCAGCAGGCCATAGTGGAGTTTCAGCTGCAGCACGCACGGGTGAGTCGCACTGTGGAACAGCACCACTTCACCACCAATGACTGGGCCTCCATGCGAGACCTGTGTGCCCTGTTATCACATGGCCAGTGGCGATGACGCCGTTATCAGCGTTACAATACCACTTCTATGTCTCCTTGAGAAAACACTTAGGGCGATGATGGAAGAGGATGTGGCCCAGGACGAGGAGGAGGAAGAGGGGTCATATCTAACACTTTCAGGCCAGTCTTTTAGAAGTGGCTCAGAAAGAGGATTTTTGCAACAGCAGAGGCCAGATACAACTTTGTCCAGCCAGGGCCCACTACTGGAGGACGAGGAGGAGGAGAATGAGGAGGAGGATGGGGATGAAGCATGTTCACAGCGGGGTGGCATCCAACGTAGCTCGGGCCCATCACTGGTGCGTTGCTGGAGGGATACGGAGGACGCAGACGATACGCCTCCCACAGAGGACAGCTGGTCCTTACCTCTGGGCAGCCTGGCACACATGAGCGACTACATGCTGCAGTGCCTGCGCAACGACAGCAGAATTGCACACATTTTAACGTGTGTGGACTACTGGGTTGCCACCCTGCTGGATCCTCGGTACAAAGACAATGTGCCGTCCTAATTCCCTCACTGAAGCGTGATCGGAAGATGCGCGACTACAGGCGCACGCTGGTAGACGCTCTCCTAAGAGCACAAGGCGAAGGCAGAGGAGGAGGAAGAGGTCGCCAACGCAGCTGTGTCAGCGCCAGCACCTCAGAAGGCAGGGTTAGCATGGCCGACATGTGGAAAAGCTTTGTCACCTCGCCGCAACAACCGGCCCCAACTGCTGATATGGAGCGTGTTAGCAGGAGGCAGCATTTGAACAACATGGTGGAACAGTACCTGTGCACACGCCTACACGTACTGACTGATGGTTCTGCCCCATTCAACTTCTGGGTCTCCAAATTGTCCACATGGCCAGAGCTTGCCCTGTATGCCTTGGAGGTGCTGGCCTGTCCTGCAGCCAGTGTACTCTCTGAACGTGTATTTAGCACCGCAGGAGGCGTCATTACAGACAGACGCAGCCGCCTGTCCACAGCCAACGTGGACAAGCTCACGTTCATTAAAATGAACCAGGCTTGGATCCCACAAAACTTGTCCGTACATTGTGCAGGCTAGACATTTATACCACCATCAAACATACATTCTTGCACTCAAGTGAAGTGCAATGATTTTTTGTTTTCTTTTTTTTTATTTGTCCCAATATTTTGGGGGCTACCTACCCCAATAAAAAATAAAAATAAACATTGTTGGCTACCTGTTCCTCCTCCATTGCTGCCTCCACCTACAACACCACATTCACCGCCTCCTCAACCTCCGACTCCATATCCACCTCCTTCTCTGAGTTGCAGGTTAATAATTTGTAATTTTTAGTTATTTTATTTCATTTTAAGTTATTTCCCTATCCACATTTGTTTGCAGAGCAGTTGCCATGCTCTTAAGCACATTTTACTGCCTTTTACATCCCTCTAGCCTTTTCAAGGACTTTTTTAGAGCCATTTTAAAAAAGTGCCAATTTTAGTGCCCTAAATTGAAATTTTTTTTATTTTCAATTGTCAGGTGACATTTTACCATTTTTGGCATATACAAACCACTGCTGTGCCTGGGTGACAGGGGCCTAAATGTCTCAAAATCCTCTGTTCTATTGCTGGGTGACATGAAGCCCCTTTTGCCGTGAATGAATCCCTGCTTTGCCCAGGTGACAGGGGCCTAAATCTCTCAAAATCCTCTGTTCTATTGCTGGGTGACATGACCCCCCTTTTGCCGTGAATGAACCCCTATTGTGCCTGGGTGACAGGGGCCTAAATCTCTCAAAATCCTCTGTTCTATTGCTGGGTGACATGAACCCCCTTTTGCCGTGAATGAACCCCTGCTCTGCATTGCAATCTGTTACTGATCGGAAGATGCGAGACTAAAAGCGCACGCTGCTGATGGCATTCCCACCTGACAGCGGGGGCACAGTGGAAGCACAAGGCGAAGGCAGAAGAGGAGGAAGAGGTCGCCAACGCAGCTGGGGCAACACAGCACCTGAGAAGGCAGGGTTAGCATGGCCCAAATGTGGAAAAGCTTTGTCAGCCTTGGAGGTGCTGACCTGCTCTGCAGCCAGTGTATAGTATGAACGTGTGTTTAGCACGGCAGAGAGCATTATCACAGGCCACAGCCAATGTGGACAAGCTTACGTTTATTAAAATGAACCAGGCCTGGATCCCACAGGACTTGTCCGTACCTTGTGCAGAATAGACATTTATACCAGCCTCAACCATCCATTCTTGTACTCAAGTGCATTTATTCTTTGTTTTATTTTCTTATATGTCCCAATATTTTGGGGGATGCCCCAATTAAAAAATAAAAAAATAACACAAATCAATGTTGGCTACCTATTCCTCCTTCACCGACACTGCCACATCCACCCATCCACCGCATCCTCAACCTCCTACTCCTAGATCCAGATTGTTATTTTTAATTTTTCTGTATTTTATGTTATCTTAAGTCATTTCCCTATCCACATTTGTTTGCAGAACAGTTGTCATGCTCTTAAGCACATTGTGATGCCTTTTGCAGCCCTCTAGCCCTTTCCAGGACTATTTTAGAGCCATTTTAGTGCCCAAAAGTTCGGGCCCCCATTGACTTCAATGGGATTCGGGTTCAAGTTCGGGTCAAGTTCGGGTCCCGAACCCGAACCTTTTTTTCAAGTTTGGCCAAACTCGTCGAACCTAAACATCCAGGTGTCCGCTCAACTCTAGTCGTAAATGAAAGGGTTGGGGTAACCGAGATGGTGCCCTTTCTAAATAGGTACCCGAATGTGGAAGCGGCAGAGTTTCTGTTGACAAGTTTTAGGGAGGGTTTTCGTATGCCGTTCGTTGAGGGCGAGTTTTGGCAAGGGAAGAATAATTTGAGGTCAGCAAGGGATCTTCCAGGGGTGGTTACTGAAAAATAGCAGAAATAGGTGGAGTTGGGTCGCATGGCAGGGCCCTTTTGGGATTTGCCAATGCAAGATCTGCAGGTGTCACCATTGGGGGTTGTGCCGAAGAGGGAGCCTAATACATTTTGCCTTATCCATCACCTTTCATTTCCAAAAGGGGGTTCGGTTAATGGTTTTATTGCGCTTGAGTTGTGTTCGGTGGTGTACACATTGTTTGATGAGGCGGTTTGTTGGGTTTGGAATTATGGGCAGGGAGCTTTTGTCATGGAACCATGAACCAGACGTACAACAAGAGATAAGTGGAAATAAGAAGGCTTTATTGAAAATCAAGCTGTAAGCAAAAGTCCAAACGGATGGCTAAACCGAAGCAGGGTCTTGCGTAGCCAGAGGTCAGGAACCAGAAGGGTAGTCAGACGAAGCCTGGATCAGGAACCAGCAGGGTAGTCAGACGAAGCCAGGATCAGGAACCAGCGGGGTAGTCAGACGAGGCCAGGGTCAGGAACCAGAAGCAGCAGCAGTCTTAGAAGCATGTGAACACAGGAGGACCAAGCAAGGAACTGAAGCCACAGACCTCCTATATATATGAGCTAGGCATCCAGCTCCTCCCAGTGGGAAGGAGAAGCCGCAGGGTGGGAGGCTACAAGAAACCCAGAAACCAAGATGGCCGCCAGCACATGTCAAACGAAGGAGAACAGCAAGAAGGTAAGACCATGACAGTACCTCCCCCTCAAGGGCCCCTCCTCCGCGGAGTAAGGAACGGTTTCTGAGGGAAGCGTGCGTGGAAGGCTCGGAGCAAAGCAGGAGCATGGACATCTGCGGAGGGAACCCAGGAACGCTCCTCTGGACCATAACCACGCCAATGGACCAAAAACTGCAACCGACCGCGGACCAGGCGTGAGTCCAGGATATTGCTCACCTCATATTCCTCACGATTGCCCACTTGGACCGGACGGGGCCGAGGAACCGAGGAAGTGAAACGATTACACACCAATGGCTTCAACAGGGAGACATGAAACACGTTGGAGATCCGCATGCCAGGAGGAAGCGCAAGGGCATAGGCTACCGGGTTTACCCTGCAAAGCACTCGGAAGGGACCAACAAAGCGAGGCGCCAGCTTGGGAGTAGGCACTCGAAGGTTGAGGTTGCGGGTGGACAACCATACACGGTCTCCGACCTGGTAGGAAGGAGCGGGCGCTCGTCTGCGATCAGCCTGGAGTCTCTGGCGCTGCGCAGAGACCTCAAGGGACCTCTGGATCTGTACCCAAGAAGCACGTAGGACGGAAAGGTGATCCTCCACAGCCGGAATATCCTGGGGAGAGAATACCTCCGGTAACACGGCAGGTTGGAACCCATAATTGGCCATGAAGGGAGACGTCCCAGAGGAAGAGTTCACCGCCGTGTTCCTGGCAAACTCAGCCCAAGGCAGGAGGTCAACCCAATTGTCTTGGTGATCGGAGACATAGCAACGAAGGAATTGCTCCAAGGCCTGATTGGATCGTTCTGCGGCCCCATTGGACTGAGGGTGGTAGGCCGAGGAGAAAGAAAGATGAATCCCCAACTGGGAGCAAAAGGCGCGCCAGAACCTGGACACAAACTGACTCCCCCGATCCGACACAATCTCCTTGGGCAAACCGTGCAACCGGAAGACCTCCCTGGCGAAAATCGTGGCCAACTCTTGTGCAGAGGGTAACTTCTTGAGAGGAACACAGTGGCACATTTTGGAAAACCGATCCACAATCATGAGAATGACCGTATGGCCTCGGGATGCAGGGAGGTCCACAATGAAATCCATCCCCAGGTGTGACCATGGGCGCTCCCCGGTGGCTATGGGTTGCAAAAGGCCCAACGGAAGGTGCCGAGGGGACTTACTCTGGGCACAAACGGAGCATGCCGCTACATATGCGGCGATGTCGGAACGTAGAGAAGGCCACCAGAACAGACGTGAAACAGCCCAGGACAGCTGATTCTTTCCAGGATGCCCCGCGGCCTTGGAGTTATGGTAGGTTCGCAACAACCGAGTGCGCAACTCCTCAGGCACAAAACATCTGCCGTTGGGTCTCCCAGAGGGAGCACCAGATTGAGCCGCCAAAATCTGCTCACCCAGGGGAGAGGTCAGGCTGGTGCGAATGGCGGCCAGGATCTGATTCGGAGGTATGACCGAAGTCGGAATCGCCTCCTCCCCGGACAGCTCGGAGTACTGCCGTGATAAGGCATCCGCTCTGATGTTCTTGGAACCGGGTAGGTAGGAGACCACGTAATTAAAACGTGACAAGAACAGAGCCCATCTGGCCTGACGTGGTGTCAATCTCTTGGCCTCAGAAAGGTAGGTCAGATTCTTGTGGTCCGTCAGGATGAGAACCGGAACCACCGAACCCTCGAGCAAGTGCCTCCATTCTTTAAGGGCCTGCACGATGGCCAATAACTCCCTGTCACCAATCTGATAGTTGCACTCCGCGGAAGACAGTTTCCGGGAGTAAAACCCACAAGGAAGCAGAGGGCCCTCTGGTGTTCTACGCTGAGACAGAAGGGCGCCTACTCCCGTCTCAGACGCGTCCACCTCGAGGACAAAGGGCAACCCAGGGTTGGGATGCGACAGAATCGGAGCCGACACAAAGGCGGACTTTAGAGCCTCAAAAGCTCGGATGGCCTCGAGCGGCCAGACCTGGAAATTACTGCCCTTCCTGGTCAGATCCGTGAGAGGCTTGGCTAGCATAGAAAAGTCCCTGATGAACTTCCGATAATATTTGGCGAAGCCCAAAAAGCGCTGCAGGGCACGGAGACCACTGGGCTGGGGCCACTGTAAGACAGCCGAAACCTTCTCAGGATCCATGGAGAACCCCTCAGCGGAAATGATGTAACCTAAGAAGGTTACCTGGGATCGGTGAAATTCGCATTTCTCAAGCTTACCGAACAGCCTGTTCTCTCGTAACCGTTGCAACACTCGTCTGACATCCATAATGTGGGCCTCCATGGATTCAGAATATACCAAGATGTCATCCAAATAGACCACCACACACTGCTGCAACAGGTCACGGAAAACATCGTTGATGAATTCCTGGAAGACTGCGGGCGCATTGCACAACCCAAAGGGCATAACCAAGGATTCATAATGACCGGTCCTGGTGTTAAACGCGGTCTTCCACTCATCGCCCGCCTTGATCCTTACCAGGTTATATGCCGCCCTCAGGTCGAGTTTGGTAAAGACCGTGGCCCCTTTGAGGCGATCGAACAGCTCGGAAATCAAGGGTATCGGGTAAGCGTTCTTGATCGTGATGCGATTGAGACCCCTGTAATCGATGCAAGGCCTCAACTCACCGCCCTTCTTTTTCACAAAGAAAAATCCAGCCCCTGCCGGGGACGAGGATTTGCGAATGTGTCCGCGTGAAAGCGCCTCCCTCACGTACTCCTCCATGGCCTCATTCTCCGCTACCGACAGTGGATAGACTTTGCCACGAGGAGGAACGGCACCAGATTGTAACTCTATGGCACAATCGTATGGGCGGTGCGGAGGTAGGGCAACCGCTCGCACCTTATCGAATACATCCCGGTACTCTTCGTATTCAGGAGGCAACAGAGAGTCCGAGGAAGTACACAGCAACTTGACAGGCCCATGGATGCAACTAGCCCCACACTGCGGTGACCACGAGAGGATCTCGGCCGATCTCCAATCGAAAGTCGGATTATGCTTCTGGAGCCAGGGGTACCCCAAGACCACCGAGTAGTGTGGAGACGAAATCACCTGGAGACAGACCGACTCTCTGTGAACGGCACCAATGGCTATCCCCACTGGAAGGGTCTCATGAGTCACGTGTGGCGGCAGAAGGGGTCTGCCGTCTATCGCCTCAAGAGCCAGTGGGGAACCTCGAGGCTGCAGAGGAATGGAATTGGCGGCAGCGAACACACTATCAATGAACAAACCACCAGCACCAGAGTCCACCAACGCCTGGGTCGTCACCGAGCCCCCGACCCAGGAGAGGACAACAGTGATCAGTGGTTTGTCAACACGGGAAACCGGGGACGAGGAGACTCCACCCAAGATCTGCCCCCGACAGGATCTCAGGTGCGAGCGTTTCCCGGACGGTTCGGACATGCCAACCGAAAATGCCCACCGAGACCACAGTACATGCATCGGCCCTCGCGTCTCCGGAGTACCCTCTCCCCCTCGGACAGGCGAGCAAACCCCAGCTGCATGGGTTCACCCCCAGACAAGTCATCCCCAGGAGGCGTGGGAGGAGAGGGAGGCACGGGTGGGACAGCAAACGTAGGCGCCAATCTGTTAGAAGGACCTCCGCAGGCTCTCCTTAAAGGAAGGTCTCTCCCTGAGTCTGGTGTCAATCAAAATCAGGAAAGAAATAAGAGACTCGAGCTCCACTGGTAGGTCCTTAGCTGCAACCTCATCCTTCAAGGCATCCGAGAGACCATGAGAGAAAGCAGCGACCAGAGCCTCATTATTCCAGCCCACCTCTGCTGCCAGGGTACGAAACTCAATGGCGTATTCAGCTACGGATCGTGAACCCTGTCTGATGGACATAAGGAGCTTCGCAGCAGAGGCAGCACGAGCCGGCACATCGAATACCTTCCGAAGAGAAGCAACAAAACCGGAAAACTCGGCAACCACCGGATTGTTGTTCTCCCATAAAGGGCTGGCCCAGGCCAAGGCCTTGTCCGAGAGCAGCGAGATCAAGAAGCCCACCTTTGATCTCTCAGTAGGAAAGGCATGTGGCAGCAACTCGAAATAAATGCCCACCTGGTTAAGGAAACCTCGGCACTGAGTTGGCTCTCCCCCAAAGCGCTGTGGAAGGGGGGCAGAACCGGTCATACCCCGAGACACCGCAGGCGCAGCAACAGGTGTCGGGGTAGACTCTGGCGCAACAACCGGAGCGGCAGTAGGAGCGGGCCCAGGAGCGACAACCGACCCATCGGCAACGGAAGCGAAATGAGCCGTGCGTTCAAGCAGGGTTTGCAACGCCACAGCGAACCGACCCAACAGGTGATCCTGCTGATCAAGTCTGGCAACCAGCGTAGGTAGCGAGGATGGCCCTGTACCGTCAGAATTCATGGCTTGGTCCTAATGTCATGGAACCATGAACCAGACGTACAACAAGAGATAAGTGGAAATAAGAAGGCTTTATTGAAAATCAAGCTGTAAGCAAAAGTCCAAACGGATGGCTAAACCGAAGCAGGGTCTTGCGTAGCCAGAGGTCAGGAACCAGAAGGGTAGTCAGACGAAGCCTGGATCAGGAACCAGCAGGGTAGTCAGACGAAGCCAGGATCAGGAACCAGCGGGGTAGTCAGACGAGGCCAGGATCAGGAACCAGAAGCAGCAGCAGTCTTAGAAGCATGTGAACGCAGGAGGACCAAGCAAGGAACTGAAGCCACAGACCTCCTATATATATGAGCTAGGCATCCAGCTCCTCCCAGTGGGAAGGAGAAGCCGCAGGGTGGGAGGCTACAAGAAACCCAGAAACCAAGATGGCCGCCAGCACATGTCAAACGAAGGAGAACAGCAAGAAGGTAAGACCATGACAGCTTTGTTGGCTATGGTGGATATTGAGGTGGGTTGTTCGGTTTCGTGTGCCTAATTTGAGACGTTCAGTAAATTTTTGGAGTGGGTGGCGCTAGAGTGGTCGGTATGGGTTCTATTACCCATTATTTGGATGAGTTTTTTGTTCATATGGCTGCCGAGTTCGGAGGGATGCTCCGTGATATTGCATTCTTTCGAAGCCATGTCGCAACTTTTTGGGCTTCAATTGGAAACGAAAAAAACAGAGGGCCCTCTGACGGTGTTGAGTTTTTGGGTGATAGTCATAGATACTGTGGCTATGAAGTGTAGGTTGCCTGGGGACAAAGTTGAGGATCTACTGCGGGTGTCAGCTGCGTATGGGCGACAAAAAATGCGCCTAAGCAAGTTGCAGTTCTTATTGGGTAAACTTAATTTTGCGTGCTGTATTATGCCCATAATGTAGAAAGTTGGTGGGGGTTCAGGTTCCTCATCACTTTGTGCAGCTTAATCGGGAACTGCGGGACAATTTGAGGGTGTGGGAGTCCTTTT
This sequence comes from Bufo gargarizans, assembly GCF_014858855.1. NCBI lineage: Eukaryota > Metazoa > Chordata > Amphibia > Anura > Bufonidae > Bufo > Bufo gargarizans. The sequence continues at coordinate 133,264,349 of NC_058086.1, forward strand.
TGGAAAGGCATAATGGTCTGTCCTTATGGATGGTGGATGGTGTGGCAGATCTGGACTTTTTTACAGATGCGTTGGGGGTACGGTTTTGGGGCATATTTACAAGGTTGTTTGTGTGTAAGGGAGTGGCCGACACGATGGCAGAAAGAAGGCTGGGTGAAGAATTTGGTGTTGATAGAACTCTTTCCCATTGTGGTGGCAGTGTCTATTTGAGGGACTTTTTCCAAAATAGGAAGGTGCGATTCCATTGTGACAATTTGGGTGTGGTGGAGGCCATTTATCGCATTTCGGCTTCGTCACCGCTGGTTGTGTGCTTGCTTAAACATTTGCTTTTGGGTTGTTTATCATTGAATGCTCGGATAGTAGCGTCCCACGTGCCTGCGGTGAGTAACTCAATTGCGGATGCTTTGTCTCGTTTTCAGTAGGATTGGTTTTGGGTGCTGGCACCGGAGGCAGATGAGCTGGGAGCGAACTTTCCCCAGGAGCTGTGGAATTTGCCATTTGGTTGGTTGGAGAGTTGGTGAAGGGATCCTTGTCGGCAGGGACCTGGGCAGCATACGAGAAGGCATGGGGGTTATGGGAAGAATGGAGGCAGCGTTTTCAGGGGTGTGGGTTAGAGGAAGGGGCTTTGATGTTGTTGTTTGTGGGGCACTGCAGAGAGGAGGGATGGTCGGTGTCCAGAATGGATAAGTTTATGGCAGGGGATGCTTTTGGTTGTAAGTGTCAGCTACACCTGATGTGACTAAATCATTTTGGGTATTGCAGGCATTAAAGAGTTGGATGAGACGGTCGCCGGGGGTGGATCAGTGTAGTCCTGTTTCTTTTGCGTTGTTGGTAGATATGATGGAACAGTTTGGGCGGGTTTGTGTGTCAGTTGGTGAGATTAGGTTGTTTAAGTTGGTCTTTTCTTTTGCTTTTTTGGGACGTTGCGCATTGGGAAATTTGTTAGTCCGAGTAAGAGTCGAGCGGATGGGCTTCAGAGAGAGGATGTTGATTTATTCCATGATAGGGTGGAATTTTGTATTAGGAGGTCGAAAACAGATCAGTTGGGTCGGGGTTGTCGGATAGTTTTATATCAGGTGGTTGGGTTGGCCACATGCCCAGTTCTCTGTCTTAGGGAGTTTGGGGGATGAGAGGTTGGGGATTTGGATGGACCATTATTGGTTCATGAGGATGGGTCGTTTCTTTCTTGTTTCCAGTTTATCGCGGTACTGCAAGCTTGTTTAAAAGGGTTGGATAGGGACCCGTCCTATGTTAGGCCTGCTTTTTCATAAAAGGGGGTAATAGTTTTAGCGGGGATGTGGGCAGGTTAAGGGCTGTTTTTTGTTGATGTGTTGTATTTTGTGTTGCTTTCAGGTGGTCCAGCGTGCCTGGTGTGGATTATAGGGCACTTCTACAGGTGGCTGAGGTGATTGGGGATGAGAGGAATGCTGTGGAGTCCAGTTCTTCCAGAGTTTCACAAGTTTGAGAGGTTAGATACGTCCCTGGGGGTCTTGGTGTTGCATGTGGGGGGTAATGATTTGGGGATGCGTCCTTTTCGAGAGATCACAAAGGACATAAAATTTGATTTTCTGCGTTTGTGGGCTCAGTTTCCATGAATGGGGATGGTCGGATATGGTGCCGCATAAGCAATGAAGGGACTGTAGGTCAATGGAGAGGCAATAGGTCGTTTTGTGGTGAGGAATGGCGGTATTGTGGTGGATTTTGGGGTGTGATATGGCAGGTATCTGCCCATGGTTACCGGTTTCTGCATCTGAGATGGCGTTTATAGGCTAGAGGTAATTTAATTGAGGGGTGGGGCAGTTACCCGTCAGGTTTACGGGGCTCCAAGGACCCTCTCCATGCTGTCATGTTTTCTCAGTGTTTTCGGTGTTCTTGGGAAGGTTCTTGGGCGGGGCCTTCAGGTGGGAAAGCCTTGGGTTGGTAATTACTGTATTTATGTTATTTATTGTATTTATGTTATTAATAAAATGGCTGCTGTGGCCAATAAAATCCACTTGCGGAGTTGGGTTGGGAATGGAGGAGATTTGGAGGGGAGCGATTCGACAATACGCTGGTCATGTTTTTACGCTGCGCAAAGATCTGATATCTTAGGTCTTTTTTCTAGACAACTCTCATTGCATAGCGAGCTATTTACAGGAAAATTAGCCATATTCTAGAATTGCTCCACTTTACAAGCAGAATGAAAATAATGAGCAGCCAGTTCTTGATCAAAGCACCTTGCAGCCCCCGAGTCCTCCCATCCCCCAATTAACTGAAAAAGGCTTAGCAATTATTTTTTAATACCAAATAATGAGTGTAATAAAGTGTGCAGCATCCATATAGATGACGGTGGACACACATTATACTGTCTTTATAAGAGGATCGGTGTAGGAACATCTGACAATGTTTAAGCAAGAAGAAGCATTTATATCTCTAACCTTTAATGGCTGTTCTGGAGGCGCTGCCTGTAAGATCTCCCGTCTTCTCAATGTCTCGGTATATTAGGTACCTAGCGTAATTGCTCCAAAAAACATTACTACTATAATAATTGAGCAATAATAACTAAAATCCTTTGTTTCAAATTGAAAATATTAAACCTAATGAATATTGTAACCATCATTTATTCCTGGTATCATTGGCATGCTACCGTGGAGGTAGACAACCCAACTGAAATGGGACCCCTGGTGTGAGGAGGCACCATGCTGAACTCCTTCTCCTGTTCCTGCCATAAAACCATGGCATAATCCAGCAGGTACCAATAAGGAGAGCTCAGTGAATAGAGATTTTACAGCTTCCATTGAATTCAATTTGAATCTGTATGGGGAGGTTTATCAACATATTTATGCTGGTTGCCTGGTGTAAATACATTGAGAAATATGGTGTTCAAAATTAGTGCTGTATTTATAAAGCACCCGCCCACATTTTTCAGGTACGGTGATGTGGAGCACAACCTTTTTTTATTTAATTAAAAAATTCCTCCACAAGAAAGCTGGACATTCAGCATAACTCCTCCACCCACCCCTAAGGTTTGCTATGGGGCTTTATAATGCTCTATAATATCTGCCTATGACACTGTCTGGTTTTCACCAACCCGCTGATATACCGTATACTGTCCTGAAATGAAGCCTGTACTGTATTGAATGCTCATTCCATCCAGCAGAGAATCAGGCAATTTTTTTTAAATATTGAGCTTTTCCCAATGACTGCCTTGTAAATGAACTTTTAGTATGTTACAGACTTTGTGCTGTGAGGGGTAGACTGGCCATAGACTGACCCTATTGGAAAACTCCATGGTGTTTCGATGCCCAGTTGCATACTGATCCCACCACACAGCCGCTGGCTTAGTACATAATGATCTGACTCCCCCATTTAACTCAGGTGCCCTCCTAAATTCAACTGTATCTCCATCATCAGGACAGCTGCACCACAAGGACATCTTACACAAAATGATACATTGTGCAGATAAAAAAATTATACAAACACAATTCACAGCAAAAAAGGCACCAAAATGATACGCAACTGACAATACTAACTAATTCCTCAGGCCGATGTTAAAAGCTGAGAGCTTTGCTAATATCTTCCAGTCAGGAACATATCGGAGCCCCTCATGCACCATGTCACAGTGTCTCAGCAAGCATGGGGTCCTACCACTCAACTACCCGTAGTGTGTGAACAGGGTCTAAACCAACTCACATGCATTTTTTGCAGTGAATTGAATACAGCAGAAGTACCTCAAAATGGTGGCACTGAAAACTACAAAATACACTCATTTACAAAAACAGAAAACGCATCAAGAAGGAGTTGTTGGATTCAAATGGAACTTTCTACAGTATGTGTGAATGGAATGATGATATATGTAAGTGATTACAACATAAGGTGAAAGGAGAAGTTTATTGGGGAAAACTGTTGTTAAAGATGTGTGAATTGTATTCTATATTTTGTATCTCTAGGACTGTAATGAGTTAACTTATTCTTCTTCTTCTTCAAGTGCCTCCCACCCCCCTCTCTGTTACAAGACTGGAGAAGAGAGGGGGGGGCAAAGAGCTGTGCTGTGGGAAGTGTCTGTTTTCTCATCTTTGTACAGGTGTCCCAAGGGAGTCATATAGACTGTGGAGGAATGCATAAGCCAATCATATGGGTTGATGATATTTACCTATTATTCACTGCCTATAGAGAAGCACCTCCTTGAAGTGTCACACATGACGTATGCAGTATTCTTGTTAGGATAAACGCCATTACAAAATGGCGACGATAACCAGATGTTTACATTAGTTCACATTCCAAAGTAGGTCCCAGTGCGCAGAAGCCAGGGTGCTATCTCCTCTCTCTTATCTCTTCTTCCTTTTGAGCCAATGAAATAATGCCTGGGCCTCAGAAAGTACTGCCCTTTTCTGAAGATACATATACCACTTACTCTGTGCAATAAAAGTTAGAGATTGCTTTGACCAACTTCTGTGTCAGTGTCCAGTCTCTCAACCACGCGTGGATATTAACCCCTTGGGGGTACATTGATTTGGAGCACCAGAGTGCATCTCAAATGCTCTAATTTAGGGCTACTTTAACAAGGCGAAGGGAGCATCAACAGCCGACACACAAGAGGCCCCAGGACTTGACGAATGGCAGAGAGGAGATGGCCGGCTTTAATAGCACGGTAAGAATACTCTTACCCGCCTTTCTGCCATTTAGTTCGTCACTTCATGTTGGCTTAGTCTGCTGTGAGGTGGTACCCATGTAAGTATAGTAGTCGGCTAATATGCTGAAAGCCTGGGGTCCATAGAACCATAATCTGAATTGATAGATCTCTCTGGTGTCTATATGTGTTTATGTGTGTCAGTATGGTCCGAGGAGTAAATTGAGCATGGACAGTAAGACCACAGACAAAGGGAGGGGACAGTAACCTCCTGGTTTGGAAGGGGGCGCTGTAGAGCCAATGTCACGGATGGTGTAACAGAAAACAAGAAGTTACAAATAAGGATCCGACTGGCTTGATCCGAAACTAAGGAACAAAAGGGTGACCCCTATTTAAAGGGAACCTGTCATGTGGATATTTGATTATAATCTAACTAATTATATACAATCATTAACTACTAAAAAGTACCTTAGATGTATTCACTTACTGGTGTGACAGATGGTTACCTCATAATGTACACACAAAGATGCTGCATGCCGCATGCTAATGAGCTGATTCGAGTCCGGCGTGATGTCATTGAGTCCAGCGTATATTTAATTCAGAGCTAAAGCCACTCCCCTGCCCACCTGCTGCTGATTCCTATGGAAACAAACTGTCATTGAGCAGCAGGTGGGCGAGGAGAGTCAGGAGCTCATGAATATTCATGACTCGTCATTATCAGCTGGAGCTTTTCGATACAAGATGTTGGCAGATTGACTGGGTCAATTAGAGAAAGTGACCCAGCATTTTGCTAAGCGAATCAGTCACTTATTTATGTTGCCCTTAGTTAGGACACCATAAAACTGGTGACAGGTTCCCTTTAAGCCCTGAAACTCTCCCTGTCTTCTCAGCCCATGCAAAGATCTCTATGATAGAAAATTACATGCCCTAGTGCCTCGACTGTATGACACCTGAACACCCTATAATAGTGAGGGGACACGACCACCGGCTCCCTACACTTAATACGGAGGGAGTCAGGGTCACCTAGGATCAAGCAAACAGGAAACCACAAATCAATGAACAGACTTATCTGTAGAAGGATCAGTTGTAGCATCCAGCATGTACACACTCCAGGAAGTTGTATAAACCGCAAAGTGATGCAGTATGGGAAGGGATTTAAAGGGATGCAATCAGTGCAACTACATGACAGCTGAGAGAGGCTTACGAGATGACAAAACGAAAGCAAAACAAAAGAACCTCAAGCAGGAGGTTCTGAAGAACGTCTGTCAGAGTTTCTCAGATGTCTGGCGGTGACAGCCGAGGTGTGGGACAAAGTAAACTCCGGCTGATCTGGCCAGGAAGACGCGTGGATCCGTATGACCCTTAGAAGGGAAGACTGTGGAGATATTCTCCACCTGACCTGACCCCCAGGAAGACGCGTGGATCCGTATGATCCTTAGAAGGGAAGACTGCGGAGATATTCTCCACCTGACCTGACCCCCAGGAAGATGCGTGCGGAGCCCGTCTGACCCCTGGAGAGGGGAAGACGTGCGGGGAGTCCCAGCTGACTAGTCAGACGTGATAGTCAGATTTGAGCCAATCAGAGGGGAAGGTGAATCCTTTGTCTGTGGAGGAAAGGGTTAAAGGTGCCTCTTTACTCCTCTGTTTTGTGTGTGTCAGTCTGAAATACTACTGTTGAAATGGGTTAGTCCCAGTATTTTGAAGAAGGAGAAAATACAGCCCCTAGCTAGTAGCGAGGGAAGAGGGAGATTATAGGATGTGATATTAATGGAGAATTAAAAGTTAAAATGTGAAAAAGAATGTTACAGAGCAGTGTTAGGATGTTAATTGATGGCACTAGCAAGAAAGAAAGTGCCCCAGTGTCTGCAATCAGAACGGCGCTTGTGTTAAATGTTCAGAAATGAACTGGTTAAGTTTTGTTACCCTAATGATATGTGTGTGTCTAAATAGGGAAGAACCTAGCACTAGCATTAGAGATTATAGCGGTAAAAGATGGTCAGTTAATGGAAGCATTGTATCCAGTGTGAGCTACAGAGATTCACTTCCCCCTGCCTTCACACAGAAACATTCCTGAGATAAGAGGAGCAGGCAAAGGGGGGAGGGAATCATGGGGGGAGGGAATCATGCAGAATAAGTGATGCGTAATGTATTATACAAGACGAAGAATTATTCAATAATTTTCTTTCTTCTTTCCCAAGCAGTGTAATGTGGGAATCCAGCTTTTAACAAAATGACTGTATGGTTATAACATGTATATTGTCTTCACAGAGTGAAGACCAGAAGACATTGGAAAAAACAGCACAACAGAGAACATCAGCAATTCTGGGTGTGGTGTGGCTATCTATTTTCAGGAAAGCTGTGTTTGTCTGTGCTGCAAGTTTTGGGATGAAACAATGTGGGTTGGAAGACATAAATGATTTAGTGGAATGTTAATGGGTGTGGCTTTGAGTTGTAGTTGAGTCGAAAATGTGTGAAGACTGATGGATGCTTTTAGCAGAGCTGTGAATGCAATTAATATTTTATGTAAAAGGGAGTGGTTAATTAGCTGTTTGTGAAAATGAGTACATGAAAATGTGAATGCGTATTGAGTACGATATTTGTTTTTTAAATAATATACGCATTGAGGATTTTATTTTAATTAGAAGATTTTTGTTTTTTTATTGGTGCCAACAGTGTTGATTGAGCTGTACATTTTTTTAAATTGAAGTCAATGAAAGTTTCTTATGGGCCCTTTGTGTGTTCATGTCTGTATTGTCAGATCTGTTTGTTTCAATGTTTGAAGTTACGTGTTACATGTTAAGTGTTCTGCTTTACATCAGAGCTCTGTTTTTATGGACAGCTGGCACACTACTGACGGACAAAAGGAGGACCACAGCGTCCGACTGAAAGGTGTGGACTTAGATGACTCAGAGCGGAGGAGAATAGGGGTGGATGTTACAGACAACGACAGCCCTTGTGCCCATCCCCTAGTTATAAGACACTCCCATGGAAGATGAGAAGTCCTGTTTTCCAGTCTATTAATTCCGCGATATGAAAAGTTGGATACTTCTGTAAGCCAAAATGCAGAGTATCATCAAGCTGCATTGGGTGGTTCAGTGGTGCCAACCATAGATAGTGTGTCTTTGGCATTGCTTCAGCCCTGATGTCAAACGCCTCATTGAAGTGAGGAAAAAGGTACGTCTGCCACCCTATGATGGCCCTGCAGAGTCTGTGGGACCCAGATCACAGAAGAGAGAGTGTTGTGCTGTGTTTGGTACTCCTCGTCCACACCACACGAGAGGATTGTATTCTATGTTGACCATGCCCGGATCAGTGTCCGTCCCCACAGACACCCATGTTTTTTTGTCATAAGGAAAACACAAAGACAGGAGGGGGGGGGGGTAGTTAGATCAAGATTAGGAAACAGGAAATCCAGTATCGGCTCTACTTTTATTTTATTTTTAGCAGATTCAGTCTGGCCCAATGATATCCCTCATTCTGGGTGATAAAAGAAGTAGTCCCGTTTTTGATTGATACTGGAGCAGCCAAGACAGTTGTGCAGAGCAAACATGGCCTCCCCTGATTTACTCTCCAAGGACACCAGTCTTTGGGTAGAAGTGGATGGGAAAGTAGTACGCTCCCTTTTCAACAGAAACCATCCATATTAGATTTGCCCGTAACCAAGATGCGCTTGCCCGTTTGCTGGTCAGTGGTAACACCCCTTGTTGCCTCCTGGGTGCAGATCTGCTTGCAAAAGTACATGCTAGTATCTCAGGAGGACGGCACTGTGAAGCTTACAGGTGCCCTCAACGACCAGGAACTTTGTTTGTTGGCCATTAGTGATAAAATTCCCTGGTCCATGTTTGTATCAGTACTCCCAGAAGCTGAGAAAAGCAAATCACTCACCATTGGATGGTACATGACCTACATGCCGTTAATGAAGTCACAGTTTCTAACACCCACATTGTGCCCAACACACACACACCTTGTCGGCTCAGGTTCCTATTACCCCTACTCACTCCACTGTGATTGATTTGTCCTTTAGTCCCTACCGCCTCACAGATTAGGTGGTAGATGCTTTTTATGCCTAGAACTGGCAATTTTGTGTTCCCCCACACTGAGCCTATCAGATTATTACATTTAGATTGTATTGTTATGAAGTGAGTGGCCATGACTCAGCTGTCCTCACCCAACTGCATGGCCAGCAATAACGCCCCGTAGCATATTATTCAGTCAGACTTGATCCCATGGACAGAGGAGCCCCTTTCTGCATCAGAGCTGTAGTAGTTGTACAAGCATAGGTGAAAGCTCTGAGATAGTTCTGAACCACAAAGTGATGGTGATATTACATCTATCCTCATAAAGGTACAATCCAAATAATTGTTTTGTTGCCTGTTATTTTAAAATGCAGTGTTCCATTTTGTTGCCTGACAATGTTGCTCTGTTGCCTCTGGACCAAGGGGGAGGGAAGAGTTAGGACACCGCACTTTAAACTTTTCTTCCAGATTCAAAGGAAAAGGCTCCTGACTGTTTGCAGATGATGTCACACAAGGTAGTGCGATTTGGTAAATCAGCCATTAGGTCATCTAGATCATGTGCTCTTTGTGGATGGATCGAGGTATGGCCAGGATGGCAGGTACTACACAGGTTGGGCAGTGGTGATTAAACGTGAACTACCACACATGTCTGCTCAAGAAGTGGAGCTAAAAGACTCTGAAGATGGCTTGCAGGTATGCAGATGGAAAAACAGCCAACATTTACACTGATTCCAGGTGTGCTTTTGGGATAGCCCATGACTATGGGCCCATATGGAAAGCCAGAGACTCCTTGATCGCTTCAGGTAAACCCATGGGGAAGCAGTGAGGTCTCTGATGGAAGCCCTCTTGTCACTAACATGAGAGGTGATGATAGCAATGAAAGGCCACTGTAAACGGATGCAGAGGAGGCAAAGGGGAAAGCCACGGTTGATCAGGCGGCAAAAATGGCTGCCAAATTGCCTAAGTAGACCCCTGTCTTAAGTGGCCACAGTTCAGGTCCCTGAAATAACTCCTCCTGTCTCCCGAAAGTTCTTAAGACCTTACAGAACCAGATGGGGAAGGAGGAAAGGGACTGGTGGATGGAAAAGGGGGGACCACAAATAAGAAGGGAAACTTTGCCTTCCCAGGTCCCTCTACTCCACGATGGTACAGGCAAACCATGGAGTGATGCACCAGACAAAAACTGCTATGTGTGATTTAGTACATAGCATATGGTACCCCCAGGGTTCAGCACTGTAACAGTCAGACATACTCAAGTATAAATGATTTGTGCCCAGAACAACGTGGGCAAGGTGGTTAAGGTACCCAAGAAACACGTCTTGCTTTTTGTATCTGTTTCAACGTTTGCATACTACCTTCAACTACCCAAGGTGTGCATGTATGAGTATGTATTGATATGTGATGACTTGTTTTCAGGATGGCCAAAACCGTACCCAAAGAAGTAAAGAAGATTATGGCCGAAGTTGTGTGCAGGTATGGGGTACCTTAGATCATTGAAAGTGACACAGGTGTTCACTTCACAGGTGAAGTGATGCAGGAGATGATGAAGGTTTTGGGTGTAGGACAGGCCTTACATGCTTCGTACCATCCACAAAGCAGCAGTAGAGTAGTAAAAAGGAACTGAACGGGACTCTAAGTTAAAGATTCAAAAAGCCTTAATAGTGCCTGCTGGTAGCCCTCTTTTAGTAAGGTATACGCCTAACCGTGAGACAGGCCTTTGTCCCTATAAGGTCCTTTTTGGGTCAGCCCCTAGGATAGGATTTTATTTCCCACAGCAGCTTCAGATGTAGCATGGTTGTCTGACAGATTATGTGATCAGTTTTGTACAAGCATTTGACTAAAGTACATTTTCGAGCTTTTGCTTCACTTCCAGGCTTTGATAAAGTACCAGGAACTCACCCACTTGTGTCTGGAAATTGGGTGGTAGTAAAAGACATGTTAGAAAAGTCCTAAAACCCTGGTTTGATGGTCCATTCCGAGTGTTGTTGACCACAAGCACAGTGAAGCTCAAAGAAAAGCATAATTGGATTGATTGGTTTTCCCTTGGGTGACTGTTGATCATGACTCAAAAGAATATGGAAAATTTGTATGAAAACTTCGATCCAGAAAATCAGGAGCACTGATGACCTCCAGTCTCCCCCATATAATGTCAACGCCAGTTAGGGAAAGATCATCTGACTTCCCCGTTCTCAAATCCAGTGTCACAGGAGGCTGTTCGCTAGGAATGGCTTGTTGTGGAAGCTGGTGAAGAGGAGACGGAGCATTAGGACAGATGTTTAGGTTTAGGGAGAGAATGAAATTCAAGGGGGGACTGTTAAAGATGTGTGAATTTTATTCTATATTTTGTATCTCTAGGACTGTAATGAGTTAACTACTTCTTCTTCAAGTGCCTCCCACCCCCCTCTTTGTTACAAGACTGGAGAAGAGATGGGGGGGGGGGCAAAGAGCTGTGCTGTGGGAAGTGTCTGTTTTCTCATCTTTGTACAGGTGTCCCAAGGGAGTCATATAGACTGTGGAGGAATGCATAAGCCAATCATATGGGTTGATGATATATACCTATTATTCACTGCCTATAGAGAAGCACCTCCTTGAAGTGTCACACATGAAGTATGCAGTATTCTTGTTAGGATAAACGCCATTACAAAATGGCGACGATAACCAGATGTTTACATTAGTTCACATTCCAAAGTAGTGCCCAGTGCGCAGAAGCCAGGGTGCTATCTCCTCTCTCTTATCTCTTCTTCCTTTTGAGCCAATGAAATAATGCCTGGGCCTCAGAAAGTACTGCCCTTTTCTGAACATACATATACCACTTACTCTGTGTAATAAAAGTTAGAGATTGCTTTGACCAACTTCTGTGTCAGTGTCCAGTCTCTCAACCACGCGTGGATATTAACCCTTTGGGGGTACATTGATTTGGAGCACCAGAGTGCATCTCAAATGCTCTAATTTAGGGCTACTTTAACAAAGTACAATTGAAAGGAGGCTCTAGTATCCTGTTGGTCCTTCTGTAACCTGGATACAAGGTGAGATACGGTTAGGCATGGAGTCATGCAGGTTCTGTATGGTATCTTGCGGCACATATACCGACAAATGTTGCACACTCATAGGTTGCTGAAGCTGGTGTCCCAGCTAGTCCTATAAATGCAGGACTGGTGATACATTTGGTGACCGGGCAGCCAAGGAAGTGTTACAATCGGAGACATTCCTGGGGAACCCTTGCTGTGTGTTGGTGAGCATTAACCTGCTGGAAAATACCAGCTGGAAACCCTGCCATGAGAGGTATCAAGTGGCTGTAGGATGTCCTGCACATATTTCTGAGCTGTGTGTCTCTCACATATCACTTCTAGGGGTAACCGACTGTCATATGCAATGCCTCCCTCACTACTAGGTGACCAACAACAATAAGTGATGGCTCCCCAGAAAATCACACCAGAAGTTGGGGCAGGTTGTCTCTCCAAGTCTGTCAACTAGGCAACATGTCTTCAAGTGTGTCATACAGGCATTTCTAGCAGTCAATGATCTCTCACCAAGATGTACACTACCCAAAAGTAGCCTCTGAAGACCTTTTTAAATGGCAACAGGGGAAGCACTTTTACGAGCTTTTGTGGCAAGACCAGGGGCGGATTGGCCATAGACCCTACAGCAAAATTTCCCGGTGGGCCGATGCCCATGGGGCCACTCAAAAATTATTGATGGCCACTGGCCAAGTACATAATGATCTGATGCTCAACGGCCACAGGTCTCTCAATACTGCGAATACTGTGGTTTGGGCGGATGTATTTTGTGCTGCCCTGAAGTATTTAATTCAGTTGGGGCGGTATTTTGTGCTGCACTACGGTATTGCAGACCCCGCTTACCTCTGTTGTTTGTACCTACTTATTTTGTTCTGTCTTCTGTCAATTTTGACCCACCTACAACATGGGGCCACTTTTAGTTTTTTTTCCAGGGCCACTTTAAGTTTCCAATCTGCCCCTGGGCAAGACCCAGTTTCAGACCACACCTGTAATCATTTACATATCTGCCTGAGACTTAACTGCATGACAGGTATTGCAGTAATCTGACATTTCTATCTTGGTGCGTCAATGATTTTAAATAAAACTAGACCTCATATGGGTATGTCGATGGAAAAATAAAAAAAAGTTAAGGTTTGGAAAAAAAATCACTGGAGTCTTAAGAACTAAACTAGGCTGCATCCTTAAAGGGAGTGTCCTGCCTTTGGTACTTTTTTAACTGTAATCAGTAGTGTGTTGTACCTGCTGAAAAATCATACTCACCTTGACATGTCCCCACACATCCCCAGTCAGCACTTGACCCATCAGTGACTTGCCACTTTGGGCCACACTACAGCCAGCCAGTAGCTCATGGGCAACATGTAAGGTGCACGGTGGACCGATGAGGGGCCAAAATTTAGCACACAGTTCATCAGTTTACTCACGGTTAGCAGAAAGCCTCCCTGGGCTGGCAGCACAGTGTTGAGGTGGACAGCACGAAATCCTTTGGGGCACGCTCTGTGTAGGGAAGCATCAGCCAAGATGATGGTTGAGGAGCCCTTGATGTTAGGAGTGCTTAGGGTGCTTGTTGTGGCTGAGTCCCTTGATTGTTTTTGTCGTGACGCCAGTACCGTTAATGGTGGTACAACCATTAGTAGTAATAATGAGGTAGACAGTGGTAAGATGCAACAACTTTTACTGTTGATGACTTTGGTTGCAGCAGTACAAAAATGCAGTCTCTTGATGTTAACAGAGGAATAGCAATGCAGCGGGGGCGCAGACCTAGCGGAATGCGTCTTGACTTGGGGGGGGAGACTTAAAGCAGGTAAGGGTTAAGAGATTGGGAGTGTGGGAAGGAGAGGTAGCAGTTAGGGGGTGGAGTTGGAGAACGGTTTTGGCGGGCAGTATAAAAGAAAGGGAAAGGAGGAGCTTAGGGGAGTTGCAGAGATCGAGGCAGTTATGGCGGACCTGGAGGCTTTGGTGTCGGCGGTGAGGGACGCGGCGCGGCAGCACGGGACGGCGTGGCTGCAGGATCATCTTACCAGAGCGCTGCGGGGGGTTCCTGTTCCGAGTGCGGCGGTGGAGGTGAGGACCAGAACCCGTCGTTCGGTCCCCCCGGAGCGGCTCAGCCCTGAGGCGACCCCGAGGGTCAGGAGGCGGGTGCGGAGTCCTTCCCGTGGCCCTTTGATGAGAGCGGCCGTGATGGCGTCTGGCTCGGCGCCCCGGCGCAGCGGCAGGTCAGTGGCGGCTCGGGCCGGGTCGGCGGGGGGGGCTCTGGCGTCCGCTGAGCCTGCCCCCAGGTCCGCGAGAGAGGCGCGCGGCGGGTCAAGACCACGGAGGGATGGACGGAGAGTGACGTACTCACCTGCGGACGTGGGGGGAGTCCTGCCGGAGAGCGGAGCAGCCTTGCTTGATGCGGTGGCGGTGGCTGGATCGCGAGTGGAGGCCGGGAGGAGGGGACGTGCGCCAGGTCCGGCGGCGGGGTCCCGGAGTGAGAGGAGCGCGTCGCGGCCCCTGGAGGTGGGCCGGCGACTGGAGCACGGAGCGCCGACTAGTGGGCCGGAGTTACTTCCTCCCCCTGTGCGGCGGTGTGGCAGGGATGGTTCGGCGGGTGAGGAGAGGGTGTCGGCTGCGTGTGGGACAGTGGCGGCTGCGGTGGCTGGGGCCAGGAGGCCAGCGGTTTCACCGGATCGACGTGGAGGCAGGAACCGGGGGTCCGGTTCACACACCCTCGCCAGAAGTCCCAGCGGTGGGTCCTCATCGGGACGGAGCATGGAGGAGGGAGAGTTGGAGGCGGATCCTTCCCAGGCGGCAGGTGTCTTGGAGGATGTGGCGGTGCCGGACGCTGTGCCATTTTCAGGTGGAGGCCTATCGGTGACGCAGGTTGGAGGAGCGGCGGCTGCTGGGTCTTCTTCCCAGGGACGGCCAGGTGAGAGGACGTCTGGACATGTTGCGGTGGGGGCGGGGATTGGGGATGCTGGGCCTAGTCAGGTGGTGGGGGGGGGTTCTATGGCTTTGGCGCAGGAACTGTTATCCGGGATGCCGGCTCTGTTGTCGAGAGGGGGGCAGGGTACGGCTGTGTCGCCAGCGTCGGTGTGGGGGCCTGTGCAGGGTGTCGGTGGTCCGGGGGCAGTTGCTGGGGCGGAGTGCGCGGGATCTCAGCCTGGGGTGTCTGTTGGACCTTCGGTGGGGGAGTCCGCTAGGCAGGGGAGCGTGTTGGGTGATGGTGTGCGGTTGGCTGATGCGGCTAAGGGTGAAGTGTACGTGTGCTTCGAGGGTCCGTTGGGGGCGCACTTGAAGCAGGAGGTTAAGGACAAGATATGGAGGGACGAGTATGTGGAGATTTTTTCCCTTCTTCCGTTGGAGAAGTTTAATTTGGATAGGGGGAAACCAGACGACAGTAAGCGGGAGGAGGAGGAGAAGCGGAGGTATAGGCTCATTCCGCGTACGTTTCAGAATTGGCTACAGGCCTTTGCCATTTTTGCTAGTGTGGTCGGGGAGAAGGCTCCGGAACATTGTTCGGCGTTGTTCGGCTATATGGATTCCATCGGGGAGGCTCATCGGGTTTATGGGGGTGTGGCGTGGCTCAGATATGATGAGCAGTTTAGGCAGAGGAAGGCGGTCATGCCGAGCATACGATGGGATCATAAGGACATTAGTCTTTGGATGAAGTTGATGACGGCTCCAAAAGGGGGGTCTATGCCCTTTCGTGGGGGGGCCGGGGGATCCTCGGCTGGTGAGGGGCACGGTGTTGGGAGGAAGGGCTGTTGCTGGCAATACAATGAAGGCCATTGTCGGTTCATAGCCGAGTGTCGGTTCAGACATGAGTGCTCCGGTTGCGGAGGCGCCCATAGTTTGTCCAAATGCTTCAAGAGGGGGAGAGGCAAGGGACCTGAGGTTGCGCCGAAGAGGGGTGACGCCGGTGATGGTGGGAGAGATGGCGCCGTATTTAGAGAGGTACCCAAATAAGGAGGCGGCTGCTTTGTTGTTGGCAGGTTTTCAGTGGGGTTTCAAAATTCCGTGTCTGTCGGTTGGGGATGGGACCGTTCCGCGGAATCTGTCCTCGGCGTTGCGTTGTCTGGGGGTGGTGACCGAGAAGATTGCTAAGGAGGTTGCTGCGGGTAGGGTTCTTGGTCCTTTTGCTTGTCAGCCGTTGCCGGATTTTTGGGTGTCGCCGTTGGGGCTTGTGCCAAAAAAGGAGCCCAATAAATTTCGTTTAATACATCATCTGTCCTTTCCGCCGGGTGGGGCGGTGAACGATGGTATAGCGGAGGAGTTGTGTTCAGTTTCGTACACTTCTTTTGACGCGGCTGTTCGTTGGGTCCGTCGTTTCGGTCAGGGTGCCCTGTTGGCTAAGACCGATATTGAGGCCGCTTTTCGGTTGTTACCGATTCATCCTGAGAGTTTCCACTTGTTGGGTTTTCAGTGGGAGGGGAGTTTTTATGTAGATTGCTGTTTGCCGATGGGTTGCGCG
This sequence comes from Bufo gargarizans, assembly GCF_014858855.1. NCBI lineage: Eukaryota > Metazoa > Chordata > Amphibia > Anura > Bufonidae > Bufo > Bufo gargarizans. The sequence goes on from NC_058086.1 coordinate 133,280,441, forward strand.
ATTTCATGTTCGTTGTTTGAATGTTTTAGCACGTTTTTGGAGTGGGTAGTCAAGGTGGAATCGGGTTGGAATTCGGTTTTACACTATCTTGATGACTTTTTGTTTATCGGCCCTGCGGGCTCGCGGGTCTGTTCGGTTTTGTTGCGCACTATGGAACGGGTGGCGGCTCGTTTTGGGGTGCCGTTGGCCCCGGAAAAGACGGAGGGACCGGCAACTGTGCTTCATTTTTTGGGGATTGAAATAGATAGCGTGGCTATGGAATGTCGGTTGCCGGTGGATAAGGTGAGGGATTTGTTGGAGGATTTGGCGTTTCTGGTGCGGGCTCGGCGGGTTCAGTTGCGGAAGGTGCAGTCGGTGCTGGGCAAGTTGAACTTTGCTTGCAGGATATTGCCGATGGGGAGGGTTTTCTGTCGCCGGCTGGCGCAGGCCTCGGCGGGAGTGGTGGTTCCGTTTCACTATTTGCGTTTGTCCTCGGAGGTGAGGGAGGATTTACGGGTTTGGCAGGTTTTTCTGGAGGGTTTTAATGGTCGGGCTATGTGGATGGAGGCGCCTGTCTCTAATGTGGACTTGGAGTTATTTTCGGATGCATCTGGTTCCGGAGGTTATGGGGTGTATTGCGGTGGACAGTGGAGTGCGGGGCCTTGGCCGGTGGAATGGCGGGAGGCTGGTTTTCTTGGGAACTTGGCCTTGTTGGAGCTGTTTCCGATTGTGTTGGCCACGGTTCTGTGGGGGGACAGGTTTCGGAACAAGTGGGTACGTTTTTTCTGTGACAACTTGGGGGTGGTGCAGGTGATTAATAGTCAATCGGCCTCGTCGCCCCCGGTGTTGAGATTGCTCAGGTTTCTGGTGTTACAGGGTTTGCGGTTGAATGCTTGTTTTGTTTCTGTTCACCTGCCAGGGGTGGAGAACTCCATAGCTGATTCTCTTTCTCGTTTCCAGTGGGAGCGTTTTCGAGGATTGGCGCCGGAAGCGGAGGTTCGCGGGCTGTCCTGTCCCCAGTGGCTCTGGAGCGTGGCCTTGGGGTCTCGGCTGACTTGATTCGGCGGTCTGTGAGTAAAGGGACGTGGTCGTCTTACTCGGCAGTGTGGTCGCTTTGGGAAGGTTTGTTGGAGCAAGTAGGGGTGGGTGATTCGGTGGAGGAGTGGCAGTCCGTGTTGGTGTATTGGTTAGGGGTGTCGTTCAGTGAGGGGGTGTCCTTTTCGGTGGCTTCCAAGAGGTTAGCTGCGGTGTCTTTTTGGTTGCGTTTGCGCGGTTTGGTGGACGTGACCAAGACTTTTTTGGTGCGGCAGGCTTTAAAGGGCTATCGTCGCGGGGCGGTTCGCAGGGATTCGCGGCGGCCAGTGTCGTTTGAAGTTTTGTTGCAGTTATGGGAGAAAGCCGGGGTGATTTGTGTTTCGGCGTTTGAGGTTGTGTTGTTTAGGGTGGCTTTTTCTCTGGCTTTCTTTGGGGCGTTTAGGATCTCAGAGTTGGTGTCAGCTACTCGGAAAGGGTCCGGGGGTTTGTTGAGGGAGGATGTTAGTATTCGGGATGGTGTATTGCGGTGTAGGTTGCGTAGGTCCAAGACGGATCAGGTTGGTAAAGGGGCGGTGTTGTGGTTGCGGCCGTTGACGGGGTCTGTCCTTTGTCCGGTTCGCTGTGTGGAGGATTTTTTGGCAGTGCGTCCGCGAGGTTCCGCTCCTTTGCTGGTGCACCAGGATGTTTCTAGTTTGTCGGTTTTTCAGTTTGTGGCGGTGTTTCGGTCTTGTTTGCGGGCGGCTGGGTTGCCGGCCCTGGAGTATGCGTCGCATTCGTTTCGTATTGGTGCTACGACAGAGGCGGCCCGGTGGGGCTTGGGGGATACTGTTATCAAAAGGATTGGCCGGTGGGAGTCGTCATGTTTTCGGTCTTACGTTCGACCGCATTTGTTATGAGGAGGTGCTATATAGATGTAGCCTTAGGAATTTTCTGTTCAGGTTGTTTAATGTACGCGGTTTGTTGTTTGTTTTGTTTTGCAGGACCGGTGACGGGATTGGCGTGGATTTTCGGGCACTCTTATGTCTACTGGGGCGCCTTGCGGGCGGACGTGCGGCAGAACGGCCGTCGCTTGGGTTTTCCCCCGGAGCAGTTGCAAGTACGGTGGATTGGGCTGCGCGGCCTCATGTGGGGTCGTGTGCTGCCGGAATTTCAGGTGCAGGTTGCCTTGGATCGGGCTCCTGACATTGTTGTGATACATGCGGGGGGGAACGACTTGGGCGTACGTAGGTCACGGGATGTTATCAGAGACATTAAGCTGGATCTGCTCCGATTGCTGTCACAGTTCCCGGATCTGATTGTGGTCTGGTCCGATGTGGTTGCCAGGAGATCATGGCGGTTTGCGCGGTCAGTGGACCGAATTAATAAGGCCCGGGCGAAATTAAATAAGGAGGTGGGGCGTTTTGTGCGGCGTCAGGGTGGCTTAGTGGTTCGGCACCAGGAGTTGGAGGCGGCTTCTCCTCAATTAGTGGGTCGGATGGAGTCCATCTTAATGATCTGGGGAGAGATATATGGGCTCTGGGGATCCGAGACGGTTTAGAATTGGCTTTCAAGGTGTGGCGTGACTCCCACAGGTGAGGTGTCACCGGTGGTCGTCGGTGGCAGTTTCTGATGCGGGATCCTGGGGGGCAATTCATGGTTAAGAGATGCGTTAGATGGTGGAATGCGCGTCTATTGGAGTTTTAAAAGCTGGTTAATGCGCCTCCTGTTCGGCCTAAGTTGGCCTAGGGGAGCTGTATACTTGGAATTGGTGGATTTGGTGTCCTTGGGTCGGCGAACGCGGCCAAGGGCAAGGAAAGTCATGAGAAAAGGAGATCGGGAATAAGACGTGTTTTGGGGTTGCCTCCCAGGATCTCTTGGAGGGTTAACAGCGGGAAAATGTTAAGAAAATGTGAAGATAATGTTATGATATTATTGTTGTAATAATATGCATGTTTGAAAGAAAGGTTTTAAGTTACATGTTTAATTAATAAAGGTGGCCTTTTACGGCCATATTTTACCAACAAGATGGTGGTGGAGTCTTATTGGAAGAGGGGGTTGCGGGAAAGGTGTGGGGTAGCCGGAAGGGTTCTTCCATCCCATTAAGTCAGAATAGCAATGCAGCGGGGGCGCAGACCTAGCGGAATGCGTCTTGACTTGGGGGGGGAGACTTAAGGCAGGTAAGGGTTAAGAGATTGGGAGTGTGGGAAGGAGAGGTAGCAGTTAGGGGGTGGAGTTGGAGAAGGGTTTTGGCGGGCAGTATAAAAGAAAGGGAAAGGAGGAGCTTAGGGGAGTTGCAGAGATCGAGGCAGTTCCCGCCCACCCGCCCTGGTTTAGGGGTTCGTTTCTTAGCGTGGTGGATCAGTGGTGCGTTTTGGTTATCTTGGGGCAGTTTCTGATGCGGGATCCTGGGGGGCAATTCATGGTTAAGAGATGCGTTAGATGGTGGAATGCGCGTCTATTGGAGTTTTAAAAGCTGGTTAATGCGCCACCTGTTCGGCCTAAGTTGGCCTAGGGGAGCTGTATACTTGGAATTGGTGGATTTGGTGTCCTTGGGTCGGCGAACGCGGCCAAGGGCAAGGAAAGTCATGAGAAAAGGAGATCGGGAATAAGACGTGTTTTGGGGTTGCCTACCAGGATCTCTTGGAGGGTTAACAGCGGGAAAATGTTAAGAAAATGTGAAGATAATGTTATGATATTATTGTTGTAATAATATGCATGTTTGAAAGAAAGGTTTTAAGTTACATGTTTAATTAATAAAGGTGGCCTTTTACGGCCATATTTTACCAACAAGATGGTGGTGGAGTCTTATTGGAAGAGGGGGTTGCGGGAAAGGTGTGGGGTAGCCGGAAGGGTTCTTCCATCCCATTAAGTCATAGGTCTGCAAATCCACTGTTTCTAGGTTTTTCAGGTTTGACTTGGAGCTGTGGGTTAGGTGTACCTTGTTTCTATTGATGTGCTGGGTCCTATTCCTTGTTCTTTCCCTACAAGCTGAACATTTGGACAGGAAAACTCATCTGTCTCTCAGAAGTATGGTGTGGCTGCCAGAAGCTATAAGTCCTCCACCATGCGCAAAGGTGTCTGTGGCCCTCAATAATGGCTCTTATCACCGATGATTCCTTAGGAAGCTTGTTTCTATTCCAGGGAGGCAAACTCTCTCCTACTGCTCAGGGATGCAAGTCTATAGTCCGGCCACAAAAGGAAAACGCTCTTCTGCGTCTCACATCTTAGTATCAACTCCTAGCGAAGTTGGCTCCACTCACTAATTTGTGTCATGGAGTCTTCACTCTACATTCTCTCCCACTAATCTTATCTGACTTCCTCAGATCTGCTCTCATCTCTAACTACATTTTTTATCTGCCTAATCTCAACTCTGGTCTTATCTCAACTGACTAACTAGGCCTGAACTAGGTATATATAAGACCTGAACTTTATCCCCATCTAGTGGTGGGATGTATAAATTACACCTTATCTGCCTGGTAACAGGGATTTTACAGATACCTTAATACAAAGTACCATAATACAACATAATGCAATTGACAAGGTAAAAAATGCTTTTAAGCAGTGCCCACACACATGTAGTGGAACACTGCAACATCACCGCTAAGGTCAGTTATTGGCTTCAGTGAAATATTGGACCCCCATCTGTCCAGAAGTTTACAAATTGGGAACCAGAAGATTGCTGAACGGAGCCAGGGAACCATAACAGAGAGACAGGGTGTAGGCGAGTATGGATTTCTTTAACAGATACAACACGATCCTGGGGACTGCCAAAATGTCGCAAAGGCTGGACAAATTCTTTAAGGGGTTAAAACAGATTGTGACATACCCAGTTCTGTGCAGACCTATGTGTCTCCATGTTTACATGCTACCCCAACAAACCCCATAACTCCTGTAACAATATGCAGCAAGCCAAAAAGGTGTGGAGGATGGGAGTGGTAGTGGCTCTGGCTGCAACAGTTATTCACAGTGGCAATCCTCTTGACAATGATCCCTAGGGCCAGACAGTGACAGGGGGTACACGTTTTCTTCCCCCACGCAAACTCTGATGTTGGTGCTCCTGCCTGATGGTAGTAGGAGTGCCCTTGGTGTTATGAGTGTTGTGTGGGTGTAAGGCCGGAAATGTAGGTGCTGTGGCTGGTAAATGGTGTTGGAGTCAGTAACAAGGTCACTTGTAGAAGATAAATAAGTCTCTCTCTACTAGCGCAGAATGGAACTCGTAGTACATCCAATGGTATCAAACACAGTTCCAAACAATTCACCTTGCAAATCATCCCAGATAGCAATGTATGGACATGAGCAATGATAGAGGAAAAGAGTACTACAAAACCTATCTCTCCAAAGACTCTTTCTTTGCAGAACCTAGGGCTGGCAATAAGGTTCTTGCATACTTGTCTGTAATCCCGGCAGGGCGGTACAGGATTAAGATACGGCTGGCTAAACTGTCTCAAAGTGTGGAAGGATGTATTGGCAATGTCCTTCTAATTGCAGAAAAGTCTTGGTGTTAAACAGCGAGTACCTTACTGACTGACTCCAATGTTTGGCCATGCAGATTCTGGACCTTCTAGTTCTTTCTTTATCTGGAGTACTGTAAAGTACAGATGATTTTCTCTGTGTGGATTTCTCAGAGATAGTGATTCTCTGTGAAGTAGGCCTAGTCCTCTAAGAGGTAAGCACATGTAGCTTCTCTCACTTCATCTAACATACTACACGCTAACTGAACTAGGGGCAGACCTAAGTCCAACACCCATCTTCCTACAAGGGCAGAGTCAGGATTGTTAACCCCAACTGACCCATACAAAATTATATGAGTTATAGAAAACATCAATTAACATAAATTAATTAATGCTGTATTGCACTTTTGTATAAAGATCCCTGTTAACAGGCTGTTAGGTGCACTACACAGATTCTACCACTAGATGGGGATAGCACCACAGTATATATACCTCAGTTCAGGCCTAGTTAGGGAGTTGGTGGGACGTAGTAGAAGGAGTAGTAAGGAGCACGGGGAAGGAGAGGAGTCTCTCCTCTCAGCTCTCTGGAGTTCCTTGCTTCTATGGTACACCCTTCTAGGGGGCCCAGTGAAAGTTTATTTTAATTTTTATATAAAGAGAAAGGAGGACAATAGCCACTTTATTAGGCTTCGGGCACCTTTGTACCAAGGTGAAGGATTCATTAGCTTCAGGCAGCCTCCACGTTTATAATCACAAGTACAGAAAGGCCATCTGTAGCAACACTGAAGTAGAAGATTAGGATCCTAAAACCACCGTCACTGAGACCAGGACCAGATTCAGGACTAAATACCAGTGAGTACACAACCTCCTACTATGGCCTGAGATATAGCCACATATACAGCCTGTTATCTGGATTTGCCACATCCAACCTACATATTCATAAGAGACTGTTTATAACTGGATGTAAATTGCTGTCAAGACGCTGGTTACAGTAAAGTTCTTAGTTGGATTCAAACCCTGCCTCATTCTTCTATCTCCATACTACAACCACTGTCATCATTTTGCACCACCATGGTACTGGCGTCACGAGATTACCTTAATTCATGGGCCCAGCTGCACAAGCAGCCAGAAAAGCCAATCACCACCAAGGGCACCTCGATCCCCACCTGGCCAGTGTCCCCTGTAATAGAGTGTGCCCCGGAGAATTTGGTGCTGTTCTCCCCTTCACTGCCCAGGGAGAGTCAAAACTGTGAGTAAAGAACTAACTGTTATTATTCCTCGGTACACCGTCACCTCACAAGTTGTACCCCTGTGGCCTGGGTGCTGCAGTTTAAAGGAAAATTGGCTTAGTTACCCATAGCAGCTGCTTCCATTTTCTAAAGGAGCTCTGAAAAATGAAAGCTTGAATCTGAATGGTTACTGGTTAACTATGGTCAACTAAGCCAGTTCTCCTTTATAGCAGTTTTGATACATCTCTCCATTTATCTTAAAAACTCCTCAAATATGGAATATTGTCAAAAAATTCATAATATAACCTTACTACTATTAGTATCATAGTACCTTATTTATTTAAATATAGGAAATTCATGCCAGAAAAAAATATAGAATAATATTTGTCATAGTTAATTGGGGGCGCATAGCTGAATTGCACAAGCCCTCCTCATGGTGTAGCAGAGGATGGTTTGTTCTGCTTTGTCTCCCCCTTTTTGTGTTCTATCTTAGTTTGGCTCTTTTGGGGTCATTCGGCAGTCAGGAGTTCTATTGGAGTGGCAGGATGCCTACCTGTTGCTGAGGCACCTGTATTTTTGCCTCCTTGGATGACTGGATGAAGCAGCTTCAGCGACCTATATATACAGCGGTCCTTTGGTGTAGAGCCTGTCATCCGCAGAAGATCAACAAGCAAGAAGACTTCACCTCGCCCACCCTCCCTCAAGTTCTGTCACAGTCCTTTGTTAGTAGTGGGACATGGTCAGTGTTACATAGACAACAATTCTATTTTGTTGGAATTTATATTTTAAACTATTTATTGAACTCTTTTCATTTACCTGGTTGTATTGTTAACGCCTTAATAAAGGACCGCCACTCAGTGTTAGGTAATAGGTATTAAAGGTTAGGAGGTATTAGAGTGCATTCACACATAGCAGATTTTCGTGGCAGAAAATTCTGCGACTGAAAATCTGTTCCATTTACCTTAAAGGGGCTTGCAGAACTCCATGTGTGTGCTGTCCCATTTAAATGAATGGAACTGATTTTCAGTCGAATAATTTTCTGCCTCAAAATCTGCCGTCTGTGAAGGCACCCTTAGTTTGGTAGGACATTGTAATTGGGACACCATGAAGAAGTTATATGTTTGTGTGAACTTTCTTATAGTTGTTCTAAAACTTAATACCAGTCTTCAGTGCACTCAAGTCCTACAAGTGTGAAGGAAGACATAAATATTCATCAGTCATTGTCTGAATTAAGTAGTGGTGGCACCTGTTCAACCAGGTGCTGCAACCATCTAATCACATGCTGTCTGCGCTCCAAGACTTTTCTGACAGTTTTTAATAGCATGCACAATGGACCTTCTGTGGAGGGAACACGATTCAAAACTATCATTGGAAGGGAGAAGTCACCTTCAAACTAGCTATCAAAATATCACATGCTGTAGAGTAAGCGCTGGATTAAGATGTATAATGATAGACAATCCCTATTCCAAGGGGACATTCCCTGCTCTTAGATTTAGTCCATAAAAATGTTCTCAGTATCGACAATCTGAGCACATTTTTAATATTCATGATTTTATCAGGTGGTTAACCCTATAGACCTAATACTAAAGATGACCAAATTTCTTAAAATCCGTTTTGAGTACAATTCTAATGAATCATTGGCAGATATGATTTGAGTATGAATAAATTTGAATCAAAAGTGCTCAGATTGTTCTGAAAAGTTGCATATGATGCTCTGAGGTCTCCTAGGACTGTATCCAACCCCCTTTAAAGTTATTTAACGTCAAGACAGTGACATATACAATATGGCTATGAATAAACGGATAGTAGTGGGTGATAACCTGTTAAACACTTCACTGTCAGATTATTTTTATTTTATTTTAAAAAACAGTCCACAAATGATTCCTTTTGGTGGTAGATGCCTTCTTCTCTTTCTTCTGACCTGTGAAATAGCAGCTTCTAATTTGAGATATTTGTCCAAATTGAATCACAAAAGAATCAGTTTCAGAGTTTCAACTCTAATCTGAATTTTTGGGACCTAATACATTTGCCACAATTGTACCCAGTTTAGCCACTCTTCTATGAGCTAAGCATATTAGCAGTACAGTTATGTCCAAAGTAATAGCAGTGTGTTTAAAACAACTGAAAAAAAGCTCATTCCTCATAATAGCATTTCTTTCCATGTACACAAAGGCACCGGGGGCACGACACATTCAATTCCAAATGACAACATGAACAAAATATCAATTTATAAACTGAAAATGAAGAAAAAGGAGTTATAGGCTGAAAAATAGCAGTGTCTTAAACTGAAATTTGTTTACAGATTTAGCTTTTGTGTGAATCACTGAACTAATATTTAGTTTTATAATCTTTATTTCTAATAATTGTTTTACATATGGTGTGGAGTCAACTAATATCTGACACCTGCGAACAGATATTCCAGCCCAAGCTGACTGGACTACATTCCATCGTTCTTCTGCATTCTTGGGTTTGGCATGAAAAACAGCATTTTTCACTCCACAAATTCTCAATCGGATTGAGGTCTGGGGATTGAGCTGGCCACTTCATAAACTCAATCTTGTTGGTTTGGAACCAGGATGTTGCCTGCTTTCTGGTGTGTTTGGGGTCGTTGTCCTGCTGAAACACCCATTTCCAGGGCATTTCTTCTGCAGCATAAGACATATGACCTCTTCCAATATTTTGATATATTCAAACTGGTTCACGGGGCCTGGGATGCTATAAATGGGCCCGACTCCAGAGTATGAGAAACATCCCCAAACCATTATGCTTGCACCTCCATGTTTTACAGTCTTCACAGTGTACTGTCTGACCAATCTGATGTCAGACAGTGGACTAGATTCAAATAAATGGTAGACACTCTCCCACCTAGAATAACCTTGTCCAGATACCAGTATATCTTATCAATAATATTTATTAATGATTAATATATCACTGTAAAATAGATTGAAGCAGGGCCCTTGCTGCACAGAGGAATATTCTTAAATATAACAATATCAATTAAATGGGATATCCACATAAATAAAGCAATTGATCAGAACATCCATATATAATCATATAGTACTGGCCTTACTGCTTCAAATGCACATATTTATACTCTGCTATATCTCAAACTGTTCATATGTACAGTATATTTTAGCCCTTAAAGTGTAACTGCCGATTCATTTTTTTTTATACCCTAATGGTATAATACACCCTGCTGTATACCGTATTTTTCACCCCATAAGACGCACTTTCCCCCCCCCCCCCAAAAGTGGGGGAAAAGTGCCCCTGCGTCTTATGGGGAGAATGCTGGCAATTTACATTGCAGTCTGCGATGCTGCAGCATCGCAGACTACGATGTATTAGTGAGGAGGGAGGAGGGTCTGTAGTAAGCGAGGAGAACGACGGGGCAGTGCAGGTACTGTACTCTGGCCCCACCGCTCAGTATGTACTGTATTATACCTAGTGTTAATCATAATATCTAAACTGCACTCCCCCTGCTCCCCATCTGTACCGTACTTACCGGTATACATGTCACACTCCGTCTCCTGTAGTAAGCGCTAGCAGGCAGGCCAGACTGCAGGCAGCCGTAACTCACTGAGGTCACGTGCCTGCTCCGCCTACTTTATGAATGAAGCAGGCGGAGCAGGCATGTGACCTCAGTGAGTTATGGCCGCCTGCAGCCCGGCCTGCTAGCGCTTAGTACAGGACACGGAGTGTGACATGTACCGGTAAGTACGGTACAGATGGGGAGCAGGGGGAGCACAGTTTAGATATGATGATTAACACTAGGTATAATACAGTACATACTGAGTGGTGGGGCCAGAGTACAGTGCCTGTACTGCCCGCCGCTCTCCCCGCCTACTACAGACCCTCCTTAGGGAACTATGGATGGGATAATGATGGGGGGGTCTGTGGATGACATTATGATGGGGGAATCTGTGGATGGCATTATGATGGTGGGGGGATCTGTGGATGGGATTATGATGGGGGGTCTGTGGATGGTATTATGATGGGGGGGGATCTGTGGATGACACATATAGCAGTGTCATCCACAGATCCACTACCCCATAACAGTGCCATCCACAGATCCCCCCACCATCATAATGCCATCCACAGATCCCCCCACCATCATAATGCCATCCACAGATCCCCCCACCATCATAATGCCATCCACAGATCCCCCCACCATCATAATGCCATCCACAGATCCCCCCACCATCATAATGCCATCCACAGATCCCCCCACCATCATAATGCCATCCACAGATCCCCCCACCATCATAATGCCATCCACAGATCCCCCCACCATCATAATGCCATCCAAAGATCCCCCCACCATCATAATGCCATCCAAAGATCCCCCCCCACCATCATAATGCCATCCAAAGATCCCCCCCCCACCATCATAATGCCATCCACAGATCCCCCCCACCATCATAATGCCATACACAGATCCCCCCCCCACCATCATAATGCCATCCACAGATCCCCTCACCATCATAATGCCATCCACAGATCCCCCCACCATCATAATGCCATCCACAGATCCCCCCACCATCATAATGCCATCCACAGATCCCCCCCACCATCATAATGCCATCCACAGACCCCACCCATCATAATGCCATCCACAGCTCCCCCCCATAACAGTGCCATCCACAGATCCCCCACATAACAGTGCCATCCACAAATCCCCCACCCCATAACAGTGCATCATCCACAGATCCCCCATAATAGTGTCATGCACAGACCACCATTAGTTCAAACCCACCAAAAGCACACCTTTTGGTTAAAAATATTTTTTTCTTATTTTCCTCCTCAAAAACCTAGGTGCGTCTTATGGACCGGTGCGTCTTATAGGGCGAAAAATACGGTAAATTCTTTTGTGCTTTAAAATTTAAACATTTTCAGTTTTACCTGATAATAACCCCCACAAATTTGTGCTACTTTCCTATTCTGCAGCCTCTTCTCACAGTGTTGTGCAGCCCGAGCTCTGGCAGAAAGTGAAGGGCTGCTTTAGATGGTGATATCTCCTGAATGGTAGCAGCTAGAAACATGCCACTGGTCTTGTTTGAAAGCTGACATTCCAGAAAGTTCAAGTGCAAAGGGCGCCTCCCCCTAGGGCCCTTTATATAATGGATTCCAGGTGTAGGAATGCTGAGTGGTGTAGTGCGGTCTAAATGTCTCTTTAGGTGTGTCACGGTGCTCCTACTTAAATACGGCTGGACCCCAGGCTTTGGCTTCGAAGCAATAAATAAGGGGAATAATTGAGGAATTTGCAACAAAAATTGAATCTAGACCTTGTATATAGCCAACATGTCCTACGGTGTAGGACATGTCTGAGCTCGGGCACCACACCAAAGTTTCTCAAGTATCTCGGGTCCTAACACTCACCAACCTGGGCCATGTGGGCAATACCAGGAGCCAGTGGGCAAATCACAGGAGCATGAGGCCGACTCACAAACAACTCACCAGTTACCTCCAGCATGTGACCATGCTAACAATGGGAGGAGGGAGGAGTCTGCGAGTCCCACTCAAGACTGGCTGATATGGCCCAGGCCTCACAGGGGCACCTAAATGTAGCCTGTAGATGGAAAGCAGGCACATTTAAATTGGAGTTTATACACCTCCAGGCATCTCTATATATACATACAAACTGAAAAGAATGGCGTGGTATTAAACAAGCAGGAAGTGCTCAAACCCACATGCAGTTGTGCATATATATACAGGCGAGAAAATCCTGCACTTGTGGCCCGTTGCTAATGATGATCCCTAGCAAAAATGCATATAGTGGAGGATGCCCACAGCGAACCACAAGTACCACAATAGACATCCTACACAATATAGCAATTATGTGGATGTGATAATCAATATAACAATATAACAAAATAATAGCAAAGACAGGTGCACTCTGCGGTCTTACTGTAGTGTCCCACTATGTAAAGGTGGGCACTACTAAGGGTCAATTAGGTCATGGTGTTCCCCACCTCTTGTGGGAGATTGCTTATTGTATTTTGTATTGTATGACTGCATATTTCCATGTTAATTCCTGGCTACCAGGCCTGCTAGGGGTGTAGTTTCTCCTCCTGAGCTGTAGAGGGAGCTAGGGAACCCCCTAGTATATATAGTTAGGCCCAGACAGTCTAGTCCAGGAGGCTAAGTAGTTCAGTCTAGCCTGCCTGAAGTCCTGAGTAAGTGAAGCTCAGAGGTTAGTCAAGGAGAAGAAGATCCTCCTGAGTTATCCTGCACCCTGCAGAGTACAGAGCAGTGCTAATCCTACCCAGCCAAGTGGAAAGCTGAGGGTCAGAAGTTTATTGTCAGCAAGATAATTTATACCAGAGGAGGTTTCCGTACCCAAGGATAAAGCCAGCTATTAGGCATACGGGCCTTGGAGAAAGCCAGACAGGATTCTGCAGAAAGTACAGCCTGATCTGTGAGTTTAATTCCCCCTGAGTTATCTTGCTAGGATTCTACCTGCCACCTAGGTAAAGCCTGCCTGCTACTAAATATTCTTTATATGGAACTGTTTGGAGTTTGTACATAGTTTGAACTGTTCAGTAAAGAAGAATTCTAGTTCACTACAATCGTGTGTACCTCCATTATTCCTCCTAACAATCGGTGTGCCACCGGCGTCACAAACTGTAAGGGATCTTGCCACAGGCACGCTAAACCTCCAACACCCAGGGCACCTCACCTATCACCCAGCCTGGTCCCTATATCCAGAGAGTTCCCCAGAGAATTTAAAATCAGTTTGAGGGTTTAGTAAGACCGCAGAGTGCACCTGTCTTAGTTATTTTGTTATATTGTTATATTGATTATCACATCCACATAATTGCTATCTTGTGTAGGATGTCTATTGTGGTACTTGTGGTTCGCTGCGGGCATCCTCCACTGTATGCATTTTTGCTGGGGATCGTCATTAGCAACGGGCCACAAGTGCAGGATCTGCTCCCCTGTATATATATACTGTATATGCACAACTGCATGTGGGTTTGAGCACTTCCTGCTTGTTTAATACCACGCCGTTCTTTTCAGTTTGTGCATAGACCTTGTATATAGTTGAACAGCAGCTTTACTTGAATAAACTTTAAGCAAAACAGTTTACAGACTTTGTCTTGGTTCAAGCAGGCTTTAGCATTAAAACTGGCAGGCAAACACAACTCTACTACATCTGTTTCTCTATGGCTCTGCTGTACTGACAGACTGACTGTATAACTTTGCTTATTCTTGTATGCTGCACTTCTCTTTGTATGGTCTGTCTCTAGATTAGGCCAGGGAACTTTCCTCCTGGCTCCTGAGGCTTTAAGCTTTGGCCTCCATGGTATCAGATGGGCTGGGGTCCGACACCCGGCACCCCCTCCGATCAGCCGTTTGAAGAGAAGACGTGCGCGGTGTCAGCGCTGCCTCCTCTTCACTGTTTACCTTCTAGCCGTTGCATCTGCAGTGGTGAGCAGGTGTAATTACACCCAAGCCTTCCTATTGAAATGAATGGGACGGCTTGGGTGTAATTACAACTGCTCACCACTGCAGATGCAACGGCTAGAAGGTAAACAGTGAAGAGGAGGCAGCGCTGACACCGCGCACGTCTTCTCTTCAAACGGCTGATCGGAGGGGGTGCCGTGTGTCGGACCCCAGCCGATCTGATATTGATGACCTATCCTGAGGATAGGTCATCAATAAATATAACTTGGACAACCCCTTTAAGGTATTCTGGCTGTCTTGGACACGTCCAGCAGAGACGTGCCCCCTGCACAGCTGACCCCTAGAAGAGAGTAAGCTTAACTAACTAGAAACTGGTCCCCACCCTACCTGCAGGAAGTGGGACTCGCCCACCTCTCTCTAGAGGGAAGTGGGGGGCAGGGGGTTTGGAATTAAATTGATTGATTTGAACACCCAACCTTGTGCATTCGAGGCAAGGACTTTAACCACTACACTATAGAGCTACATGTTAACCTGCACAGAAATATAAAATAAGTCTTCTGCTGAATAGGAATACTCACTACATCAGAAACTTCTATGAGAATTTTCTGACACAGTTTGGATAAGTGGATAAGGTCCTTGCCTCTAATATGCAAGGGGTTGGGAGTTCAAATCCCAGCAGAAACTTTTCAGAAATAGATGCTAAATTGCATTTAAATACGCTGACTCGAGCATCGCGCTTCAGCACACGCTGTTTTCGGCCCTAACTCTGCGATGTCGGAGCCGAACTGGTGTTCGGCTGAGCATGCTCGCTCAATACTAGTGCTGGATTATCTCTAATGCAGATGTGAGCGCAGCCTTAATACAAGGCACTTACTAATGTAATGTGATTGTCCATGCTGCCTTCTTTGCTGGCTGGATTCATTTTTACATCACATTATACACTGCTCATTTTCAGGGGTACGACCACCCTGCAATTCAGCAGAGGTGGACGTGCTTGTACACTGTAGGAAAACGCTTATAAGGACCAAGCACAGCCACCACTGCTGGATTGCAGTTTAGTCGTAACCCCTGGAAATGAGCAATGTATAATGTGATGGAAAAATGAATCCAGCCAGCAAAGGAAGCAGTATGGAAAATCACAATACATTAGTAAGTGGCTTATATTAACTTTGCCTACATGATAAATGCCATTTACTGAAGTGAACACACGTCTAGTATTTGATTTCTGTTATGAATGTGGTGGGCCAGGTCTGAATTGCATTTTCCTCATTAGCATTCAGCTACTTTATGGAGTAAATAGGACAAATCAATAAGTCTCCAGTTCTTCTGTCTCTCAACTTTCCTTTAGAACAGATGAATACTGTGGTTTTGAATTTGTATATTTACTACATTGCTCCAATTGTCTGTCTGGTTCCAATTTAACTATTAGATTCCACTCTATTGGGTGGAATTTATCATAGACCAACATTTTACTGTGGTCTATAATATCTCTTGTGCTGCCAGAGGATGTGTCTAATTTATGACCAGACACAGGCCTTCAACAGTCTATGCACCTAATCTGAAATCCCTGCTAGACCCTAGGTGGTGTAGAGTTCAGGCTTCTTTTATGCCACAAAACTGGCATAAACAAAAGATAAATATGCCAGATCCCCTGGTGCTGCCCCTTCCCTGCCCTTACCACTGCCTCTTTTCTGGAAAGTGGTGAGAACGGCGGAGAAACACCACTTGTGACAAAATTTGTCAGAAGTTGCATCTAAAATGTCACAAACATGGTGTTGGTGACTTTTTTAGGCCACAAAACTGGCGTGGGGGGAATAATAAATTCCACACTATATCAGTAATATTAGGAGTAAAGAAACCAGAGCACTCATTCAAGTTTAAAGCATAATTGTCATCTGAAAAAACTTGCGAGGGATGCATATACTGAGATCTCCACCAATCGCTAAAAGAAGGAGGCAGAAGCATTCAGTCAAGCCACTAGCTAAACATGGGCTCAGAAGAGGCCATAGCACCCGGGCCCCTACCAATCAAATCTTTTGACATGTCTATATGCCACACATCTTGCACATTGCACAGTATTCTACATACACAATTACAGACCTGAGTCACAGTGGAGCTAACAAAATTCCAGCCCAAGTACTAGTCAGAAAGAGGTGCCATCAATTTAAATAACCGATCAGTATAACTTGCAGCATCAGTACATCCGTTAACTTGTAGAATACAGTGCAGCATTTGAAACTTTGTCTTTTTACACCAGATGAGGGATAGCTCACTAATAGTGTTAGTATTCCAAAAACTCAATAAAACTTGATCTAGTATGGTATGGTACTTGGCTTGGTACTGTTCCTCTTTGCCCCCGCAGTCCACTATGAACATCCCCTCAGCACACCTCAAGCCACTGTCCACTGCTCACCAACTCTGGGATGGAACATCTACAACCCACACTGACTCAGCAATAGCCCCCACACTCTCTAAGTCTTTTTAATTTGTCTCATGGTGGTAGATCTTGCTGTGTAGTACACCACTCAAGCTCCACAGCTCTACCTGTTATTGGCTCCAGCCCACTGGAGCTATATTCAACCTCTGCTGCATAGGGCCTACTTGCTAAGGCCACACTGGGCCAACATGTGGTCATTGCCGTACTCACAAGTCTGGCATGAACGCTGTCCTTCTAGCACCTCTCCAGCCCTCTGTCTTCCAGCGTTGAGGCATAACACTGACCACCTTAGTGCCTTCATCTGGCTCTGTGTGGGTCTGTGTTCATGCTCAAAACCTCCTTGCTGCAACATCCCACCAGCCATTTGTAGAGCAAGAACTAAAGAAGTGCACAAGCAAGTATGGAACAACATGGGGGAACATGAACCGTGTCACAACTAAAGGGGAATATGGTTGTTAAACAAATCACGGAAAAAGAAATATATATATATATATATATATATATATAAAACAGATATGATAATGAATGTTGTGGATGTACATGGCTACATTTATACAGTCACAGAAAATAATGCACTATAATAATAGATGCAAGCATAACATATGGACTAAGCCCTCACTCTATTGATAAAATCTGAGACATTTGGTCAATACCTTTTGTTCAAAACAAAGCCCACCTACCAAGCGACAAGGTGGTCTCAGTTCAGGCGGATCCTCCGCTAAACCTGCCTATGCCATTATACATTTATGTTTAGGAGCGCAGACCCCACACATATAGTGTGTTGCTCCTAGTTACCTCCATGTGCAACAGCAACCAGTGGGAGGCCATTTGGCACCATTTGGCACCAGGTAAGGTAGAATACAGAGTGGGCTCAGCATGCTAGTGGAACCTGCATTCCTTGAACAAAATGGAGGCCGGCACCAAAGAGGTATTATATAGTGTGGGTTCGGCATGCATGAGGAGCCTGCATCCCCAGAATATAATGGAGGCCATTTTGGCACCATAAAAGGCATAATATAATGTGGGCTTGGCATGCATGTGGAACCTGCATTCCCTGAATTTAATGGAGGCCAGTATGGCACCAGTTAATGTGGTATTTAGTGTTAGGTTCCCGTCTTACGGAGATCGCCTTGACGTTTGGCAGACGGGCCCAAATAATTTTGTACAAAATGATTTGCCAAGCATCTGAAATTTATTAGCGTAGCATTTGCACCAGAATACTTTCTATAATGTTGGCATTATTGTACTTTATTTGGTTTGCAGACTGCTGTTGCATGGAGGTAATTAGGAGCAACACACTATATGTGTGGGGTCTGCGCTCCTGAACATAAATGCATAATGGCATAGACAGGTTTAGCGTAGGACCCGTCTGAACTGAGACCACCTTGTCGCTTGGTAGGTGGGCTTAAATGTGTTTTGATCAAAATGTATTGACCAAGAATATGATTGTTACCAACCCCCTATGCCTTACCCCCTTTGCAAACCTTTAGTTGAATGTACTGTTATAGCTTACATACCATACCCCAGAAGAATTAAATATGCAGTTCAGTGGTTTAGGTATCCTTGAACAGATGCCCCTGGCTTGTTCCTATCACAAACTAGTTATACTATTTCGGTTTTATTTAATGCAGGACGACTGGAAGACGTTCAATATTCAGAAAGCAAACTGGAAAATCTGCGCAGATGAGCTTACAGTCTAATTACTTCTGTCTATTCTGGCCTGGTCAGACATTAGGACTGGTATTGTCTCTTCCACTTCAACAGACACAAGAGGTCTTTTGAGGCAGAAAGTTTTTTTTCTTTGAGCATGTTCTGGTCTTATTAATGCTTTGGGAAGAGAACCATCCATTCATTATTCATAGCCATCCAGGGAAAGGACAGTGCAGGACCAGATAAATCCTCACTGAGGTGACAGCAGGTGACAGAGACTTCAGTTTTATGGCTTATGTCCTGTCTCTTCATTGTGCTGTGGGCCAAGCTAGAAGAGAAGGATGCTCACTAATGACCAGTGTGATATACGTGTAACTGCTGATTCTGTGACATGAAGAGGCCTCGGCTGAACATCGCGTTCTTTGGGAAGTATCTGAGCAGGGACATCTGATATGGTGTGAAGAGGAGGATAGCTGGCAAGTTGTAACAAGTAGGGCCCTTCTTTGCTGTGTTTTAGGGACAAATCCCAAGAATTTGCAGTCCTTCTTGGACAGGTAGAAATAAGGGCTTTTTCTAGACTACTTGTTTCCAACTGGTATCATGAATTATAGTAAAACTGCATAAAGACCCCGATGATATATTATTCTTTATAAGTCAGTATTTGATTGTATATAATGTGTTACATCTGCTGGGGATCTTTCATGGGAAATCATCTTGTGAGTTCTTGAAGTATCCTCGTGTGACATTACAAAAAAAACATATTTGACTGCATGCCAAAAAAGTGGATCAGTCTGCCATCGACTGGGCAAATGTAAAGGAGGTACACATCAAATGAGCACCACTGGCATGGTGAGAATTTAGCTCTACTTGTAATTGTCTCTAGGTAATCTTCATTCTTGTGGGATATTTAAATATGACTGTGCCATGACTATTTCTATTCACAATAAGGAAACTGAAGAAGGTAGTCTATGTCTTGACAAGAAGAATGGTGTACCTAATATACTGACTGCATGTAGGAGATAATAAGGGACACATGGAGGGGGTTATCACTGCAGATTCTGACTACAAAGGGATTGTTTGCAGTTTGTTACCAAGGCAATGTTTACAACTGCACATAAACTTTAGAGACAAAACAATAGGAACTTTTTAATCAAAACCTACTCTAAAGCTTGATTAAGACAGGCCAACTGAGCGGCCCATTGTCAGGAAGGAAGCGTTCCTTCCTGACAGTTGGCTGCTCATTCAGTGATGGAGACCACTGCATTTACATGAGGCGATCTCCTCCACAGTATGAGGACAGATGCCACTTCTTTTTTTTATTCACTCCTGGTATTGGCTTCCAAAATTGCATGTAGAAACCTGAACGTGTGTCCGTACCCTTAATTGCTTTCTTTTATATACAGGTGAAACTCGAAAAATTTGAATATCGTGCAAAGCGAGATATTTCAAGACTTTATGTGTTATAATTTGGATGATTATGGCTTATAGCTTATGAAACCCCAAAGTCACAATTTTGAGGTACCCTTTGCTCAGGGGGAATGGATTAATTAGCTGACCAGAGTGTGACACTTTAAGCCTAGAATATTGAACCTTTTCACAAAAGTATAATTTTAAGCTGCAAATTCCTTTTAGATTGCATTACTGAAATAAATGGAGTTTCACCTATACATCGAAGCATAAAATTGATTGTGACTGATGATGCACATAGCCTTAAAATGTAAATGGCTTTAATATATCTGTACATATATTTTGCTAAACTAGTAACAGAAAGTATTTGGCTTTAGTGGGGCAATTATTTCACTTAAAGGAGTTATCAAAGACTTAAAAAGAGTGGCTGACCTGTGGTGGGGTTCATACTTACTTGTCCCCACTGCAGGGTTCCAGCTCCAATGCTCCACGCCCCGGCCCACCTCTGCAGGTCCTGGGTCTCTGAAAATCAACATCATGCTGACGGCCACCATGACTGGATCACATGATGTACGGGTGACAGGCCACCACTGCGTTTGGCTGCAAAGGTCACGTGGTGTCCGTCAACAGGATGTTAATGCCAGAGCATTATGGAGCTGCAGAGATGGCCGGAGGGCAATGGAGCCGGAACAGAGATGCGGATTAGGTTAGTATGAACCCAATCACAGGTCTGCCACTCTAGTCTCTACGAAGTCTTTCTAACTTTTGCATAACCCATTTAACCCCTTCCTGATTCCCACTGTGTATACAGGGAGTGCAGAATTATTAGGCAAGTTGTATTTTTGAGGATTAATTTTATTATTGAACAACAACCATGTTCTCAATGAACCCAAAAAACTCATTAATATCAAAGCTGAATATTTTTGGAAGTAGTTTTTAGTTTGTTTTTAGTTTTAGCTATTTTAGGGGGATATCTGTGTGTGCAGGTGACTATTACTGTGCATAATTATTAGGCAACTTAACAAAAAACAAATATATACCCATTTCAATTATTTATTTTTACCAGTGAAACCAATATAACCTCTCAACATTCACAAACATACATTTCTGACATTCAAAAACAAAACAAAAATAAATCAGTGACCAATATAGCCACCTTTCTTTGCAAGGACACTCAAAAGCCTGCCATCCATGGATTCTGTCAGTGTTTTGATCTGTTCACCATCAACATTGCGTGCAGCAGCAACCACAGCCTCCCAGACACTGTTCAGAGAGGTGTACTGTTTTCCCTCCTTGTAAATCTCACATTTGATGATGGACCACAGGTTCTCAATGGGGTTCAGATCAGGTGAACAAGGAGGCCATGTCATTAGATTTTCTTCTTTTATACCCTTTCTTGCCAGCCACGCTGTGGAGTACTTGGACGTGTGTGATGGAGCATTGTCCTGCATGAAAATCATGTTTTTCTTGAAGGATGCAGACTTCTTCCTGTACCACTGCTTGAAGAAGGTGTCTTCCAGAAACTGGCAGTAGGACTGGGAGTTGAGCTTGACTCCATCCTCAACCCGAAAAGGCCCCACAAGCTCATCTTTGATGATACCAGCCCAAACCAGTACTTCACCTCCACCTTGCTGGCGTCTGAGTCGGACTGGAGCTCTCTGCCCTTTACTAATCCAGCCACGGGCCCATCCATCTGGCCCATCAAGACTCACTCTCATTTCATCAGTCCATAAAACCTTAGAAAAATCAGTCTTGAGATATTTCTTGGCCCAGTCTTGACGTTTCAGCTTGTGTGTCTTGTTCAGTGGTGGTCGTCTTTCAGCCTTTCTTATCTTGGCCATGTCTCTGAGTATTGCACACCTTGTGCTTTTGGGCACTCCAGTGATGTTGCAGCTCTGAAATATGGCCAAACTGGTGGCAAGTGGCATCTTGGCAGCTGCACGCTTGACTTTTCTCAGTTCATAGGCAGTTATTTTGAGCCTTGGATTTTCCACACGCTTCTTGCGACCCTGTTGACTATTTTGAATGAAACGCTTGATTGTTCGATGATCACGCTTCAGAAGCTTTGCAATTTTAAGAGTGCTGCATCCCTCTGCAAGATATCTCACTATTTTTGACTTTTCTGAGCCTGTCAAGTCCTTCTTTTGACCCATTTTGCCAAAGGAAAGGAAGTTGCCTAATAATTATGCACACCTGATATAGGGTGTTGATGTCATTAGACCACACCCCTTCTCATTACAGAGATGCACATCACCTAATATGCTTAATTGGTAGTAGGCTTTCGAGCCTATACAGCTTGGAGTAAGACAACATGCATAAAGAGGATGATGTGGTCAAAATACTAATTTGCCTAATAATTCTGCACTCCCTGTATACATCCTATCTGCAAATTCCCTGTGCAGGGGTGCACCACCAATAAGGCCAGGTGAGGCGATCGCCTCAGGCAGCACCAAGTAGGGTCAAGAGAGGGGCAGCGGAAGGGCATTGGGCAATGAACACTTCCAATGTGGCAAAGGGGTTAGGTTAAGAATCTGGCATGGTTGGGGGATACCATTTCAGTTTTCACCTCAGGCAGCAGAAAGGCTAAGTAAACCCGTGTCACAGCTGAGGATGGGGAAAACCCTCAGCCGTGCGATGACACGTGATGTAAGTCACTGCTCGACCAGGACAACAGAATAAGGGAGCAGGTCACCTCCTATCGCATCCCTAATCTGACTCTGACTCCTAGCTGCATGAGCCGACCTTGATGGTAGGAGGGCTCATGCTCAGGAACCTCGGATCCCTTCTCACCCTCTGCCGATCCCTGAACTAGGAGCTGGGTAGACCACCTGATCCTCCTGGATGCAGAGAAACAGGAGTCTAAACTGGCCGAGCTGCAATGGGATATAAGCTTACACAGACTATGGATATGGCAGGAGAGTGAAAGACTTCCACCTCTACCTGCCACAGACACACTGACTGTATCCCTGGACACAAGTGCTGAAGTCCACACACAGACATAAAAGGACAAAGCACACATAAACACATAAGAACCCAGAACCATAGCTGCAAAGAATAAAGACCAAACAAGCATTTTCATAACATCCTGTAACATAAACCATGGTCGTGACACTCCCACCCCTCAAAGCCCCCCCACCAAAAAAAAGGGAAAACTAGTGAGGGACCCAACAAGGGGATAGCAGAAGGGAAAAGTAGGGGAATCAGCATCATACATGCGAGTCACCCCCGGACTGCTGCCGGACCCTGGAGCAACACACAGGAACCAGGATCCGACTGCCAGCCTCTGGAGCAACACACAGGAACCAGAGACCAGCAAAGAAACAGCCCGGGGAGACCGCACTGACACTGAGTAAAACTCTCCACTTACATTCTCACTCCAGTCGCTGCCAGCAGACACTCCTACACCAGCACACAGCCGGAACACTAACGGAATGCTGCCAGCAGACGACCAGAGATAGGAACATGGAGAGGGACGAGGGATCACCAACACAGACATGTGGTAAGGTGGCGGGGAATAAGCCACAACCGCGTCATTAACGGTGATCCCCAAAACGCTCTCCCTCCGGAGAACGCGCATGCACTGCAAAGGAAGATTGCAATGCATGCTGCACCCTCTTTCGAAGGTGTGCAACCGCACACCAAACAAACTACCGTGAAGGAATGAAAAAAAAAAAAGGTAAGGGGACACCAAAACAGGCAACGGAGAAGGAATGGCGGGGAAAAGCCACTCACCGTGCCGTAAACGGTGAAACCCCCATAACGCTCTCCCTCCAGAGAACGCGCATGCACCCCATCAGCAAATGGCGATACATGCTGCACCCTCTTTCGAAGGTTACGCCACGTGAGGAGCCATTGTGGTCATACTGTCACGGCTGAGGATGGGGAAAACCCTCAGCCGTGCGATGACACGTGATGTAAGTTGCTGCTCGACCAGGACAACAGAATAAGGGAGCAGGTCACCTCCTATCGCATCCCTAATCTGACCCTGACTCCTAGCTGCATGAGCCGACCTTGATGGTAGGAGGGCTCATGCTCAGGAACCTCGGATCCCTACTCACCCTCCGCCGATCCCTGAACTAGGAGCTGGGTAGACCACCTGTTCCTCCTGGATGCGGAGAAACAGGAGTCTAAACTGGCCGAGCTGCAGTGGGATATAAACATAAACAGACTATGGATATTGCAGGAGAGTGAAAGGCTTCCACCTCTACCTGCCACAGACACACTGACTGGATCCCTGGACACAAGTGCTGAAGTCCACACACAGACATAAAAGGACACAGCACACATAAACACACAGGAACCCAGAACCATAGCTGCAAAGAATAAAGACCAAACAAACATCTTCATAACATCATGTAACATAAACCTAAGACCACAATGGTGGCCCTCACTGGCAGATGGTATTAGAAACCAGGAGGGAGCCTCCAGCTTACTACAAGGCTGGAGTACCCCTCAGCTTCTGAATCACAACAGAAGCTATATAGGCCGAAGTAGCCACACCCACACAGACACACCCAGTGTTCACACACACACACACACACACACACACAGAAGGGATTAAACCCTTCCTACACCAGGCATGGGAAAACAGCAACTTAAAGGGGAATACACACACAATAAACCCCGTGCACACCAGAACGGAAAGTGCACACATATAAACACACGTTGCAGGTGCAACCGCATGCACTTGACAACAAGCTGCCTAGCCACAGCTCAGGTTGCTATACTGCTAATACATAATGTTGCCAGCGGCAACCACAGGTGAGGCAACATACTTCAGCCCTCACCTGTGATTGACAACAAGAACAAGACCACGGGCAACTGCCTGCGGATGAAGGAGTCACGACCATAACCATGGTCGTGACACCCTAGCCCCGTGCAGATAGCATGTATATACACGTTCAGGCAGAGCTTTAATCCCAGCACTGATCAGCGCTGGGATTGAAGCTCCTGCTCCTGCAATCTAGCAGAAGCAGGTCGGGTCCCGGCTGACAGACACAGCGGGGACCCTGAGGAGAAGACAGGAGCAGTTTATTACCGTTTCTGCCTGCTCCTGTGTCGGCAGAAGAGCACTGCACAAGCGCATGGTGGAGAGAACAGGCAGAGCTGCTTCCTCTGTTAGTCCCGGCAGTATCTGTGGCAGGGGCAGGAGCAGAGCTGCAGGGTCTAAGGAGACCGTGATCAGCTCTGCCTGTGTGTCATGCCCCCACAGGGGGCTGTTTTCCCCTATAACTGGGGCTCCTGTGGACCTCCTCTACAGGTCTTTTAGTTACCTCCTGGGGATCATATTATGTGCCAAAAATAAATTAAAATATAATTTAAAAAAAAAATAATAAAAATAAATAAATAAAAAAATGCAGTCGATAACAGAAACCATCACCATAGTCACCCCGTTCTCTCAAACCTATACATGTTATATATGAAAATGATCGTCACAAAATAGGGAACCCATTGCAATAATTAATTTTTGTGTCATTTTTAAGAAATAAAAAGCTATAATTAAAAAAACAAAATTTATAATAATTAGCAGTTTTCCTCCAAATTAAACCAAAAAAAGGGAAAGGGAAAAAAAAACTCTAAAAAGCCATTCTAATAAAAAGTCCTAAGTGTCAAGTAAAAAAAAATAAAAAATCTCTAAAATGTTTTGTGTAGTCAAGCAAATAAAAAAGCTAAACCACCACTTGCACAAAATCCCAAAAAGTTGCCTGGACATTCAGGCTTTTTTAGAACCGGTCATGAAAGGGTTAAAGAGTTTTAGCTATACATTCAGTGACGGAGTAAGACATGTTATTTAGGTGTTTTTTGGATAGTTGTGGTCCAGTAGTTTAAAAGTGTAACATAAGATCAAGCAGTTATTGCAGCTTAGTATAACCCAAATTTTACAGTATACATTAATACATTTTATGAAAACTGCATTGTGCTTTTATAAAAAAAGAAGCAATGTGCAATACTTTATTATAAGTCAGAGTCAATGTGAATGGAATAGCTAATTGTCGGCTGTCATGCAGTCCTGTAATACAGCTTCACATTGTTCTTCCCTTGGGCAAGGATGCAGTGTTACTAGTGTGAAAGGCTATAAGTACAGTACAATGACTGGATCGCTACAGTACCTACATGAGAATAGGCAGGGCTGACCTTACTTAGAATGACACCCTTTATGGTATCTAGTAGACACTAATGGAGAGCAACATTCATTCCTTGCCTGGATTCAGGGGCCAGTGGCAAAATGGGTCAAGGAACCCCAGTTTTGGAGATAGGTTCAGGTCCCTGAGGTTGGACTACACCACTAAATACCACTTTAGACAAAAAAAAATCACAGATATATAATTTCCTTCTGTGGAATAAAACATCTTTAAAGGGTTATTCCCATCTTGAACATTCAGGGCATATGGCTAGGATATGCCGTCAGTGTCTGATCCGAAGTGCACCCTCTGGAATTTTGCGGGCCCTGCAGGGGCGGACTTGGAACTTAAAGTGGACCTGGAAAAAATACTAAAAGTGGCCCCGTGTTGTAGTCCGGTCCAAATTGATGGAAGGCAGGGTAAACACAATTACTTGGGGCCAGCAGTACCATGTTGTGGCACATTATACCACCCGAACAGAGCCAAATGCCACAGTCCATCACAAAATATTGCCTTCAGCATCACAAAATACATCCACAAAAACTTCCACTTGCCGACCGTGAGGAGGGCTCAGGCGGTCCCCAGGGCATCAGCCCACCGGAAAATTTCCCTGTAAGGTCTATGGCTAACCCACCCCTGGGGCCCTGTTCTAAGTATAGGTGCGGGTCCTGGAGACTCACACCTATAAGACATTCGGGGCATATCTTAGCGATATGCCCCCAGTGTCTGAGATAGGACAACCCCTTTAATATCTGGTATTGCATCCTTTGGCAGAAACAGCCAGTGGTGTACCTTCCATGGAGACAGGCCACAGAACTGCTATGGTGTCTGGGTGGAGGGGGGCAGTGTTTTTTTTCCCGTCTTGAAGACTGCATTTTCATGTAGGGGAAACTCAGTGCAAAAATATTTTACAGCTTTCTTTACAGTCAATGGTAACTATTTTATCTTAGGGACCATCAATACACCTTTCTAATTTGGTCACACAGGATGATAGACAGCCTTTGGTGTACACACATAGAAAAAAGAGGAAAAGATATTCACAATACCCAATCTGAGTCATGCCAATCTCTAAATTCACTAATTCAAAAGGTGTAAACCATAAAAAAAAACACTTGATTGATAATCCTTAAAATAACGCACTTCAAAAAAAATTAAGTAAATAAAATATGTCAGAATTGTATATCATCATGTGTAATAGGAATAGGTCTACTGGATAAGTGGGTAATGGGTTCAACTATCCCCGATTCACACTATATATCCCTCATCCCAGCGATACCCCCAGATAGTAGGGGATCCCTGTCCTCATACCTATCCTTGACATGCCCTATTGATACCCTATATGATTTCACAAATAAGGAACTAATGTCAGTTAGACATTCCCACACTCCAATGCGTTTCACCCAAAACACTGGGTTCATCAGGGGGTTATAAAGAGGAAAACAACAAATAAAAAGACATTGGATATAAAACTGCAAGGTAATTAAAATAGAGCTAGATAAATTGTATACTTGCCACTTTGATTCAGCAAGATATGCCCATGTGTATTGATAATACAACAAACATATACAGTGAGGGGAAAGAAAGTTCATTAGATACTTATAATCAGTGGCTTCGCCAGGGGGGGGCCAGAGGGGGCCACGGCCCCCCCTACATCATGCTCGGCCCCCCCATGTGCCCCCCCAACTAAAATGCGCCGCCCCCCCAAAGTGAGCCGCCGCCGCCGCCGGGCACAGGGAGATGAGCGCTTCCATTGCACTCATCTCCTTACTACTGCCTGTGCCAGCGGCGGTGCAGGGGAGGGAGAGGCGTGTCCCTTCCCCTTGCTCTGATAGGCTGCCGGCACTAGGCCGGCAGCCTATCAGAGGCCGGCGCAGGTGGCGCGATGACGTCATCGCGCTGCCTGAGCCATACAGCGTGGGACACAGGCCTGTAGCCTGTAGAGGCCTGCATCGCATCGCTGACACTGAGGTAAGTATGTGTTCTTTTTTTTTTTTTTTTTTTTTACAATAGTGATAATGAATACTGAATACTGAAGGGGGGGGGCCTTAATAATGGCACATGATGGGGGGGGACCTTAATAATGGCACATGATGGGGGGGGACCTTAATAATGGCACATGATGGGGGGGGACCTTAATATGGCACATGATGGGGGGACCTTAATAATGGCACATGATGGGGGGGACCTTAATAATGGCACATGATGGGGGGGACCTTAATAATGGCACATGATGGGGGGGACCTTAATAATGGCACATGATGGGGGGGACCTTAATAATGGCACATGATGGGGGGGACCTTAATAATGGCACATGATGGGGGGGACCTTAATAATGGCACATGATGGGGGGGACCTTAATAATGGCACATGATGGGGGGGGACCTTAATAATGGCACATGATGGGGGGGACCTTAATAATGGCACATGATGGGGGGGGACCTTAATAATGGCACATGATGGGGGGGGACCTTAATAATGGCACATGATGGGGGGACCTTAATAATGGCACATGATGGGGGGGGACCTTAATAATGGCACATGATGGGGGGGGACCTTAATAATGGCACATGACGGGGGGGGGGACCTTAATAATGGCACATGATGGGGGGGGGACCTTAATAATGGCACATGATGGGGGGGGGACCTTAATAATGGCACATGATGGGGGGGACCTTAATAATGGCACATGATGGGGGGGACCTTAATAATGGCACATGACGGGGGGGGACTTAATAATGGCACATGACGGGGGGGGCTTAATAATGGCACATGACGGGGGGGCTTAATAATGGCACATGACGGGGGGGGGACTTAATAATGGCACATGACGGGGGGGACTTAATAATGGCACATGACGGGGGACTTAATAATGGCACATGATGGGGGGGGACTTAATAATGGCACATGATGGGGGGGGACTTAATAATGGCACATGATGGGGGGGGACTTAATAATGGCACATGATGGGGGGGACTTAATAATGGCACATGATGGGGGGGGACTTAATAATGGCACATGACGGGGGGGGGGACTTAATAATGGCACATGATGGGGGGGACTTAATAATGGCACATGATGGGGGGGACTTAAAGGGACTCTGTCACCACTTTCTAACCCCCACTTTTAAAACTATAGTTCTGTCCATGGAGCCCCTGTGATTTCAATGGTGTTGTTATATGCGAAATCTGCAGGCTCGTTTTGATAAAAAAAACTTTTATCTAACCTGTCAGTCATGAGGATAAGGTGCCCAGGGCGTTTCTCCCGGTCTGAACATGCCGCCGCCGCCGTTGGTGCACAGCTCCTCCTCTGATCCTTTCAGCGCCGCCTGAATGTGAAGAAATACGCCTCCGGCTCTCCCTCAGTC
Source organism: Bufo gargarizans (assembly GCF_014858855.1). Classification (NCBI taxonomy): domain Eukaryota; kingdom Metazoa; phylum Chordata; class Amphibia; order Anura; family Bufonidae; genus Bufo; species Bufo gargarizans. Next base: position 133,309,498 of record NC_058086.1, read on the forward strand.
CCCCCTCCTTTTCTAAAATTTTGCGCGTGCGCACAGGCCTGTGCCTGATGCGCCCGTGCGGACTTTTCGATTCAGCCTCATTGAGCGAAGTGCGCATGCGCATGCGCACTTCGCTCAACCTCCCGATAACGCGAACACTGCTGCACGCGCGGGATCTTAGAAAAGAAGGAGGGGGGACTGAGGGAGAGCCGGAGGCGTATTTCTTCACATTCAGGCGGCGGGCGGCATGTTCAGACCAGGAGAAACGCCCTGGCACCTTATCCTCATGAGTGACAGGTTAGATAAAAGTTTTTTTTTATCAAAACGAGCCTGCGGATTTCGCATATAACAACACCATTGAAATCACAGGGGCTCCATGGACAGAACTATAGTTTTAAAAGTGGGGGTTAGAAAGTGGTGACAGAGTCCCTTTAATAATGGCACATGATTACTGGCACGTAATGGGGGGCTTATTACTGGCACGTAATGGGGGCTTATTACTGGCACATGATGGGGGGGCTTATTACTGGCACATGATGGGGGGGCTTATTACTGGCACGTAATGGGGGGCTTATTACTGGCACGTAATGGGGGGCTTATTACTGGCACATTATTGGTGGGCACTATAGGGGCATCTACTGAGGCAACACAAAGAAGGGGTATTTTATATGGGGGGCTCTGTACAGTAGCATTTTATACTGGGACACATTATGGTGGGTACTATGGGGAAAGGGGGAGAGGAGTACTATGGAGTCATCTACGGGGGCACTAAGAAGGGGTAATTTATACTTGCAAAATTATGGGGGACACTGAGGGCATCTACTGGGGCATTTTATACTGGTACATTATGGGGGGCACTAGGAGGAAGGGGGAGAGGAGCACTATGGGGGCATTTACTGGGGGCACTATATAGGGGTATTTTATACTGGCACATTTTGGGGGACATTAGCTCAACTGGGGGCATAAGGGGGTATTTTTTGCACTGTCACATTATAAGGAGAATTATTTCTATGGGGGGGCATTATGGTGGGCTTTATTACTCCCCCATGGTATGACCCCCTAGTAGCAGCACCGGCCTCTCCCTGCTCTGCTATCCCACTGCCCCTTCTCCAAATCCTTATTATGAAATCTTTCTCATTAGGATAAAACACAACATCAGCTCCGCCGAGCCCCCGGCCAAAGTGTGGAAGTGGCGACCGAGACCCCCAAGGGCCAAGTAACTGTAAGTTTTCAAATGAAATATGTTTATGTTATAGACATATAGCCTACACTGTGCCCCACAATATACAGTATACCTCTACACTGTGCCACACAATATACAGTATACCGCTACACTGTGCCACACAATATACAGTATACCGCTACACCGTGCCACACAATACAGTATACCTCTACACCGTGCCACACAATACAGTATACCTCTACACCGTGCCACACAATATACAGTATACCGCTACACTGTGCCCCACAATATACAGTATACCGCTACACTGTGCCCCACAATATACAGTATACCGCTACACTGTGCCCCACAATATACAGTATACCGCTACACTGTGCCCCACAATATACAGTATACCTCTGCACCGTGCCACACAATATACAGTATACCTCTACACTGTGCCACACAGTATACCTCTACACTGTGCCACACAGTATACCTCTACACTGTGCCACACAGTATACCTCTACACTGTGCCACACAGTATACCTCTACACTGTGCCACACAGTATACCTCTACACTGTGCCACACAGTATACCTCTACACTGTGCCACACAGTATACCTCTACACTGTGCCACACAGTATACCTCTACACTGTGCCACACAGTATACCTCTACACTGTGCCACACAGTATACCTCTACACTGTGCCACACAGTATACCTCTACACTGTGCCACACAGTATACCTCTACACTGTGCCACACAGTATACCTCTACACTGTGCCACACAGTATACCTCTACACTGTGCCACACAGTATACCTCTACACTGTGCCACACAGTATACCGTATACCTCTACACTGTGCCCCACGATATACCGTATACCGCTACACTGTGCCCCACAATATACAGTATACCTCTACACTGTGCCACACGATATACAGTATACCTCTACACTGTGCCCCACGATATACAGTATACCGCTACACTGTGCCCCACGATATACAGTATACCTCTACACTGTGCACCACAATATACAGTATACCGCTACACTGTGCCCCACAATATACAGTATACCTCTACACTGTGCACCACAATATACCGTATACCTCTACACTGTGCCCCACGATATACAGTATACCTCTACACTGTGCCCCACGATATACAGTATACCGCTACACTGTGCCACACAGTATACAGTATACCGCTACACTGTGCCCCACAATATACAGTATACCTCTACACTGTGGAGTCTGTTCTATAAGCACCCTTGTTCTGTGGCGGCGGACAGAAAATAATCTGGAAGTGCCCCTCCCGAGACCAGGCTCTGGATCCGCCACTGGTCTGGACCACTCACAGGAGTGTACATTTCTTCTAAACTGTAATCCGTATCCTCTGACCTGCAGAAATCAGCGCTCGCTCGATAACAACTAACAGGCAGGACCTGTAGGCTGTAGCCTGGCCCTGTTACCGAAGCTAGCCGAGTGGTGTAAGGTTAAGGTACTAGTAGAGATGAGCGGCTGCTGAATCCTGATTTAAAGTTACTGCAGGATATGGATTACGGTTTAGAAATGTCAAATGTACACTCCTGTGAGAGGCGGGGAGGGGGATCTGTGGATGACACTGTTATGGAGGGGGAAATGGGGATGACACTGTCATGGGGTGGATCTGTGGATGACACATATAGCATAAGATGCTATACACTGTATGTGTCATCCACAGATCCCCCCCATAGCAGTGTCATCCACAGATCCCCCTCTCTATAAAAGTGTCATCCACAGACTTTGGGTATTGCGGTTTTAGGTATTGGGTAAAGTATCGCAGCATTTCTAAGTGTACTTCTGTAAATGTATCGTTGTTATAGCTGCCCCCCCTACTTTTGTCCTGGCCCCCAGTGTGCCCCCCCAAATTTTGAAAGCTAGAGACGCCACTGCTTATAATCTCTTTCAAATTAAGCAAAGTTTCGCCCAAACAGCAATTAAGTACTTACATGGATGAACAAGGGGCTAGTAGGCTTCTGGACAGGCGCAGATAATGCAGCAGTGAGGCGGATAACCACTCTTAAGCTTAAATAGTAGCGCCAAATCATCACTTTCGGTCTGGTGGAAAGCATATTTGGAATGCAAGCACTCACTTCCCCTTCCTTTCCCCTCACTGTAGGTGTTGTATTATCAATACACATGGGCATATCTTGCTTAATCAAAGGGGCAAGTATACAATTTATCTAGCTCCATTTTAATTACCCTACATTTTTATATCCAATGTATTTTTCTTTGTTGTTTTTCCCTTTATAATCCCCAGACGAACCCAGTGTTTTGGGGGAAACGCGTTTGGGTGTGGGAATGTCTAACTGACATTAGTTCTTTATTTGTGACATCTAGAGATGAGCGAATTTCTCAAAAGTCAGATTTTCTGAAAAAATTTGATTCGATCCGAATTTATTTGTGGCGAATCGCGTAAAAATATGGCTATTTCCTGGCTGCAGAGAGCCTTTATAGTGGTGTAATGCCTTGAAGTAACACGCATAGGGAGTCTGCTGTGGTAGTGAAACAATACTGTGAGTCAGTATGACATGCAGATGACAGGCGTCACTCTTAGAATCACTGCACACTTCACTTATTTGGACAGTTACGGACCAAAACTGACCAAATAACTCAAGTGTGAACTCAAGCTTACAGGTTAATGTTAGCCCCAGGTATAAAGAACCATGCAGAGGCCGAAGATCCTACTATAGCGTGAAAGAGCACACTCCTTTTACACCAATTCACTGATTCCACATAGATTTTTACAGAACCTGTTCTATTAAACGCTTATACAAGTAGAGCCCCCCTGACAGAGTGGAGAGGGTGTCAGCAGTAAGTTTGTGTTGATGTCCCTTCCTCTGATCTGTCAGAACTTTAAACCCTGAATAACGGATCTTGTCTGGAGAGCATCCACCTTCACTCAGTCAGCATTTGGTCAGTTATCCATTATTATTGTTAATGCCCACAAAAAATTGAGAGGTTTCAAAACAGAGATGGTACTTGAATGGAATATTTGCATGTCTTCTGTGTTTTATACCCACTCCTGCTTTTGACTACCAAATCATAAGCCAATTCTGATGCAAAATAGGGACCATGTCATGCAGGCCTTACAGCTGTTACCTAGACAGGATCCATTGTGCGTCTCATTTTTCCTTCCTTCTGACAGATCAGAAGAAGGGTCAAATAAATGATGATGTCACCCAGGACGAAAGGCAAAATAGTGGCCCAGTCATGAAGTGGGGAGGGTAGGAACAACATGAGAAGTCCACAGAGTGGCCCTATGACATAGCGGTGAGATGGAAGCAGCATGAGGAGACCACAGAGTGGCCCAATGACAGAGTGTTGGGATGGTGGCAGCAGCATCAGGAGGAGGCAACAGAGTGGCACAAATGACAGTGTGGAGGTGGCGTCACGTACAGGGAGGGAAAAGGGAAGGCCCTGCCCAAGGGAAAGGGAAAGGTGGTGACCCCTGACTCACCTTGTGGCTGGCACCTGACTGCCCTGACGTCCCTAGACGGGTTCCTCACCCGTGCGGCGATCACGTGCCTAAACCCTGGCTTTCCCTAAAATGAGCCCTAGATAGTGAACGGGCCGGTGGGATCGCTAGTCCGCACCACTGATACTAAGAGGGAAACACCAGGGAGAGGACAGACAATACAGACAAACACATAAACCCAGGTGGGTGACCACAGCAGACCACAAAGGTCCAACAGGGATCCAGAGGGAAACGTTCTGGACCAACAACCAGAGAACATAGCAACACAGCTCCAGTGGGTCAGTATAGAAGTCCAGGCAGGAAGCTCTATATCTGGCAACCAGAGAAGTGTGAGAGGGGAATATAAGGAGGTTGGGAGTGCTGGACAAGGAACAGCTGAGGAGAAGGAGCTACGGATCCCTGAGTGAGCCAAAAAGGGTTGCAAAGCAAACCCAGAAAGCTACCATAAGGAAACAGCCCTATCTTACATAGAGTGCGCAGCCAACCGCTGCGACTTCCTGACCCCGGGTATAACGGAGTCAGGCGTGGTACTTGACACCCTCGTGACAGTACCCCCCTCTCTACGAGGGGCCTCCGGACACTCAGGACCAGGTCTCTCAGGATGAGAGGCATGAAAAGCCCGAACTAGCCTGTCGGCGTTTACCTCAGACGCAGGAACCTACATTCTTTCCTCGGGACCGTAACCTCTCCAATGCACCAGATATTGAAGAGAGCGGCGGACCCGACGAGAATTAACAATTTTGGATATCTAAAACTCTAGATCACCATCCACAACAACAGGAGGGGGTGGCAGCGGTGACGGTTCTAGAGGTGGAACATATTTTTTGAGTAACGACTTATGAAAGACATTATGGATTTTAAAAGTCTGAGGTAGCTCCAGGCAAAAAGCCACGGGGTTGATGATGGCTACAATCTTGTAAGGGCCAATGAACCTAGGACCCAGTTTCCAAGAGGGAACCTTTAATTTAATATTCCTAGTAGACAACCACACATAGTCATTCACTCCTAGGTCCGGACCTGGCGACCGTCTCTTATCAGCCATGCATTTGTATTTACCTCCCATATTTTTCAAGTTAGCTTGCACCTTCTGCCATACCGATGAAAGAGATGACGAAAACCGTTCCTCTTCGGGAACCCCAGAAGACCCCCCCTCTTTGAAAGTACAGAATTGGGGATGAAAACCATATGCACCAAGAAATGGTGACTTGCCAGTGGATTCCTGACAACGATTATTTATGGCAAACTCAGCTAACGGTAAATATGATGACCACAACTCTTGGTTTTCAGACACAAAACATCTTAGATATGTCTCAAGGTTTTGGTTGGTACGCTCAGTCTGTCCATTCGACTGAGGATGGAAAGCTGAGGAAAACGACAAGTGTAACGGGAACAAAAAGCTATCCAAAATTTAGAAATAAACTGGGTACCCCGATCCGAAACAACATCGGAAGGGACCCCGTGAAGCTTCACGATTTCACTGATGAATACCTGAGCAAGAGTCTTAGCATTAGGTAGTGCGGGTAACGCAATGAAGTGTACCATTTTGCTAAACCTGTCCACTACTACCAAAATAATGTTTTACCCGCAGACAAAGGTAAGTCAGTGATAAAATCCATTGACAGATGTGTCCATGGTCTATTGGGAATGACGAGTGGTAATAGAGACCCTGCAGGACGTGTATGCAAAACTTTTGCGCGCGCACAGGTAGAACAAGAAGACACAAAATCCAATACATCCTGACGCAACCTTGGCCACCAAAAACGACGAGACAATAGCTCAAAGGTTGCTTTACTACCCGGGTGCCCAGCAAGTGCCGAATTATGATGTTCCTTTAATAATTCGAAACGCAGGTTCAACGGTACAAACAATTTCTCTGAGGGGCAAGAGACCGGGGCGTCCCCCTGGGCCTCTAACACCTTCCCCTCCAGAGCAGAGTGTACCGCAGAAACAACCACTCCTCTTTGAAGAATGGGTACCGGATCACTCACATTACCCCCTCCAGGGAAACAACGAGATATGTGCATCAGCCTTGGTATTTTTTGCCCCAGGACGATAGGTAATAACAAAGTTAAACCTGGTAAAAAATAGCGACCACCAGTGAGACGCTTAGCTGATTCGAGGTACAGAAGATTTTTGTGGTCCGTAATCACAGTGACGGGGTGGACTGCCCCCTCTAAACAGTGACGCCATTCTTCAAACGCTAGTTTATGTCATGGTCTTACCTTCTCACTGTTCTCCTTCGTTTGACATGTGCTGGCGGCCATCTTGGTTTCTGGGTTTCTTGAGCTGGATGCCTAGCTCATATATATAGAAGGTCTGTGGCTTCAGTTCCTTGCTTGGTCCTCCTGTGTTCACATGCTTCTAAGACTGCTGCTGCTTCTGGTTCCTGATCCTGGCCTCGTCTGACTACCCCGTTGGTTCCTGATCCTGGCTTCGTCTGACTACCCCGTTGGTTCCTGATCCTGGCTTCGTCTGACTACCCCGTTGGTTCCTGATCCTGGCTTCGTCTGACTACCCCGTTGGTTCCTGATCCTGGCTTCGTCTGACCACCCTCCTGGTTCCTGACCTCTGTCTACGCAAGACCCTGCTTCGGTTTAGCCATCCGTTTGGACTTTTGCTTCGGCTTGATTTCCAATAAAGCCTTCTTATTTCCACTCATCTCTGTTGTACGTCTGGTTCATGGTTCCATGACATTAGGACCAAGCCATGAATTCTGACGGTACAGGGCCATCCTCGCTACCTACGCTGGTTGCCAGACTTGATCAGCAGGATCACCTGTTGGGTCGGTTCGCTGTGGCGTTGCAAACCCTGCTTGAACGCACGGCTCATTTCGCTTCCGTTACCGATGGGTCGGTTGTCGCTCCTGGGCCCGCTCCTACTGCCGCTCCGGTTGTTGCGCCAGAGTCTACCCCGACACCTGTTGCTGCGCCTGCGGTGTCTCGGGGTATGACCGGTTCTGCCCCCCTTCCACAGCGCTTTGGGGGAGAGCCAACTCAGTGCCGAGGTTTCCTTAACCAGGTGGGCATTTATTTCGAGTTGCTGCCACATGCCTTTCCTACTGAGAGATCAAAGGTGGGCTTCTTGATCTCGCTGCTCTCGGACAAGGCCTTGGCCTGGGCCAGCCCTTTATGGGAGAACAACAATCCGGTGGTTGCCGAGTTTTCCGGTTTTGTTGCTTCTCTTCGGAAGGTATTCGATGTGCCGGCTCGTGCTGCCTCTGCTGCGAAGCTCCTTATGTCCATCAGACAGGGTTCACGATCCGTAGCTGAATACGCCATTGAGTTTCGTACCCTGGCAGCAGAGGTGGGCTGGAATAATGAGGCTCTGGTCGCTGCTTTCTCTCATGGTCTCTCGGATGCCTTGAAGGATGAGGTTGCAGCTAAGGACCTACCAGTGGAGCTCGAGTCTCTTATTTCTTTCCTGATTTTGATTGACACCAGACTCAGGGAGAGACCTTCCTTTAAGGAGAGCCTGCGGAGGTCTCCTAACAGATTGGCGCCTACGTTTGCTGTCCCACCCGTGCCTCCCTCTCCTCCCACGCCTCCTGGGGATGACTTGTCTGGGGGTGAACCCATGCAGCAGGGGTTTGCTCGCCTGTCTGAGGGGGAGAGGGTACTCCGGAGACGCGAGGGCCGATGCATGTACTGTGGTCTCGGTGGGCATTTTCGGTTGGCATGTCCGAACCGTCCGGGAGAACGCTCGCACCTGAGGTCCTGTCGGGGGCAGATCTTGGGTGGAGTCTCCTCGTCCCCGGTTTCCCGTGTTGACAAACCACTGATCACGGTTGTCCTCTCCTGGGTCGGGGGCTCGGTGACGACCCAGGCGTTGGTGGACTCTGGTGCTGGTGGTTTGTTCATTGATAGAGTGTTCGTTGCCGCCAATTCCATTCCTCTGCAGCCTCGAGGTTCCCCACTGGCTCTTGAGGCGATAGACGGCAGACCCCTTCTGCCGCCACACGTGACTCATGAGACCCTTCCAGTGGGGATAGCCATTGGTGCCGTTCACAGAGAGTCGGTCTGTCTCCAGGTTATTTCGTCTCCACACTACTCGGTGGTCTTGGGGTACCCCTGGCTCCAGAAGCATAATCCGACTTTCGATTGGAGATCGGTCGAGATCCTCTCGTGGTCACCGCAGTGTGGGGCTAGTTGCATCCATGGGCCTGTCAAGTTGCTGTGTACTTCCTCGGACTCTCTGTTGCCTCCTGAATACGAAGAGTACCGGGATGTATTCGATAAGGTGCGCGCGGTTGCCCTACCTCCGCACCGCCCATACGATTGTGCAATAGAGTTACAATCCGGTGCCGTTCCTCCTCGTGGCAAAGTCCATCCACTGTCGGTAGCGGAGAATGAGGCCATGGAGGAGTACGTGAGGGAGGCGCTTTCACGCGGACACATTCGCAAATCCTCGTCCCCGGCAGGGGCTGGATTTTTCTTTGTGAAAAAGAAGGGCGGCGAGTTGAGGCCTTGCATCGATTACAGGGGTCTCAATCGCATCACGATCAAGAACGCTTACCCGATACCCTTGATTTCCGAGCTGTTCGATCGCCTCAAAGGGGCCACGGTCTTTACCAAACTCGACCTGAGGGCGGCATATAACCTGGTAAGGATCAAGGCGGGCGATGAGTGGAAGACCGCGTTTAACACCAGGACCGGTCATTATGAATCCTTGGTTATGCCCTTTGGGTTGTGCAATGCGCCCGCAGTCTTTCAGGAATTCATCAACGATGTTTTCCGTGACCTGTTGCAGCAGTGTGTGGTGGTCTATTTGGATGACATCTTGGTATATTCTGCATCCATGGAGGCCCACATTCTGGATGTCAGACGAGTGTTGCAACGCTTACGAGAGAACAAGCTGTTCGGTAAGCTTGAGAAATGCGAATTTCACCGATCCCAGGTAACCTTCTTAGGCTACATCATTTCCGCTGAGGGGTTCTCCATGGATCCTGAGAAGGTTTCGGCTGTCTTACAGTGGCCCCAGCCCAGTGGGCTTCGTGCCCTGCAGCGCTTTTTGGGCTTCGCCAATTATTATCGGAAGTTCATCAGGGACTTTTCCATGCTAGCCAAGCCTCTCACGGATCTGACCAGGAAGGGCAGTAATCCTCAGGTCTTGCCGCTCGAGGCCATCCGAGCTTTTGAGGCTCTAAAGTCCGCCTTTGTGTCGGCTCCGATTCTGTCGCATCCCAACCCTGGGTTGCCTTTTGTCCTCGAGGTGGACGCGTCTGAGACGGGAGTAGGCGCCCTCCTGCCTCAGCGTAGAACACCAGAGGGTCCTCTGCTTCCTTGTGGGTTTTACTCCCGGAAACTGTCTTCCGCGGAGTGCAACTATCAGATTGGTGACAGGGAGTTATTGGCCATCGTGCAGGCCCTTAAAGAATGGAGGCACTTGCTCGAGGGCTCGGTGGTTCCGGTTCTCATCCTGACGGACCACAAGAATCTGACCTACCTCTCTGAGGCCAAGAGATTGACACCACGTCAGGCCAGATGGGCTCTGTTCTTGTCACGTTTTAATTACGTGGTCTCCTACCTACCCGGCTCCAAGAACATCAGAGCGGATGCCTTATCACGGCAGTACTCCGAGCTGTCCGGGGAGGAGTCGATTCCGACTACGGTCATACCCCCGAATCAGATCCTGGCCGCTATTCGCACCAGCCTGACCTCTCCTCTGGGTGAGCAGATTTTGGCGGCTCAATCTGGTGCTCCCTCTGGGAGACCCAACGGCAGATGTTTTGTGCCTGAGGAGTTGCGCACTCGGTTGTTGCAAACCTACCATAACTCCAAGGCCGCAGGGCACCCTGGAAAGAATCAGCTGTCCTGGGCGGTTTCACGTCTGTTCTGGTGGCCTTCTCTACGTTCCGACATCGCCGCATATGTAGCGGCATGCTCCGTTTGTGCCCAGAGTAAGTCCCCTCGGCACCTTCCGTTGGGCCTTTTGCAACCCATAGCCACCGGGGAGCGTCCATGGTCACACCTGGGGATGGATTTCATTGTGGACCTCCCTGCATCCCGAGGCCATACGGTCATTCTCATGATTGTGGATCGGTTTTCCAAAATGTGCCACTGTGTTCCTCTCAAGAAGTTACCCTCTGCACAAGAGTTGGCCTCGATTTTTGCCAGGGAGGTCTTCCGGTTGCACGGTTTGCCCAAGGAGATTGTGTCGGATCGGGGGAGTCAGTTTGTGTCCAGGTTCTGGCGCGCCTTTTGCTCCCAGTTGGGGATTCATCTCTCTTTCTCCTCGGCCTACCACCCTCAGTCCAATGGGGCCGCAGAACGATCCAATCAGGCCTTGGAGCAATTCCTTCGTTGCTATGTCTCCGATCACCAAGACAATTGGGTTGACCTCCTGCCTTGGGCTGAGTCTGCCAGGAACACGGCGGTGAACTCTTCCTCTGGGACGTCTCCCTTCATGGCCAATTATGGGTTCCAACCTGCCGTGTTACCGGAGGTATTCTCTCCCCAGGATACTCCGGCTGTGGAGGATCACCTTTCCGTCCTACGTACTTCTTGGGTACAGATCCAGAGGTCCCTTGAGGTCTCTGCGCAACGCCAGAGACTCCAGGCTAATCGCAGACGAGCGCCCGCTCCTTCCTACCAGGTCGGAGACCGTGTATGGTTGTCCACCCGCAACCTCAACCTTCGAGTGCCCACTCCCAAGCTGGCGCCTCGCTTTGTTGGTCCCTTCCGAGTGCTTCACAGGGTAAACCCGGTAGCCTATGCCCTTGCGCTTCCTCCTGGCATGCGGATCTCCAACGTGTTTCATGTCTCCCTGTTGAAGCCATTGGTGTGTAATCGTTTCACTTCCTCGGTTCCTCGGCCCCGTCCGGTCCAAGTGGGCAATCGTGAGGAATATGAGGTGAGCAATATCCTGGACTCACGCCTGGTCCGCGGTCGGTTGCAGTTTTTGGTCCATTGGCGTGGTTATGGTCCAGAGGAGCGTTCCTGGGTTCCCTCCGCAGATGTCCATGCTCCTGCGTTGCTCCGAGCCTTCCACGCACGCTTCCCTCTGAAACCGTTCCTTACTCCGCGGAGGAGGGGCCCTTGAGGGGGAGGTACTGTCATGGTCTTACCTTCTCACTGTTCTCCTTCGTTTGACATGTGCTGGCGGCCATCTTGGTTTCTGGGTTTCTTGTAGCCTCCCACCCTGCGGCTCCTCCTTCCCACTGGGAGGAGCTGGATGCCTAGCTCATATATAGAAGGTCTGTGGCTTCAGTTCCTTGCTTGGTCCTCCTGTGTTCACATGCTTCTAAGACTGCTGCTGCTTCTGGTTCCTGATCCTGGCCTCGTCTGACTACCCCGTTGGTTCCTGATCCTGGCTTCGTCTGACTACCCCGTTGGTTCCTGATCCTGGCTTCGTCTGACTACCCCGTTGGTTCCTGATCCTGGCTTCGTCTGACTACCCCGTTGGTTCCTGATCCTGGCTTCGTCTGACCACCCTCCTGGTTCCTGACCTCTGTCTACGCAAGACCCTGCTTCGGTTTAGCCATCCGTTTGGACTTTTGCTACGGCTTGATTTCCAATAAAGCCTTCTTATTTCCACTCATCTCTGTTGTACGTCTGGTTCATGGTTCCATGACAGTTTAATAGCTAGTAGTTCCCTATTGCCAATATCGTAGTTCTTTTCTGCTGCAGATAGTTTTTTAGAAAAGAAAGCACAAGGACGCCATTTGCCAGGAGACGGACCCTGAGACAGCACCGCCCCCACTCCCACCTCTGACGCATCGACTTCAACAATAAAAGGCTGAGAGACATCAGGTTGGACTAGTACAGGTGCCGAGGTAAACCTCTCTTTTAGAGAGGAAAAAGCAACTTTAGCGGCGTCAGACCATTTAGAAAAATCCGTCCCCTTCCTAGTCATGTCAGTAAGGGGTTTTTCAATAACTGAATAATTTTTAATGAATTTCCTATAGAAATTTGCGAAGCCCAAGAACCGTTGCAGTGCTTTGAGGTTCTCAGGAAAATCCCAATCTAAAATTGCCTGGACCTTCCTAGGATCCATACGGAAACCTGAAGCAGATAAAAAATAACCTAGGAATTGTATCTCCTGAACGGCGAAGACACATTTTTCAATTTTAGCATATAATTTATTAGTCCGTAGGACCTGCAGTACTTGTCTGACATGCACCTCATGTGTTCTCAGATCAGACGAATAAATTAAAATATTATCTAGGTATATTACTACAAACCTGCCGATTAGATGACTAAAAATGTCATTAACAAAATGTTGAAAGACGGCAGGAGCATGGGTCAGACCGAAAGGCATAACTAGATTTTCATAATGCCCCTCAGGGGTGTTAAAAGCTGTCTTCCACTCATCCCCCTCCTTGATACGAATCAGATTGTAGGTCCCCCTAAGATCAAGTTTGGAGAACCACCTAGCACCCGCAATCTGGGTAAACAGGTCAGGAATGAGAGGAAGAGGGTATGGTTCTCAGATGGTTATCCGCGAAAATCTAGGCAAGGACGCAGACCCCCATCTTTCTTTTTAACGAAGAAAAACCCTGCAGCCACGGGTGAAGAAGAGGATCTGATGTGTCCCTTAGCCAAGCTCTCGGAGATATAAAGATTATATAACCTGGTCTTGGGTAATTTTGCGCCGGGAATAAGGTTAACCGGGCAATCATAAGGACGGTGAGGTGGTAACTTCTGACAACCCTTTTCAGAAAAAACGTCCTCAAAATCCGAAATAAATGTAGGTAGGGTAGTTATGGAGGCAACTAAGCAATTGCTATTTAAGCAATTTTCTCTGCAATGCTCACTCTACTCCGATATCTCCCTGGCCTGCCAATCCACCACTGGATTGTGCGCTACCAACCAGGGAAGGCCCAGCACTACCGGGGTGGGAAGCCCCTCCAGAACATAACATGAAAGCATCTCGTTATGGTGGTCCCCTACCCGAAGGTGTAAATTATGAACAATGTGGGTGAGGTTTCTCTGAGACAGAGGAGCAGAATCAATAGCGAATATGGGAATAGGTCTCTGTAGCGTACAGAGAGACAAACCCATAGTGCGGGCAAAATTGGCATCTATCAAATTTACCCCTGCTCCACTGTCTAGAAAGAAAGAAATAGTCTCCGTCTTAACACCAAAAACAATAACCGCTGGCAACACAAATTGCGATGTACGTATGGAGGAAACATATACCCCCCGGCTGACATCCTCCACACAGCCTGGGGTTAGTAGTTTTCCGACGGTCTTTTGTTTCTGAGGAAAGAAGGACAGACATTAATGAAATGACCCCTCTCCCCACAAAAAAAAAAAAAACACGCCTACGGCGAACCTCAGGAGGACAGTCCTGACGAGTGGTTCCTCCTAGCTGCATAGGCTCGTCTAAGTCCGTACAGACTAACTGCTGCTTGGGAGGGGTTACCAATTGCTCTGGTTTTTTCAACCTGTCCCTAAGGCGTCTATCTATTCGGATAGAAAGGGACATAACCGCATCAGGGGAAAAGGGGGTCTCATATAATGCAAGCGCATCCTTAACCCTTTCGGATAACCCAGAGCAGAACTGACTCCTGAGAGCCGGGTCGTTCCATTGGGTATCCGTAGCCCACCTACGGAAGTCAGAGCAATACTCCTCTACCGGCCACTCTCCTTGTAGGAGTCTCCGTAATTTTGATTCAGCCAGTGCGACATATATGGGTCGTCATATATGAGACCCAAGGCCCCGAAAAACTCATTCACTGACCGAAGAGCCTGGGAATCAGTGGGTAAAGAGAACACCCAGGACTGCGGGTCCCCCTGCAGCAGGGAAATAACAACCCCCACCCGCTGTTCTTCATTACCAGAGGAGTAAGGGCACAGTTTAAAATATAATTTACAGGCCTCACGGAATGTCAAAAACTTGTCCCTTCCCCCAGAAAATCTGTCAGGGAGAGGGACCTTAGGTTCCGCAACAACCTGGTTACCAGTAGCAACCACTGGGCTTGCGGTCAGTTGTAATTGCTGCTGTTGCTGGAGGACCGACGCCTTCAATCCTGCCACCTCCAAAGACAGGCCATGGAATTGTTTGGACAGAGCAGCAATTTGATCCATACTGGATTCTAAATAGGTAAACAAAATATATATATATTTTTTTACCTACACAAAATAAGGGCCAGATATAATGTAATGACCGGCGTCACGCACAGGGAGGGAAAAGGGAAGGCCCTGCCCAAGGGAAAGGGAAAGGTGGTGACCCCTGACTCACCTTGCGGCTGGCACCTGACTGCCCTTACGTCCCTAGACGGGTTCCTCACCCGTGCGGCGATCACGTGCCTAAACCCTGGCTTTCCCTAAAATGAGCCCTAGATAGTGAACGGGCCGGTGGGATCGCTAGTCCGCACCACTGACACTAAGAGGGAAACACCAGGGAGAGGACAGACAATACAGACAAACACATAAACCCAGATGGGCGACCCACAGCAGACCACAAAGGTCCAACAGGGATCCGGAGGGAAACGTTCTGGACCAACAACCAGAGAACGCAGCAACACAATCGGCTGTCACTACGCAAGCAAGTGAGCATGCATCGGGCCATTTGTGCAAGTGACTCGGAGGGACTCCCTGCCTCCATCTCCACTGCATACTGCCACAGTGTGTCTGGGTCCTCTGCCTCATCTTGTAGCTCCTCTGGCTGTTCCTGCTCCTCCTCTCCTGTGTAGAAAAACCACCCATTTTGCTACACATTGCTTGTGCTCCAATGTCCTCCTCCTCCTCCTCCTCCTCCAGTTTAGCCCCCACAGAGCTGGCCTTGAGATCTAGGCGCCACGTCTCCAGTGCCCTGACCAGCCAAAGTTACCAGCATCTGTTCCAGGACATGAAGCAGTGGAATGACATCGTTCATCCCGTAGTCCTGGCAACTGACAAATAACGTGGCCTCCTCAAAGGGCCTGAGCAAATGGCAGGTGTCACGCATGAGCTTCCACTGGCTGACATTGAAGTTACACAGCGGAGTACTCCTGTCCGCTTGGATCATCAAAATTTTTTTTATGGCCTTTCTCTATTCGTATAGTTGGTCCAACATATGGAGGGTGGAAACGTCGCATATCAGCCTATGTTGGGGGATGCTGTTCTGCCACTGCAGCTCAAAGAGGGAGGGCTTTGAGAGTGGCTGAAGTGCATGCAAAGTTTCCTGGCCATTTTTAGGATGTCGTGCAGATGGGTGGAAGACTTCAGCAAACGCTTGACCACCAGATTGAACATGTGTGCCATGCAGGGCGCATGGCTCAGCCCTCCTTGACACAGTGCCGACACCATGTTTTTCCCGTTGTCGGTCACCATGGTTCTGATATTGAGTTGTTGCGGACAAAAGCTAGGATTCGATTTCTTGATGAAGGACATGGACACCTCGCCTATGTGACTCAGTTCTCCCAGGCAAATGAGGTGCAGAACAGCGTGACACCACCATGCCCTGCACATGTGGTATGCTGGAGGGGCACTGTGAATTGTGGAGGCTGAGGACACGGTGGAGGATAAGGAGGCAGAGGCGGACATTGCTGCAGGACCAACGGCTTGATAACGTGGAGGCAGAAGCAATGTCACCTGGCCAAGTTGCTGGTGTGGCTGTTTAGAAACCACATTCATCCAGTGAGCCATAAAGAACATGTATTGTCTCTGACCATAGTTACAGCTCCACACGTTGGTGCTGCTGTGCACTTTGGCAGGCACCGAGAGGCTCAAGGTCTGGCCCACCTTCTGCTTTACATACGTGTGCAGGGCTGGTACTGCCTTTTTGGCAAAGAAATGACGGCTTGGGACTTTCCACCTCGGCTTGGTACAAGGCATCAGTTCTCTGAAAGGTGCAGAGTCCACCACTTGAAAAGGGAGGGACTGCAGCACCAACAACTTGGCCAGGAGCAATTAAACTTCTGTGCCATTGGATGAGTGCACGCATACTGTTGTCTCTTGGCAATCGCTTTGGTAATGGATTGCTGACGGGATGACTGATGAGAAGTAGGAGGAGGAGCAGGAGCCTCAGGACCAACAGATAATGGGAAGGACAGACAGCTCCCTTAGGCTGAGGTGGTGGAGCCTTGACTGCCTGAAATCAGGTGTGTGCCACTGGGTGATGTAGAGGTTGATGCGGCAGGCTGGACCACCACATCGGAGCCACGGTTCTCCCAGGCCACTTTATGGTGACGCTGAATGGGGACGCAGGACCGTGGTGCCAACATTACCATCCTGGCCACGATTCACCTTCTGCCCACAAATTCTACAAATGGCCATGTTCACCTCCTCCGGCAGCTTAACAAAAAACTGCCACACTGCCGAGTAGGTGATTTTACCCCCAACATTCCACACTGACTGACTGCTACCGCCGCTGCTTCCGTGAACCCCTGCACCACTACTTTCCGAATTGGGTGGTCTACCCCGGGCACATTTGGCTCCTGACCTCCCACTGCTGCCACCCTGCTGACTCCCGGCCACGCTAGTGACTTGCTGGCTCCGCAGCTGCCTCACGGGCAAGCTGCCACCCTTCAACTA
This sequence comes from Bufo gargarizans, assembly GCF_014858855.1. Taxonomy (NCBI): domain Eukaryota; kingdom Metazoa; phylum Chordata; class Amphibia; order Anura; family Bufonidae; genus Bufo; species Bufo gargarizans. Next base: position 133,326,619 of record NC_058086.1, read on the forward strand.
GCTCCCAAGTGTGATCAGCTACATCATCATCGAGTACTGTCTGCACGTCATTGATGTCCTCCTCAATGGTTTATGGCTCGCAACACCAGCTCCCACGCCACTCTTCTCATCACTACTTGCCCGCCTACCGTAGGAAGCAGGGGATGTCTCCTCCACATCTTGGCTGGCCAGTAGCTGCGGACTGTCCACTAGTAGCTCGTCCTCGCTGTATGGTGGAGCTGAGCCCACAGCATATAATACTTGTCTGGCTGAGGGAACAGAAAAGGACAGAGGCAGGATCAGGACAAGTGAGGGCACAGGGCCTGCTCCTGGGCCATGCCAACTAAGGGTTGTGTCTGATGAACCCAACGACTCTTGGCTGGGGGTGTCTGATGTCACTAGGGACAAAGTGGATGACCGAGTCAACCATTCAAGAACCGCTGGGTTGCTGGTAAAGTCACGACAGCTAGATGACACCGGGAGCTCAGGCCTCTCGCTGCGACTCCTGCTACCACGCCCCCTTACTCTATTGCAACCTGTGCCTGCGCAAGAAACATTTAGGCCTCTGCCACTCCCCTGTCCAAGGCCTGGCACTTCTATGTCTGACATACTGTGAGATCAAATAAATAAATAAGAAGAAAATTAAAACACCCCAAAAAAGTCTGTAATTTTCTCACTTCACTACAGCCCTTTTTTTCCTAATACACACCAAAGAAGGCTTTAGAACATATAACTGCACCGCTGAACAGCAAATAGGCCCTTACTTTTTTCCACTTGTACGCACCACAAAAGGCTTTAGAACATACAACTGCACTGCTGAACAGCAAATAGATCCTTGCGTTTTTCCACTTATACACACCACAAAAGGCTTTAAAACATATAAACTGCACCACTGAACGAAAAATATATATTTTTTTGCCACTAATACACGCCAAAAAGGGCTTTAGAACATATAACTGCACTGCTAAACAGCAAATAGGTAGACAGCAAATAGGCCCTTATTTTTTTCCACTTATATACGCCACCAAAGACTTTTTAACATATAACTGCAGCTGTATAGCGGCACATATATATTTTTTGCCACTAATACATGCCAAAAAGGGCTGTAATTTTCTCACTTCACCACACAACGTCAAATACTTTTTTTGTGCCACTCATACACGCCAAAAAGGGCTTTAGAACATATAATTGCACAACTAAACAGCAAATATATATTTTTTGCCACTAATACATGCTAAAAATGGCTTTAGAGCATATAACTGCACCACTGAACAGCAAATATATTTTTTTTTGCCGCTAACACACACCAAAAAGGCCTGTAATTTTCTCACTTCACCACACAATGGCAAATTGGCAAATACTCTTTTTTGTGCCACTAATACAAGCAAAAAGGGCTTTAGAACATATAACTGCACCACTGAACAGCAAATAATATATATTTTTTGGCCACTAATACACATCAAAAAGGGATTTAGAACGTATAACTGCACTGCTGACCG